>NC_044033.1:239884985-240228299 GCF_901765095.1 Microcaecilia unicolor
ATGGAAAAGTAGAAAAAGTGAGTTTTGAGTTGTTTTTATAAAATTTGGTAAGTGAAAGTTCTGAGCTAACAATTAAAGGTAAATTATTCCATAGTGAAGGTGCTAAAAAGTGGATTGCAGAATTACGGTTTGACTTGTAATGAGTTTGCTTAAGGGATGGAAGCACCAGGCGATTAGCATCGAGTTAACAAAGTAAATGAGAGGGGGTATAAGGGATAATTAGAGAGGAAAGATATGCAGGCCTACATCAATGTATACTCCCAAATAACGAAATGAATCCATGGGAACAATTTGATGGTTAAAAAGACCCAATGGCATTGATGGTGTACTAAAAAAACAGTAATCCAACATGCTGTCGTTTTTGCAGAATTGAGTACAAGTTTATGTGAAACTAATCAAGATAATGAAGAGTGTGCCATTTGAAGAGGTTCTAAATCTATTGAAAATGGTGATGCAGGGTATATTAACAGGATACCATCTGCATAAATAAAGAGCCGGACATTGTGATCTTGAAGCAGTGCTGCAAGAGGACTGAGAAAGATGTTAAATAGTAATGGTGAGAGCACTGACCCCTGAGGAACCCCTAAATCAGCTTGTAATCATAAGATACATCGTTAGGAGTAAATACAGAGAAAACACTGCCTGTAAGAAAAGATTTAAACCAAGCCAGAGTAGTACTGAGCAGACCAATCGATTGAAGATGTGCCAAGAGTAATGATTGATTAACAAGGTCGAATACGGTCGACAAGTCCAGAGAAATGAGGAGAGTGATTTCTCCCCTTTCTTGAATAGTCTGAAGTTCACTATGCAATGCAGTCATTGTTGTTTTAGTACTGTGATTGACATAAGAGATATAAGACAGCATGGGAGTTTTTGGTCGTATCCATAGGCGGTCGGTGACTCAACTGTTTGGGGAGGCTAAGATGGGTGGGGCTAAATAGTGGGTGGGGTTAAGGCAGGGCCAAGGTGCGGTTGAATGGAGTGTGATTGGGAAGGTTAAAATCCTTAGTGTAGGGAGTAGCCCTTAGATTGTAAACTCTCCAGGGACAGGAAAACACCTATTGTATCTGAATGTAACTCTCCTTGAGGTACTGCTGAGAAAAGCATGATCTAAAATCACACTCAGAAGACTAGAGTGGTTTAACATCCCTTCTACAGCCTGATCTGTTGCTGAATGGCTCTGAAATGTCATCTGACTTTCCAGTTATTGCTGTTCTGTTTCTGTAGCACAGAGAGCTGCTTAATCTCAGCACTGGGTGGGCAAGCTGCTGATTCCCCCCCCCCCCCCCTGAAAACCAGAGGTCATACTGCATAAGGTCATCTTTAACAGTGTCCGGTTATTCACCAAGCAGTGTCTGCCCACCCAAGCTCTATGCATTATATTCCATTTTGTCCTAAAATCTGTCTTTCTCCAAACCCCAGCCCTCTTTTGTACATTCCATCTGTGTAGGAGGGGTTATCCTGTACTCTTCCTGGATTTGGGCTTCAGCTGAATCATCTTCACATTAGACTACTGGTTTATTAAAGCTTCATGTGCCCTTCTACAATATAGGCTATGTATTTCTCCTGACCTTTTTTTATTTTTCTTACATTTGTACCCCACGCTTTCCCACTCATAGCAGGCTCAATGCGGCTTACATATTATATACAGGTACTTATTTGTACCTGCAGCAATGGAGGGTTAAGTGACTTGCCCAGAGTCACAAGGAGCTGCCTGTGCTTGCAATGGGAATTGAACCCAGTTCCCCAGGACCAAAGTCCACCACTCTAACCACTAGGCCACTCCTCCATTAACAACAAAGTGGACTAAGTCTTTCTCCTTTTAACACCACACACTTTCCTAATATTGCAGTGTATTGGTATAGTCTTTCATTAGCTTCTGTGGAGTCATGTTGAATGATGATGGCCTGGAGTTCTATCTCCTGGCCATTTGATATATCTGTGAAATTGAGCAGTTATCGAGAGCCTAGTTTCTAGTAAGTAGGCATAAAAGTCACAATAAAAATCTAACATTATGTAAGCCACATTGAGCCTGCAAATAGGTGGGAAAATGTGGGGTTCAAATGTAACAAATAAATAAATAAATAAATAGTACCACACACAATAAAGTGATATAAAACACAAAAAAATGTCACTTAGGACCTAAAGAACAATTCTACAATACCATAATAGCACTAACTTCCCGGAGTCACACAGCAAGGGCAGCAGCGTAAACAGTGCAGTGGGCACTAGAACATCAATACTGGAAAACTAAACAAGCCGGATTAGAACAGATCAGCCCTACATAGACATTCAATGTTAACAGAATACCTAGTTGTTCACACACACAGAACACAGATAGACCCTCACCAGGTATAGAACTAAAAATAGAAATATGTAGACAAAAATACAAATACTTATGGATTACAGCAATATAACTAGGCATACGTCAGATGTACAGTCATATGTAAAGCATTTAAATTTTCTTCAACCCATATTCTTAAAAATACACTATTATGATTTTAAGAACTTCTGAAATTACACCGAACCCCAAGAAACTATACTCTCCAATGCAACACTAAAATATATGCCAAATGTAAAGATAGCAAATGCAAATTTTAAAATATAACATATTCCAATCACATTACAAATTAACAAATAAAAATAAAGCAAAAAAATGGAAATAAGGCAATATCTTTTTATTGGACTAAGGTAATACATTTTTCAACTAGCTTTCAATGGCCAAAACTTCCATCCTCAGATCAGGACAATATACTGCTGTTATGGTATACTGTTCTGATCTGACGAAGGAGACTTCGATCTCCAAAAACTAGTAAAAAAAAAAAAAGTATTAGGTTAGTCCAATACATGGTATCATCTTATTTTCCATTTTTTGTTTTATGTTTATAAGAGTAGAATAACATTACTACCACACTACTTTATCCTAAATTAAAAATACATTTTTCTACCTTTCTTGTCTGGCCATTTAATTTTTCTAATTGTGTTGGTCACAATTTCTGCATTCTGCATTCCTCTATCAAGGGTTTCTTGTCCATTTGTCCTTTTTCTCTCTTCTCTTGACTTTTTCACATCCTCCACTACATCCATCTTCAACATTGATATTTTCCTCTCAGCTTCCTTCCATGTATTTTTATCCATTTTTCATTCAATCTTACTAGAGTCTTCAGTTTTCCTCGTTTTACTGAATCTACCTAGAGCTTTCCATCTTTTCCTTTCCTTTTATTTCCCAGTCTCATTAACTCTATTCTCTCCCCTTCCATCCAGCATATCCCCCTCTCTCCATTCATCCAGTACCCCCACTCTCCCATTCCAACCAATGTGTCTCCTCTCTTCCCCTTTCGAGTCTCCCTTTCTCTGTCTCCCCCTTCCATCTAGCATGTCCCCACCCCTCCCCTTCCATCCAGCATGTCCCCTCTCTCTCTCCTCCATTCAGCTTCTTCCCTTCTCTAACTCTACTTACATCCAGCTTTTCCCACCTCTCCCATCTTCCATCCTTCCAGCATGTCCCCTCTCTCCCCTTCTTTTAGCTTCTCCCCTCTGTCACATCTTTCATCCAGTGTTTCTCTCTTTCTTCCCTCCGTCCAACAACATCTCCCACTCCCTCCCCCTTCCACTCTCTCTCTCTCTCTCTCTCTTTCTCTCTCTCTGCTTGTATTTCCTCTTCCCCTTCACTCTACCGGAACTTAAGTGGCTGCTGCATTTTGGGACCAGCCGCAGAACAGGCATTCTGCATAGGCATGCCTTCTGACTCAGCTGTTCTCAGTCACCAGGAGAGGAAATGACGTTGGGGAAAGGGAGAGGCTGGCAAAGTCGGCAGATGCGTGAATACAGGATGCGAGTGCAAGCCTGCGGCTCTCTTTTACTGTTGCTCGTACTTCTAAACCGGCAGTAGTGGCAGTCAGAGTTAGCAATGGGAGGAAGGTAGTCAGAAGTCATGGTTGGGGCTTCCCCAAGCCTCTTATACCGGGCGCCTATGGTCGTATCTTACAGGCTGCATAGACCTCAGGTGAATCTCTTTGTGTTATGTCAGATTTTGAAAAGTCATTCTACTTTTTTGAATTGAAGTACCTTTTTGACATGCTTAATTGGTTTAATCTGGGCAACACTTTCATTAACATAGTCAAACTCTGTTATTCTTGTCTAGTGGCCAGATTGAATGTGAATTGGACTGTAACATCATTTTCCCTAATTAGAGGCACCCTCCAGGGTCTCCTATTCAATTTGGCTTTGTGAGTGGAGGAGTAGCCTAGTGGTTAGTGCAGTGGACTTTGATTCTAGGGACATGGGTTTGATTCCCACTGCAGCTTGTTGTGGCTTTGGGAAAGTCACTTAACCCTCTGCTGCCTGAGGTACAAATAAGTACTTGTGTATAGCACAGAAAGTCCCATTCCCTTTGGAGCCTTTATTTGATGCAAAATTGCATGCATCTGGAACTGCAGCGTATAGCAGTTGGCCATTCAGAGATAATGGTCTCTGCGTTTGTGGATGATGTCATTCTCTATCTGTTGTATCAAATGGGACAAACAAAAGTACTCCACCTCACTTCATATTGTACTAAGGATATGATTAATACATTTAGTCTTAAATGGTGTGATACAGATATCAAATATTTAGGGATAAAATTCAAACTCACCCTTGAGGATACTTTGCAATATAATATACAGTTGTCATCTTATATCGTACACTTAAAAAACTAACTACATTCAAGAATCTATCGACTACAGAATGTAGGCTCCTTCCATCTGCGCAGATGTTAGCCTGTTTTTTTCACATTTAAAATAGAAGAACTTCATGGCAGCTTCAATACTAGTCACTCCATACCCTTTTCCTCACCACCTTCAGATTCTGGGATTTCCTCCCACAGCACTTTATCTACTGTAATTTCATTATTCCATCCACCTTGGAGCTTTACAGGACCATTTCACAAATGTGATCCTCCTCCTCCTCCTCCTTAGACCCATTTACCCACTTTTCTGGTTAAAAAAAAAAAAGCACCACACAGTTTTTCTCTAAATATTTGTTCAAAATTAAACTTAGATTTTCTCTAAAAATGATGTTACCTTCCATGGCAAATAATCTGAAACTGTCTGACTTTCTTCACTCCATGTGGTATTTTTTCCAGAGTCTGACATGATCATGCCATGCAAAGCGTGTGCCAGGGAGTACACAGAATTGTATACACTATAACTACTTCCAAAGTACTTGGTGTCACAGTGTGAAATGAAGTCTGTTGTTTCCTTAGTTTTGCAGGATCTTCTGATGCTTTCAGAGCACCGGCTGTCACACAGTTCATTCCACCATAACTGGCTATCTTGATCATTTGGAAACAGGATAGGATTCACCTCCCGGATAAATTTTAAAATGCTTGGAATATTCTTCTTTGCTATTGTGAATGCCAAAGTATTATTCTTCTCGCTAATCTCCAATGAATAGGTTGAGGGAAAGTCCCATTCAGCTGTGGTGATCCATATTTTGCCAAGTAACTGCATAATGTCTATGTACTCATATAAATTCCAGATATATTCTCTGTTAGAATAGATAATGATCACACTAGCTGATGATGAATGAATCCTCTCATAAATTGTATTTATCTTTTCTGGTGGCATAACACTAGCGTGAGGGAAGGTTTCTATGAATTCAATGCAACCATCATTCTGTTCAATGCCTTCTTTCAGAATCTGGACAGCCCTCAAGCTGCTGTCATCATCAGGTACAATGATACCAACCCAGGTCCAGCTGAAATGCTTTAGTAACATAAGGATCCCAGTGCATAGGTGGAGTTCACTGGGGACAGACCGGTAGAAATAAGGAAACTTGAAAGCATCACTCATAAAAAGATTCTGTGATTTGTAACTTATCTATGGAGAAAAATATTTCCACGTTTAATTTCTTTTATTGATTTTCGAGACAAATACAATCAAGAGCTCACAACATCAACAAGTAACATTTTACAAAGTAAGGCAATACCGGAGCTCACATGTAAGAAGTAACTATCCATATCTAGGGTTAAAATTAAGTTAAGAAAAGAGATAGGCAGAAAAGAGAAAAAGGAGGGAAGGAAGTGTGTGGGGGGGGGGGGGGTGCTGGAGTGTACAGATCAAAGTATAAAACATGCATAGGCCATACAATAGATCTAATTGAGTGTTTATCGCTGTACAATGCCGAAATATGATACAAGTGGTAGCCATTTCTCCCTATATGCAGCAAAGCGAGAAGATGTCTTTGCAAGGATTTCCAATGCGAGAAAATTAGTTTCAATGCTAAAGATACCATGGTGCTAACAAGAGGTACCCTTCACTATGAGTCAGCAAACTTCTATAGCACTGATCCCTAAGAATCACAAATTTATAAGTGATTGAGCCAGGAAAGTGAAAGATGTCTACCAGTTGTGACCATATTTCTAGCCAGTATTTATGAAGGCACAGTCAAATATAAGATGCTTTACATTACCCACTGGAGAGTGGCAAGACCAGCATACATTAGAATTAGAGGGAGAAATAACATGTAACTTATGTGGCGTCCATAAAGATCTATGCATAAAGAAATACATAGACTGTGTAGTAGTAGAAGAATGAGAGCATCTGAAGAGGGACTTCCAAAGCTGCTCCCACAGTTTATCGGATATAGGGTGCTGTATGTCTTCCTCCCAACATCTACATAATCCTGTACATTTAGTGTGGGATTTGCTGAGAAGGTATTTGTAAATGTGGGAAGCAGCGTGACCAATATGCTGAAGCTTCAAATTAAAATCTATAAGCTCAGGGATGTGGGTCAGGAACTGTGGTTGTAATCTACCTTTAATTTTCTTTTTTAACATGGAGCTAACTTGAAGCCACTGGTAAAATTGGGTGCAAATTCTGTTTTCAGATCTGAGAAAGTTTTCCATGTCTGTCCACTCACATGGATCATATCTTTTAAGGACCAAGTACCTATACGCTGCCACTGAGCCCACGAAAAACTTGCTTATTGCCAATTTTAAAGTTAGAGTTATTCCATATAGGGGTGAGTGGCATGGCAGACCAAGGGATATCCATCGATTTATCTAAGGATACCATTAATTTATATGCAGTGTGAATTATCGGATTAGAACCAATGCTTTTGGTAAGGTGCATGCCAATTATATGGGAATGCTCCAATGGGTCAATAAGGGCTTGTTCAAAGGTGAACCATCTGGGCGGGGAGGTAACATTTACAAGAGTGATCCATTCCAAACCCTGCCGCATAATGAAGGCTTTGTGATAAAGCAGGAGATCAGGAAATTTCCTTTTTGGAAACTTAAGCTTACTCAGAAAGATTCTAGGCAACCTAAAATTCCATAAGAAGTTGGTGAGCATCTTTTCCAGATGCTTATAAAAGGCACAAGGGAAGAGAAGAGGGATCATACTCAATGTGTATGTGATTTTAGGGACTATCATCATTTTAATAGTATCTAGTCTTCCCCACCAAGTGAGGTGTAATGGGGACCAGGTTGCCAATGAGGCCTCAATCTGTGAGGTTACTTTGTCAGAGTTGATTTTAATGGTGTTGTTGAGGTCTCTATCAAAGAAGACACCAAGATACTTTATGGAAGAGGATATCTATTTACAGGGCAGCTCTGGGACAGTGAAGGGAGTACATACGTCCTTCAAAGGCATCATTTTTGTTTTATCCCAATTAACTTTATAGCCTGAGATTTTTGAGAATCTAGATATTAGGTTAAAGAGGGCTTTCAAGGATGACTGAGGGTTGGTAAGATGTAACATGATATCATCCACATTTGCTGAGAGCTTGAACTCCTCTGAGCCCAGCTGTATACCAGCAATATCAACTGCTTTACAGATTGCCACTAGGAGAGGTTCAAGAGCCATATTGAATAACAATGGGGAGATAGGACAGCCTTGTCTAGTGCCTCTATGTAGAATGAATTAGAGGTTTCAGCATTGGCTACTATGCGGGCCGAAGGATGGGAGTAAAGCAACTGCACCATATGAATATATGGATCAGGGAAACCAAATTGCTTAAGAACAATAAACAAGTATTTCCATTCTCCCCAGTCAAAGGCCTTTTCCGCATCAAGGGAAACAGACAGTATGGGATAGTCCCTTTACCGAGCAAAGTGTATCACATAACAGAGTAGTCTGGTGTTGTCAGCACCACTTCTGGACTTAACAAAACCAGCCTGGTCCCTGTGTACAAGAGACTGAATAATGTTTTCAATTCTGCAGCATAAAATCTTTGCATAAATTTTATAATCAGTACTTAAGAGCGAAATTGTTTTGTAATTCTGTATGAGGGTGCTGTCTCTGTTGGGCTTAGGCAGCACTATTATGTTGGCATCCAGAAAGCGGCCTGAAGAAGTCGACTCTAACAGTGTCTGAAAATAAGTCAGCAGATGAACTGATATAGTGGAAGAGAAGACCTTGTAAAATTCCGCAGGTAAGCCATCTGGGCCTGGAGTTTTACCTAGAGGTAGTTTATTGATTGCAGAGATTATTTCATCCCGGGAGATAGGTTTGCTAAGTTGCCTGATGTGACTGTCTGATACACGTGGTAATTGTAGTGATGATAGAAAACGATGAATATCATTATCCTGAGCTACAGAATCTGAAGAGTACAGGGTCCTAAATGTCATGGACTCCGCCCCTCAGGAGCAGACCACGCCCAATTTCCAAATAAAATTTCTCTCGAACTGTAGTCGGTGACCTGTATCCGGGCTGTCTGACTCCCAAAGGACGGCGTCCACACCAAAATATAGGAAAGATTATAGGAAAGGAGGTAATTTAGGGAAATAAGGATAGAACAAGGGAAAATATAAGGTACAACAATTTCTAAACCAAATAACCAGCCCTCAATAAACTTTAATATTTAACAATTTATTTGTCAGATAAACAAATATATATATATATTCCTAAATAACTACTTTAATTTCTATTTTCTAGGTTATCGTCTCTTCTATTCGTTACAAAACATCATTTTATAAACATCAGATAAGTATTCAAACGTTTGTTTCTCCTTTGTCTCTGATCTATTTGCAATTCTATTTCACTTTCTCTTTTCTCAAAGAATTGATACTTTTCTTCACTTTTGTTTTTCAGGTCCTGGACTCCACTCTATACAACATAACGGTAAGTATGTTTAAGTTTATTTTCTTTTTATCTCTTTTCCTTTAATTTCTTTACCACACTCTGTTGTCTTCTTTGTTCTTGGCTGGCTCTTTGACCTTTCTTGAAACGTTGGGGCCCTTGATATGATCAGTATTCTTATGGTCAAGAATTTTCTTTTAGGATTTTCTTCTTTCACCTAAACCTGTCCTTAACAAAGTAACTGAAGAGAAAACCCTTACTCCTTAACTTTTTCTCTGGATACCTAATAGAAGGGCTTAAATTATACACTGGCCATTCTAGATAATAAAAATAAATTAATCAAATACCCTAGACTAAATTTCCTATGCTAATTGACTTTTTTTCTATTCTCACAGAGAACTTCACTCTTCTTTACTGCTCTTCTCAATTTCCCATATACACTCTACAGTCACGCAATACTTAACCCCTATCTCAACTTTCATTAAATTTTCATACATAAAATTTTTATTGTTTTCCTCTCAATCACTTTCATTTCACCATAAAACTCACTTTTTCACTAAACTTTGTCATTTAAACAATTTCCATACTTTGTAGGCCTTCACTTCGCACAGCTATTTCACACACACCCTTCTCCCTCTGTGTTCAGAAGCTCTCTCTCCAACTGCCCACTCGGCCGTTGCCTAGACAACGGAGCTTCCCTGGACATTCCGCCGTCCAAGCAACCAATCAGGTGCTCTACTTGATTTGGAATTCCTCCACCTGTCCATCATGGAACCCCTAACCAAAATTCCATTCTCCATTTTAATCAACTGTTTACCCATTAAAAATCATTAAAAACATATATTTTCCCCAATTTTTACCCCTAAACTCTTCCCAATTAACTTCAAAATTTCCATGCCGCCTAATATAAATTTCCCCATAATCCCTATATTTTTAGAATTCAAATTAACCCTTTCCTTACCCCACAATCAAACATTACCCCATAACACTCCTCCGAAAACCCAAAACTCCCCAAAAACCTATTCAAAAATTTAAAGACCCCTTCCCGGACCTAATACGTCGAAATTATTAAAATCGGACCATTTAAACCCCCCGAAGCACCCCAAAATGTCCCCCTATTAAATAAACCCCTTAAACCCCAATTTTAAAATTACACCCCCCCTAATTTACCTAAACTAACCCCCCTGAACACAAATCTGCAAACAGAATTTAAATCCGTTAAACCGTTCAGAATCTACGCCCCTCTACACCTATTACCACATTTTAAACAATATAAAAAATAAAATTTGGGGCTAAATACCCCCTTACCTGTATCCTTAAGTCCCCCACACATGACGACCACCAAAATTCCAGGTCCCGGTGATCTCTCCTCAAAAACGGAGGAAAAACAAAAAAACCTCCGTGGCCGGGCCCAAAATTTAGCCCCCGGCTTCGGCCTACTCGGAAAGACTCGCGTTGCCGGTTCGTGCATGAGGCGCGCCGCCTCATGCACACTCGCGCGTCATTCCCCCGACGTCCTCTTCCCCTGCAGCCCTCTTCTCGGCGCTTCACGGGCCCGAAAAAGATCTTCACTCCCGGGGATGCGCTCCATCGGCCCCCGGGAGTTAAAAAAAACGCCGCTTCGCTTTCCTGCTCCCCTCCTCCGTACCGGAGCGCTCATCCAGCGCTCCGACTCAATTTTGCAGGTCCGGGGACGTTCCCAACCATCCCCGGACCCCGAAACGTGCTGAGCCTCGTCCCCAAACCTGAACCTGCATTACACAGGCCCCAAAATCCCTCGGGAGCGCCACTCTTCCCCCGTAGCGCTCCCAACCAGAAAAATGGCCTCAAAATCGGCCCCGAAATGGACCCCAGCCACAGATGACCCCAGAAGCCTCCAAAAACCTTGCTGCCTGCTCCTGCAGCATCGGAGACCCTCCAAAAACCTCCCAGGTAAGTATTTATTTATTTATATTTTCTTTAACCCCTAACCCCCTGTTACATTCGCCCGGACTGAAAATCAATATTGTCCCCAATATTACTATATTATTCTTTACAATCACACTCCACCACACAAACTTTCATGAATCTTATAACATCACCTCCTATAATCACCCTCAACCCAAATCCCCATTTTCTCCTTAACCACCTTCAGTCATCCTTATATATTCAACTCTATTCAATCCTATTCTATCTCTTACTCATATTTTTCCTCTCATAGAACTCTTTAAACAACAATACAAATATTTTCATCTTGCAAGGTATACCGTTAAACTTTAACACTACATTTCCAAAACATTTCATAAATTTTCCAAAATTTATGACAATTACTTTCAAATTCTTAAACTGTTCTTTAAAATAACAAAACCAACTTCAACTGTAATTTATTTTTTTTCTTAAGTCCTACTTTTCATTTAAATACAAAATTTTCTTGAAAATATGTTGAACATTTTCCTTTGGTACTACGTTTTGACATTCGGATGTTATCAACATTTTCTTCTATTGTAGATTCACTCACAGGATTAATCCTAAATTCTGTGTAAACCAAATATCCTTCATCTATTACATTTTTTTCTCTCTTTGAGCAGTCTGACTTCACCATTTGACAACTCTCCATTTGAGTCTCTTCAATTCCTTCCCTGCACATATAATATTTCTTTACTAAATTCCTATTAATTACTTTTTCTTCCATTGAATTTTTTATTCTTAATACATTGGAAGTATCACCCCAAATTTGTACTATTTGGTATGGCTCCTCCTCCCATGTGTCCTGAATCTTGTGCCGACCACGAAAACCTCGCCTCTGCAGCAACACCCAATCCCCCTCCCGAAGAACTTCAGCCCTCGATTTCTTATTATATTGGCTTCTTAGTTTTTCATTTTGTTCCTCAGAAGCTCTTCTGGCCAGATCTCTCGCCAGATCTAATTTGGACTGGTGTTGCACTATCCAATCTTCCAAGGAATTAACTTGTCCTGTTTTCCAACATTCTTCTTCTTGTCTCACTAAATCCTGATGTGGCATCAAATTTTCTTTTCCCAAGAAAAGAAACGCTGGAGTAAATCCAGTAGCATTATGTATGGAACTATTGTAGATCTGGTTAATCTCAGGCAAGTAATTGGACCAGTACCTTTTCTTTCCAGGTGGAAAAGCACGTAATATCTGGTGAAATGTCCGATTGTATCTCTCACACCTCCCGTTTCCCTGCGGATGGTAAGGTGTGGTACGGGTCTTCTTTACTCCATATAAGAGACAGAGTTCTTTTATGACTTTGGACTCAAACACAGTTCCTTGATCGGAGTGCAACTTATCAGGTACTCCATACATTGAAAACCAATGAGTGACCAGGATCCTCGCGGTTGTCTTTGCTGTTTGGTTTCTCGCGGCGACAGCGATAGTAAACCTTGAAAACATATCCGTCATCACGAAAACGTTTTCATATCCTCTGCTGTCCCTGTCTAATACCGTGTAATCCACTGCCAACACTTCGTGCGGTTTTACAACATTAAAACAACTCAATTCCGTTTTCTCAGCCGGGAATAATTTCTTTGAAAAACAGCATCTTTTGCAACTGTTAATCCATTCTTCTACATCTCTCTTCATTTTGGTCCAAAAATGTTCCTTTCGGAGATTCTTAAATGTCATTTCAGTGGCAAAATGACCTCTATCATCATGGAATTGTTTTAATATTTCCTCTCTCAATTCCTTTGGTACCACCACCTGTAATTCTTCGCTGCCAAACCTACAGTCCTCATAGACCCTGTATAATACTCCTTCCCTTATCTGCAGACGTTCTCTGTGTTTCCACAGAAGTTTCTTATCCAGAGTATCAAGTTCTTCTAAACTTGGTAGCCGATTTTCTTTCAGCCACCTCATCACCTCTCGAATAGTATCATCCGACTTTTGCTTTTTCACTATCTCGGACTGATGTTCAGCACACTGTAATGTACCACAGGTGTACTTTTTCTTCTGGACGGATTTTCTGTTTTTAGCATTCACTCTCACTCCTTTACACAGAAATTTCAGGAAATCTTTCTCCTCATCTGGATCGCTCAACTCAGGCTCTTCATTATTTGACAGTCTGGATAATGCATCTGCCACCGTATTGCTTCTGCCGGTCTTGTACTCCACACTAAACTCTAGTTCCGCCAACTGAGCTAACCATCGCTGTTCCACTGCTTGAAGGTTCGCTGTATCAAGATATTTCAGCGGATTATGGTCCGTTCGTACTACAAATTTCTTATAGATGAGGTATTCTCGAAATTTCTCCGTGCAGGCCCACTTCAACGCCAATAATTCAAGCTTAAAGGCCGAATAGTTATTCGAATTCCTTTCTGATCTCCTCAGCCCTCGGCTGGCATACGCGATCACCCTCTCTTCGCCCTCTTGGATTTGACTAAGTACTGCCCCCAAGCCTTTGTAACTGGCATCAGTGGTCAGTATGAATTTTTCTGTGAATACTGGATATGACAGCACTGGAGCCGATGACATTCTCTCTTTCAGCTCTTCAAACGCACTTTGGCAAGCCTCTGTCCAAACGAATTTATTTCCCTCGGCCACATTTTTCCCGGTAATCAAATGTAGAGGAGCTGCTATCTGTGAAAAGTTCTTTATAAATCTTCGGTAAAAGCTCGCAAATCCAAGGAAACTCCGAACTTCTGTTTTATTTGACGGGATCTTCCATTCCTGTAACGCTTTTACTTTTTCAGGGTCTGTGGATACCCCTTGTTGCGAAACAATGTATCCTAAGTATTTAACTTCCCTACAAGCAAATCTACACTTAGACGGCTTGATTTTAAGCCCATGCCCTTTCATTCTTATCAGAACTTTTTCCAACCGCTCCAGATGTTGGTCAAAAGTCGGCGAGTAGATTAAAATATCATCCAGGTACAGCAGGAGGACATTAAAAACATAATCGCTCAAGATTGTCTCCATTAATCGCTGAAATGACGCTGGGGCATTGCACAACCCGAAAGGCATCCTGGTCCACTCATATAGTCCAAACGGGGTAGTCACCGCTGTCTTTTCAATGTCTTGAGGTCTCATTCCCATCTGGAAGTATCCAGATGTCATGTCTAGGGATGTGAACCACTGTGATGATCCCAGTGCATCCAACGATTCGTCTATCCTCGGTAGAGGATAGGCATCCCTTATAGTGATGGCATTAAGTTTTCTGTAGTCGCAACAGAACCTGATGCTTCCATCCTTCTTTTTAATTACCACAGCTGGAGATGCCCATGGACTTTGGCTTCTTCTCAATATCCCTTGTTGCACCAGATCTTGCACATGACTCTTGAACAAATCAAAAATGTGAGGCGATACCCGCCTAAATGGTTGACGTATTGGATTAGATGTTCCTGTGTTGATAGGGTGTGTCACCAAATTTGAAAACCCGATATCACTATCGTTCGTTGAAAACACTGTTCTATGTTTCCATAGCAGTTTCTTTAATTTATCAGCTTGTTCCATGTTCAAATTACTCCAGTCCACCTTCACATTCGGAATCTGATCTTCCCAATTATGTCCCATCTCTTCCTGAATTTCCAGATTCATTTCAGATGAAATCATTTCAGGTACCTGTACCTCAGCTATTTGTGATTTACTTGGTATAATTACATCTTGGACACCGATGTTTACCATACGAACTAATACATTTCCTTTATTTTGAGTTACCAATGTATTAGCCACTAATACTCTCTCTGGTAAATTATTCTTTCCCGAAGCTGAGACCAACAACGGTCCTGAGACTCCTCTGATTTGCTGGCATTTTCCCAGTAATATTCTCTCCGACATTGCCGGTAAAATTTGTCCCACACGCCCTTGGAGTTTTACTAAACCCACAATTTCTTTAACCTGTGTAGTTCTGTTCTGGGAAATCTTTGAAAGAATTCTCGATATTTTCACAGGTTCCATCACAAAACAGGATAGGTCCTTAAACAGCCCCTCCAAATGTTGAAGTACGTTCATCCCTAAAATTCCTTGTACTGAGTTTTCTTCAACATGTCCTTCCAAGAAATTATCTTTTACTATAAACACACATCTCTTTGGTATCAGCTGCCCTAAACACTGTACGTCAGCGTCGATGTATCCTAGTACAGGTAACTCTGTTCCGTTGACAGCCACTAATGTAAGTTGGCTTGCATCTTTGAGGCATCTTGTGTCCGGGAAGTTTTTGTAGAAAAAACTTGCTAACACGGTGGACACGTTGGAACCTGTGTCAACTGTACACAGCGTTTCCACACCTTCAATTTTTATCTTCAGAAGTGGACTAGACCCAATAGCCCGCTCTCCAAAAAGTTTTTCTTCTTGATTTTGCTCCATATTTAGTTGTTTCTGCATCCTTACATTAGGTTTAAGGTTTTCACCTTTATTAGTGTTTGACTCTGCCTGATTATTTCCAGCTCTCATGGACGTTCCACTGGTCCCAGGAATTTCAGCATTCCTAGGTCTCTCTTCCTGTTTGGTCCTGTCAATTCTCTCACTGCGACAGTAGCGAGCGATGTGTCCGGGTTCTTGACAGCGATAACAGATGACATTATCAAAATTCGTTCTAGTAGGTCTCACCCTCTGACTTGAGCCGGGATACTCTCCTTGGTTATACGAGTATCTAGTAGTATCTCTTCTTCTCCTGTCCCCCTGTTCTTCCTGTCGCTCACATAGTCGCGAAAACATGTTCGTCATCTGTTGCATCATATTCATCATCATAGTGGTTTCTCTATTTTCTCCTCTCCCCACTTCTTTTTCGTTCTCCCTAGGTCTTTGGAGAATTCTCCTAGGTGCAGACTCACACGTGATTAATCCTTTCTCCTCTCCGGCCCAGCGTATGGCGCTCTGCATAAGATCTGCAAAGGACATATGAGCATCATCTTCACTTCTTTTTGACACTTCACGGCGTAGCATTTCATCTTTTAACCCCAACACGAATTGCTCTTTCAGAGTTTCTTCGGCATTGCCGATCCTCCCTCTGTCTCTCTTCATAATTGCCTCTAACTTCTCTTGAAGTTTGTATGCAAATACCCGTATGCTTTCCCTATCTCCTTGACGAAGATTGTAGAACTCCTGTATTCTCAGCCCAATTGCCGCTCTGTCTCCATACACTTGTCTGAGAAGCTTGTAGATCTCCTCTACTGCACAATCTCGTGGTAACGTATATTTCACGGTGTCCAGCGCTATGCCCTTGAGATGGTCCCGCACCACTTCCACCTGGTCCTCTTCTGGCACTCTTAGAATCCTTAACCTCGACTTCATCCGGTCTATCCATTCTTCTACCCCGAGATCTTCAGGGCTTCTTCTAAAACCCGAGAAATCTGGAACTGTTCTGTCCTGAGGTATTATCACCGTATGGGTGACAATCTGTGGAACCCGACTTCTCACGTCACCGCTTTCGTTCTCCATGCTGCTTCAGGGGAGAGTGTTGCTACAGAGGCAAGGCCGCAAACAACACAAAAACCCAGACCACAACCACAGTACTGACACCACCAAAATCAGACTGTTCACAAGAGATTATATTATTTAGTAAATTCTTACTCTTACAAACCAAATTTTGTTAAATTTAACAATTGTTAACCCGCCCAAAGCTAGTAATCCTGCCGACTACGCCAATTTGTCATGGACTCCGCCCCTCAGGAGCAGACCACGCCCAATTTCCAAATAAAATTTCTCTCGAACTGTAGTCGGTGACCTGTATCCGGGCTGTCTGACTCCCAAAGGACAGCGTCCACACCAAAATATAGGAAAGATTATAGGAAAGGAGGTAATTTAGGGAAATAAGGATAGAACAAGGGAAAATATAAGGTACAACAATTTCTAAACCAAATAACCAGCCCTCAATAAACTTTAATATTTAACAATTTATTTGTCAGATAAACAAATATATATATATATTCCTAAATAACTACTTTAATTTCTATTTTCTAGGTTATCGTCTCTTCTATTCGTTACAAAACATCATTTTATAAACATCAGATAAGTATTCAAACGTTTGTTTCTCCTTTGTCTCTGATCTATTTGCAATTCTATTTCACTTTCTCTTTTCTCAAAGAATTGATACTTTTCTTCACTTTTGTTTTTCAGGTCCTGGACTCCACTCTATACAACATAACGGTAAGTATGTTTAAGTTTATTTTCTTTTTATCTCTTTTCCTTTAATTTCTTTACCACACTCTGTTGTCTTCTTTGTTCTTGGCTGGCTCTTTGACCTTTCTTGAAACGTTGGGGCCCTTGATATGATCAGTATTCTTATGGTCAAGAATTTTCTTTTAGGATTTTCTTCTTTCACCTAAACCTGTCCTTAACAAAGTAACTGAAGAGAAAACCCTTACTCCTTAACTTTTTCTCTGGATACCTAATAGAAGGGCTTAAATTATACACTGGCCATTCTAGATAATAAAAATAAATTAATCAAATACCCTAGACTAAATTTCCTATGCTAATTGACTTTTTTTCTATTCTCACAGAGAACTTCACTCTTCTTTACTGTTCTTCTCAATTTCCCATATACACTCTACAGTCACGCAATACTTAACCCCTATCTCAACTTTCATTAAATTTTCATACATAAAATTTTTATTGTTTTCCTCTCAATCACTTTCATTTCACCATAAAACTCACTTTTTCACTAAACTTTGTCATTTAAACAATTTCCATACTTTGTAGGCCTTCACTTCGCACAGCTATTTCACACACACCCTTCTCCCTCTGTGTTCAGAAGCTCTCTTTCCAACTGCCCACTCGGCCGTTGCCTAGACAACGGAGCTTCCCTGGACATTCCGCCGTCCAAGCAACCAATCAGGTGCTCTACTTGATTTGGAATTCCTCCACCTGTCCATCATGGAACCCCTAACCAAAATTCCATTCTCCATTTTAATCAACTGTTTACCCATTAAAAATCATTAAAAACATATATTTTCCCCAATTTTTACCCCTAAACTCTTCCCAATTAACTTCAAAATTTCCATGCCGCCTAATATAAATTTCCCCATAATCCCTATATTTTTAGAATTCAAATTAACCCTTTCCTTACCCCACAATCAAACATTACCCCATAACACTCCTCCGAAAACCCAAAACTCCCCAAAAACCTATTCAAAAATTTAAAGACCCCTTCCCGGACCTAATACGTCGAAATTATTAAAATCGGACCCCCCGAAGCACCCCAAAATGTCCCCCTATTAAATAAACCCCTTAAACCCCAATTTTAAAATTACACCCCCCCCCCTAATTTACCTAAACTAACCCCCCTGAACACAAATCTGCAAACAGAATTTAAATCCGTTAAACCGTTCAGAATCTACGCCCCTCTACACCTATTACCACATTTTAAACAATATAAAAAATAAAATTTGGGGCTAAATACCCCCTTACCTGTATCCTTAAGTCCCCCACACATGACGACCACCAAAATTCCAGGTCCCGGTGATCTCTCCTCAAAAACGGAGGAAAAACAAAAAAACCTCCGTGGCCGGGCCCAAAATTTAGCCCCCGGCTTCGGCCTACTCGGAAAGACTCGCGTTGCCGGTTCGTGCATGAGGCGCGCCGCCTCATGCACACTCGCGCGTCATTCCCCCGACGTCCTCTTCCCCTGCAGCCCTCTTCTCGGCGCTTCACGGGCCCGAAAAAGATCTTCACTCCCGGGGATGCGCTCCATCGGCCCCCGGGAGTTAAAAAAAACGCCGCTTCGCTTTCCTGCTCCCCTCCTCCGTACCGGAGCGCTCATCCAGCGCTCCGACTCAATTTTGCAGGTCCGGGGACGTTCCCAACCATCCCCGGACCCCGAAACGTGCTGAGCCTCGTCCCCAAACCTGAACCTGCATTACACAGGCCCCAAAATCCCTCGGGAGCGCCACTCTTCCCCCGTAGCGCTCCCAACCAGAAAAATGGCCTCAAAATCGGCCCCGAAATGGACCCCAGCCACAGATGACCCCAGAAGCCTCCAAAAACCTTGCTGCCTGCTCCTGCAGCATCGGAGACCCTCCAAAAACCTCCCAGGTAAGTATTTATTTATTTATATTTTCTTTAACCCCTAACCCCCTGTTACATAAAGAAGGATTCAAAAGCCTCCAAAATTTGAGGAGAGGAGGTTAGTGATAACCCTGTAGGGGAGTTAACCAATGCAATCCTCTGACTAGTTTTCCTGCCCTTTAGATAGGTTGCAAATAATTTACCTGCTTTATTTGCTTCTGAATAATATACAGCACTCTGTTTAAAGGTTATCACATTAGATATATTTTACAACAGTGAGTTGTATTGTATTTTAAATGACTGAAGCTGTTGTATAGAGGACTTGGACGATGAGGTGTAGAGTGACGCTTCAAGTTGATGAATTTCCTCTTCCATATCGCTAATTTTAACACTGTTGACTTTGCGGATATGAGATGAATAGCTGATTACTTCCCCTCTAAGCCAGGACTTAAACGCCTCCCAGACTACTACCATCTCTGTTGCTTTGAGGTTACATTTTAAATAATTATATTATATACAGTGGGGGAAATAAGTATTTGATCCCTTGCTGATTTTGTAAGTTTGCCCACTGACAAAGACATGAGCAGCCCATAATTGAAGGGTAGGTTATTGGTAACAGTGAGAGATAGCACATCACAAATTAAATCCGGAAAATCACATTGTGGAAAGTATATGAATTTATTTGCATTCTGCAGAGGGAAATAAGTATTTGATCCCCCACCAACCAGTAAGAGATCTGGCCCCTACAGACCAGGTAGATGCTCCAAATCAACTCGTTACCTGCATGACAGACAGCTGTCGGCAATGGTCACCTGTATGAAAGACACCTGTCCACAGACTCAGTGAATCAGTCAGACTCTAACCTCTACAAAATGGCCAAGAGCAAGGAGCTGTCTAAGGATGTCAGGGACAAGATCATACACCTGCACAAGGCTGGAATGGGCTACAAAACCATCAGTAAGACGCTGGGCGAGAAGGAGACAACTGTTGGTGCCATAGTAAGAAAATGGAAGAAGTACAAAATGACTGTCAATCGACAAAGATCTGGGGCTCCACGCAAAATCTCACCTCGTGGGGTATCCTTGATCATGAGGAAGGTTAGAAATCAGCCTACAACTACAAGGGGGGAACTTGTCAATGATCTCAAGGCAGCTGGGACCACTGTCACCACGAAAACCATTGGTAACACATTACGACATAACGGATTGCAATCCTGCAGTGCCCGCAAGGTCCCCCTGCTCCGGAAGGCACATGTGACGGCCCGTCTGAAGTTTGCCAGTGAACACCTGGATGATGCCGAGAGTGATTGGGAGAAGGTGCTGTGGTCAGATGAGACAAAAATGAGCTCTTTGGCATGAACTCAACTCGCCGTGTTTGGAGGAAGAGAAATGCTGCCTATGACCCAAAGAACACCGTCCCCACTGTCAAGCATGGAGGTGGAAATGTTATGTTTTGGGGGTGTTTCTCTGCTAAGGGCACAGGACTACTTCACCGCATCAATGGGAGAATGGATGGGGCCATGTACCGTACAATTCTGAGTGACAACCTCCTTCCCTCCGCCAGGGCCTTAAAAATGGGTCGTGGCTGGGTCTTCCAGCACGACAATGACCCAAAACATACAGCCAAGGCAACAAAGGAGTGGCTCAGGAAGAAGCACATTAGGGTCATGGAGTGGCCTAGCCAGTCACCAGACCTTAATCCCATTGAAAACTTATGGAGGGAGCTGAAGATGCGAGTTGCCAAGCGACAGCCCAGAACTCTTAATGATTTAGAGATGATCTGCAAAGAGGAGTGGACCAAAATTCCTCCTGACATGTGTGCAAACCTCATCATCAACTACAGAAGACGTCTGACCGCTGTGCTTGCCAACAAGGGTTTTGCCACCAAGTATTAGGTCTTGTTTGCCAGAGGGATTAAATACTTATTTCCCTCTGCAGAATGCAAATAAATTCATATACTTTCCACAATGTGATTTTCCGGATTTAATTTGTGATGTGCTATCTCTCACTGTTACCAATAACCTACCCTTCAATTATGGGCTGCTCATGTCTTTGTCAGTGGGCAAACTTACAAAATCAGCAAGGGATCAAATACTTATTTCCCCCACTGTACATATGTAAAATAAAATTTTAATTAATTAGAGGTTTAGAGGGATAAAAGTGTGAATTTACAATGGTGCTCATTTTCAAAGCAGATAGGTGTCTTAAAATGTATTTATTAGGATTTATTTACTGCCTTTTTAAAGGAATTCACTCAAGGCGGTGTACAGTAAGAATAAATCAAACATGAGCAATAGACAATTACAGCAGTAAAAATATTCAAATAACAATACAATGTATGGCATAGTATGCTACTTACAATGTTAACACAATATGTATTAGAACATTTTAATTTACATTGAAGAGTACAAGCAAAGATGGAACTATAGATAGATAAGAGAGTAAGAGGAGTTAGAAAACAAGGTGACTAATTTAAAGAAAGGTGCATATGATGTCAGAGAGATGATTAAATATTATCTCAGCTAGGGTAGGGGTGGATAAACATGTCCTGCTGCATCAGTATGTGCAGCCTGTGTCACTCCTTGGGTGTGTGAGTGAGATTAACAAGTAAGTTACTTCTTCAATTATAAGCCTGGTTGAAGAGCCAAGCTTTCACCTGCTTCCTAAAGTAGAGATAGTCTTGCGTTAAGACACACCTTTCAGGGAGTGCATTCCCGAGTTTGGGGGCTACTCCGGAAAAGGCTTTCTTGTGGGTATCACATCGTGTAATATCTTTTGGAAAGGGTGTGGTTAGTAGTCCTTGAGCGGACCTTAGTATCCTTGGAGGTATATAGAGGATCATCTTTTTCTTCAAGTACTTGGGGCCATATCCTTTAAGGGCCTTGAAGATCAGACATAGAGTTTTAAATTTAGCCCTGTATTGTACTGGTAGCCAATGAAGTTTTTGCAAAAATGGTGTGATGTGGTCACATTGCTTGCAACCTTCTATTAGTCTTGCTGCAGCATTCTGAATCAATTGGAGCTGGTGCAGTCCCTTTGTAATCAGACCACTGTATAGTGCATTCCAGTAATCCAGTCTTGATGTTATCATGGCATGCACATGTCTAAAAAGGACATTTTTATCTAGACCTGTTTCAGTCATGTCCAAGTTACAAAAAGTTGCTCTAATTGAGCAGCTGACCACTGGGTTAAAGGGGTTAAAGGGATCTTTTACTAAAGGTTAGCTCGAGTAATCTGCAGCAGGGCCCATAGGAATAAAATGAGCCCTGCTGCAGATAACTTGAGTTAATCTTTAGTAAAAGACCCCCCTAAGACTTTAGACATGATCCCTCCTTTATCCACTAGTGGTTGCTGCCCTCTTCCCTCTCCCCTGACAATGAAACTAGAAAGGAAAACCAGGCTGTATGTCAGCTGCAGGTATTATAGCCATTATGACCAAAGCAGCAAGAAGGTCAGAGGGGTAGCCTAGTAGGCAGTACAGTGAGCTCTGAACCAAGGTTCAAGTCTCATTTCAACTATTTTTATAATAACAATTCTGAGCCTTATGTTTAATCATTTTTATTGGCAACAATTGCAAGTTAATACATCACAAGTGTGAAAAACATACAAACCAATTCAGCAATGTTGAGCCTTATTGAAACAGAAAAATTCGGCTGAAGAGGCAGTGTCAATGCAGCCCCACAATAGAAGTGACTCTCCCCTGACGTCACAGACCCGGAACTCTAACAAGTATTTTTAAAACAAAATAATGTGGCAACAAATATGCTCATGCTTCTCACGCTCCACTACACCCTATAAATACCAGGTGTCCCGTGCCCCTGACAGTTTCATATAATAGCTAGCGTCAACTGCAGGGAGGGTAGGGCGGGCTTGTGTGGCTGCAAGATGATCTGTCCAAGGAGAACTACCGTTACAGGTAAGCAACTTATATTTCTCCATGGACAGAATGCATCTTGCAGCCCCACAATAGAAGACTCCCAAGCTACACAGGTAGCAGTTCCACACAATAAGAATATTGAAAATTGAATAATTAAACTGGTACCTGTGGTAGGAGGTGGAGGTAGTTGACGCTTCACACGCTGGAAGACAACACTGCCTGGCCAAAACTTGATTCGGCTGAAGTGACAGTGTCAATGCAGTAGTGTTTTGCAAAAGTATGAGTCGTTGCCCAAGTTGCTGCTTTACAGATGTCCTGCAGTGGCGTCCTTTGTAAGTGTGCCATAGTGGCAGCCATGGCTCTCAGATGGCGAGCCGTGACCCGTGGAACTTCGGTGCCCTTGGTAACTGGTTTCGGAGGAATAGACCTCAAAGACAGAAATAACTGAGATGGTCGATTTATAGATTTTGTTCATGCCAGATAGATGCGAAGAGCTCTCAAGCAGTCTAAAGTGTGCAACCGTTGGTGTTCCTCTGTTCCATGTGGAGGAGGATGAAAGGTTGGCAGCACAATGAGTTGATTCATATGAAAAGGAGATACGATCTTGGGGAGAAACTTCGGGTGTGTATGTAGAATTACTTTATCATGCAGTATTTGTGTGTATGGTGGGTAATGCACTAGTGCCTGAATCTCCCCAATTCTACGTGCTGACGTAAGTGTAATTAGAAATAACGTTTTCCAAGTGACGTACTTGATAGCCGTACCGTCCAGTGGTTCAAATGGCGATTTCATCAGCGCGTCCAACACCAAGTTAAGATCCCACGCCGGTGGTGGCGGACGAACAGGAGGGTACAGATGTATGATACAATTAATGAACCTCTTCGACAATGGATGCTGCATAAGCGTGCAATTGTCTACAGAGTCATGCAGAACTGACAGCGCTGCCAGGTGAAGTCTAATGGATGTGGCAGAGAGGCCAGTTTTTGCAAGATGAAGGAGATATTCTAATACCCGTGGAATGGATACAGTTTCTGGGTGGAGATCGTGCTTGGAGCACCATGCTGAAAATCGCCGCCATTTTGCGCCATAAGATTTCAACGTCAAATCTTTCCTGGAGGCAAGCAGAACTTGAAGTACCCCCTGTGAAAACATCATGGGCGACGTGGCCCCAGCAACCACGCTGTCAGTTGAAGAGACGGTAGGTCCGGATGTAGAAGGGTACTGTGATTTTGTGTGATCAAATCCAGTTCCAGAGGTAAAGGGAGTGGAGGTTCCTGGAGCAGTGTTAGTAGCAAGGGAAACCATGCCTGCCGTGGCCAATGTGGCGCTATCAGAATGAGTGAAGCCACCTCCAGTTTTGCCTTTTGTAGGACCTTGGAGACGAGAGGAAAAGGAGGGAAGGCGTAAAAGAGGCTCTGCGTCCAAGGGATTTGAAACGCATCATCCGCTACGCTGCTCTGACTGGGATACCTCGAGCAGAATTTGAGACGTTGTTGTGAGGGGAGGCAAATAGATCGACCTGAGGATGTCCCCACCTGTTGAACAGGTCTTGCATAACTGTGTTCTTTAGCGACCACTCGTGAGGCATAAGTTGCCTGCTGAGAGAATCTGCGATCGCATTCTGTATCCCCGGAATGTAAGTTGCTGTGATTGTGGATTCCAAAGTTAGAACAATGTTCCAGAGCTGCATGGCTTCCTTACACAGTTGCCGGGAACCCATGCCTCCTTGTTTGTTGATGTAAAACATCGTCACCTGATTGTCCGTTCGTATCTGAATATGTTGTTTGTAAAGGTGCTGTCGGAACGCTTTGCAAGCTAACTTTACCGCTCTTAACTCCAGAAGGTTGATGCTGTACTTGACTTCTGATAAGGTCCAAAGACCCTGTGTTTTGTAAGTCCCACAGTGTGCTCCCCAACCCTGTTTGGAGGCATCGGTTGTTAGGTAACGGGTGGGCTGTCGCTGCCGAAATGGCATTCCCTGGAGAAGATTTGAAGTGCAGGTCCACCACTGAAGAGTATCTTTTAGTTCGACTGGAAGCGGTATGACTACTGACAGTGGTTGCAGCGCTTGAACCCAGTAGGCCTTCAAATGCCACTGTAGATGCCGCATATGCAGCCTGGCTAGAAACACTACAGGTATGGTTGCTGCCATATGCCCCAGTAGTACTAATACAGTTCGAGCTGTGGTACAGGTGCGGGAATTTAACTGAATGATGAGGGACCGGATGTGCAGGGCCCTGTCTAAAGGTAAGTAGGCGAGTGCCCGTGGCGTAGCTAGTACTGCCCCTATAAATTGAAGGGATTGTACTGGTTGAAGCTGGGACTTTTTGTAGTTGACGAGGAAACCAAGTCGTTGCAGCACCGAAATCGTGTCCTGAAGGGCCCGAACAGTCTCCTGGATTGATGGTGCAGAAATTAGCCAATCGTCCAAATATGGAAAAATTGCTATCCCCCTCTGATGCAGGTACAAGACGATCGTGATGACGCATTTTGTGAAAACCCGTGGAGATGAGGAAAGGCCGAAGGGTAGAACTCGATATTGGAAGTGCCGTGATTGTACCTTGAATCGTAGGTATCTCCTGTACGACTGATGGATGGGAATATGCAGATAGGCATCTTGGAGATCCAAGGAAACCAACCAGGCCTGTTGTTCCAACAACGGAAGGATTATCTGCAGTGTTGTCATACGAAATCTTTCGACTCTGATGTATGAGTTGAGGGGACGTAAGTCGAGGATCACCCGAAGACCCCCTTGTTTCTTCGGAATGACGAACAGTCTGGAATAGATACCTGTGTTTATTTGATTGGCTTGCACCGCTTCTATTGCCCTGATCCGGAGAAGGCGGGCAATCTCTTCCTGGACCCATTGACGGTGAGATTGCGGAATGGGCGAGTTGACAATGTGGGAATGGGAAGGTGCGGTTGAAATATTCTGTCGGTAACCTTGATTGACGATAGACAGGACCCACTTGTCAGTCGTGACAAGGGCCCATTGTGGGGCAAAATATTGTAGTCGACCCCCCACTGGCCAATCCTGGGGCGCAGGGTCAAAAAGAAGGAAGGCTTTTCGGAGACCCAGCACTAACCTGTTTTGGGGGTCTTCGCTCTCGGGTGGGTTTATTATATTGTTGATACCGACTAGGTTTGCTATTATACTTGTAATTTGACCCATACCGAGGTGCTGTGTATGGATTTCTATAAAAATATCTCTTCTTTGCCGAATTAAAGGAAGAGTTAACCGAGGAACGGTGAGACGAGTATCGTGACTGATGGAGGATGTCATCTTCTAGGGTTTCTAGTGTTGTGAAATCCTGCTTGATACTGTCAATGATTTCCTTGACCTTGTCACCAAAAAGGTTATCGCCTAAGCAAGGTGCATCTGCCACTCTGTTGTGGACATCCTCACGGAGGCCCGAGGCCTTCAGCCAAGCCAACCGGCGAGTGGAAATGCCCACCGCCGCCCCTCTCACGGACGTGTCATAAGAGTCGTGTGCGGCGCGAATGAGGTTTGTGGCACACTCGTCTAGATGTTGCAGAGACGGTTGTAACTGCGCCTGTAAGGGTGCTGGCATGGTCTCCACTATCTTTGACAGTGTTTCCAGGAGAGTAAACTGGTACTCTGAATAGTGGAACATATGCATGCCGATACGAGCGTTCAGCATCGTATTCTTTTTTTTTAAATTATATTTTTATTAAAGATTTTGCCTTACATAGAATGCAAAAGTAAACACATAATCAAACAAAACCCCCCTTAAAAAAAAAAAAAAAAAAAAATTCGTTATTAAAAGGCAATACCTGGAGACAAATTGCAGAGTTACACAAGTTCAAGTTCAAGGCGTGCTATGTGGCTCCTGACAAAAAAGGTCTAAACGAGCCCAGGTCTTCAAAACAGACCTAATATTTCGGCGTCTATGAGCCAAAATTATTTCATATTTTCTGATCACGCATACATAACTCCACCATTCATTATAATTCAGGTACACATTATTTTTCCAATTGGAGACAATTAAATGTAAGGCAACAGCTAGCAGTATGTTATACAATTTCTTATCAGACTCCAAAAGAGGGATAGTAGGACAAGAAGCTCGTAAGATCACAACCTCATACGAGATCGCAGTGGTCTCAGGCAAATGAAAGATACAACACATTTTTGCCCAAATTAATTGCCAGTAAGCTCTGACATTTTTACAGTAGAAAACCATATGTGCCAGTGAGCCATCTCTTTCCTGACAAGACCAGCAGTTGAAGTTGATACTCTTAGTGATTCTGGCCACTCGAGCAGGAGTCCAATAAGCTTTATGAAAGATGAAATATGAGGATTGAGATATTGCTGCTGACTTCGTGGGACGTATGGAGTTAAGCCAGAAGGTAGACCAATCAAATTCAGACGCATCCAAACCAAACTCCGCTTCCCAAGATATCCTCAATGGAGCAACTGTATCAGCATGTAGATTCTGAAGTTTTTTATATAGCAAAGAAGCCTTCTTACGACCTGATGTAATGGTGTGACAAAAGGAGATAAACTCTGAAGGGTTCGAGCTAAGTAAATTGGAGACCTGAAAGGTTGCAAAACATGTAGAGATTTCCTTCCATGTGTCGGAATCTAGCAAAGAAACATTATACAATGCAGACATAGTAGCAGGCGATAACAGGGTACCAGCAATATACAGTTGCGACAGCTGCCATACACCCCTTTCTTGCCATTCCGCTGTTTGAGACTGCAGGAGACCAGCTGGAAAACCAGAGTTATACCAGAGAGATATATCTTCCAAAGAGATAGCACGGACTCCAAGGCCAGCCCTAAACGTACGGATATCAGAGGCAGAGGCCTTTAACAGCCGAATGCGTCTGGTATAGGGGTACAAATCTGCATACGGGAGTAGAGATAAAGGGCACGGGTGCACCAACGCTGCCTCAAATCTCTGCCATCGAGGCGTGAGGTGAGATAATTCCCTTTGGAACCACCTTAAAGACTGGGCAAGCCGGAAAGCCTTGTGATAGTACTTAAAATCAGGAACATTAAGACCTCCCAGATCTTTTGGTAATTTAAGCTTCTTGAGCGCAATACGGGGAGGCTTCTGCCTCCATAAAAACTTAATTAGGAGGGAATCAAGTTTGTTGTAGAATGAGTTGGGAAAGGAGAGGGGAGTCATACTAAAAATGTAATTTAGTTTTGGAGCCAGAACCATCCTGATAGCCTCTACCCTCCCCCACCACGTTAGATATAGCGGAGACCAGACATTTAGAATGGAAGCAGTTAAAGATAAGATTTGGTCCTTAATGAGGGACAAACTTTGATCAACCGATTTGGAATACCATACTCCCAAATACTTAATTTTGTGAGGCTCCCAGGAAAATGGGTATTGAGATACCTGAGCTCTATGCACGAAGGAATTGAGCGGCATTATGGCTGACTTAGACCAGTTTATCTTATAACCAGACAGAGAAGAAAAAGAATTGATTACTTCCAATACACTGGGAAGAGAATTTGGTGTGGTATATAGCAATATATCATCAGCATAGATGGAAAGTTTAAACATCTCCCCTCCAACAGAGACACCAGAAATATGCGAATGAGCTCTAATAGCTATAGCTAATGGCTCCAAGGCAATGTTGAAAAGGAGAGGTGACAGTGGACAGCCTTGTTTTGTGCCTCTTTTTAGAGGAAAAAAGTGAGAATTATTACCATTCACTGAGATTGAGGCCTTTGGATTAGTATACAATATTTTAATCATTTTAATAAAGGATGGGCTAAAATTAAACCAAGCCAAGATGTGAAACAAGTACTGCCATTCAATTCTATCAAAAGCTTTCTCAGCATCAAGTGAAACCGCTAGAAAAGGCTCCCGAGAGCCCTCAACATGCGCCAGAATATTCCAGAAAAGTCTAGAGTTATCGCTAGCCAGTCTATCTACTGTAAATCCATTCTGATCCCTATGGATTATGTCTGGGACAATATGTTGAAGGCGGAGTGCCAGGATTTTTGCATAAATTTTGTTATCTATGTTAATCAGAGAAATAGGTCTATAATTCTCAACTTTGGCCGGGTCTCTGTCTGGTTTAGGTATAACAACAATCGTGGACTGGTGGAAGGAGACAGTTTGACCCTCATGTAATAAGAGAGAATTATAGAGGGCTTGCAGCTTGGGCGCCAGAAACTCCGCAAACCTCTGATAAAATTCTACAGTGAAACCATCATTCCCTGGCGACTTACCTGGCGAAAGAGAGTGAATGGCCTCTAGGATCTCCTTATGTGAGATTGATTGTTCTAAAGCTTGATTTTGAGAGACATCTATAAGAGGCCTATCAAGATGGTTCCCAAATTCCTCAAAAGGCCCCTCAGAAAATTGAACTTCAGAGTCATATAATTTGTTGTAGTACAATTGGAATTGCTGGGCAATGGCATCATCTTTGACGTGTATGACCCCCGAGGAATCAACAATTTGCGAAATCCTATTCCTACTTTTTTTAGTTTTCAAGTACTGCGCAAGAAGGTGGCTTGCTTTATGGATTTGTGAGCATGAATGATGTTCAACGCCTCCCTTGCCGAAATTGGTCCATATCGACCAATCTGGATTTATCCTGAAGAGACAAGTAGGAGATAACATTAGGCGTACTCTTCACTTGATATGGGAAGCACAAAGATCCCAGTCTAGTACAGCTTTGTTAGCTATGGACGCAGAAAAGGCTTTTGACCAGGTGAGCTGGGGGGTTTGCTTGCAGTGATGAGTCGCATGGGCTTGGGAGATAATTTTGGGGCTTGGCTGGCAGCCTTGTACACAGAACCGAAGGCGCACCTTAACATTAATGGGGGATATACCTCCTTCTTTACAATAGGTAGAGGGACTAGGCAGGGATGCCCCTTGTCGCCACTTCTATTTGCCCTGCACATGGAGCCCTTGGTGGTATTGATATGGCAACATCCAGATGTTCAGGGTATTAGGGTTGGGGGGCTTGAACATCGAATTGCGTTATTTGCAGATGATGTGTTACTTTATGTGGTGAATCCTGAGCGGACACTACCTGCGGTATTGGAGATTTTTAAGGAATTTGAACATTAAGCTGGCCTGAGTTAATATGGATAAGAGTGAGTTATTGGGGATTTCTTTGAAACAAGAGGAAAAAAGTAGATTGCGTTAAAGTGGGCCAAGCATCATATTCGATATCCGGGGATTCAGATTCCTAGGGATTTGGGTATGGTGTATAGTCTCAATTATGGGAAGATAATAGACCAAATTCGGGGGGAGCTGTCCTGGTGGAAAACACTGTGGCTTTCGTGGTGGGGACGTATGGCAGTGGTGAAAATGAATGTGCTGCCTAGACTGCTATTTGTATTTCAGGCGCTACCAGTGGCGGTTCCGAAGCAGATATTTAAGCAACTGCAGGGTTTCAAGGGATTTAAGATAAATTATACATGGAAGTGTATTTTCACAGTACTTAGACTTACAAAATTTCCGTAGGTTACAGTCAGGCTTATTTTTGAAAGAGAAGGGCGCCCATCTTCCGACACAAATCGGGAGATGGGTGTCCTTCTCTCAGGGTCGTCGAAATCGGCATAATCGAAAGCCGATTTTGGGGGCCCTCAATTGCTTTCCGTTGCGGGGATGACAAAGTTCACGGGGGAGTGTCGGCAGTGTAGCGAAGGCAGGACTGGGGCGTGCTTAAGAGATGGGCGTCCTTGGCCGATAATGGAAAAAAGAAGGGCGTCCCTGATGAGCACTTGGCCAACTTTACATGGTCCATTTTTTCTTGCGACCAAGCCTCAAAAAGGTGCCCGAACTGACCAGATGACCACTGGAGGGAATCGGGGATGACCTCCCCTTACTCCCCCAGTGGTCACCAAACCCCTCCCACCCTAAAAAAAACCTTAAAAGTTTTTTTGCCAGCCTGAAATGTCATACCCAGCTCCATGACAGCAGTATGAAGGTCCATGGAGCAGTTTTAGTGGGTGCAGTGCACTTCAGCCAGGCAGACCCAGGCCCACCCCCTCCCCCCACCTGTTACACTTGTGGTGCTAAAATGTGAGTCCTTCAAAACCCACCAGAAACCCACTGTACCCACATGTAGATGCCTCCCTTCACCCCTTAGGGCTATGGTAGTGGTGTACAGTTGTGGGGAGTGTTTTTTTTGGGGGGGGGGGTTGGGGGGCTCAGCACACAAGGTATGGGAGCTATGCACCTGGGAGCAATTTGTGAAGTCCACTGCAGTGCCCCCTAGGGTGCCTGGTTGGTGTCCTGGCATGTGAGAGGGACCAGTGCACTACGAATGCTGGCTCCTCCCATGACCAAATAGCTTGGATTTGGTCGTTTCTGAGATGGGCGTCCTCGGTTTCCATTATCGCCGAAAACCGGGGGCGACCATCTCTAAGGACGACCAACTCTAAGGTCGACCTAAATGTTGAGATTTGGGTGTTCCTGACCGTATTATCAAAACAAAAGATGGACGCCCATCTTGTTTCGATAATACGGGTTTCCCCGCCCCTTCACAGAGCCTTCCTGCAAGGACAGCCCCAGGAAAACTTGGCGTCCCGTTCGATTATGCCCCTCTGTGGAACTTTGTAAGTGTAAGGGGGTCTTTTACTTAGGCGCACTGGCATTTTTAGCGCACATTAAAAATAAGTGCATGCTAAACGCTAAAGATACCCATAGGAATACATTGACGTCTTTAGCATTTAGCGCACACCTATTTTTAACTCAGCTAAAAATGCCAGCATGCCTAAATAAAAGACCTCCTTAGTGCTTTGAAAATGAGAATCTCTATATACAACATGACTGTGGTAGAATTTTAAAAGTTATGTGCATTACATGCAATGTGTAAAAAGACAATATAAGCAGCACGCAAACAGCAAAGGTGACGACAAAAGTCCCAAAAGAATTGTGTGATGCAGCATTTTATTAATAGGTATCAAAGACTCAATACAAGCCGTGTTTCGGCCATAAAGCCTGCCTCAGGAGTCAATACAGGAAAAATATACAATGGTCTATTCCTATGTAATGAGAATAAATAACTGCACCAATACAGCACAAAAGATATTATGCCTCTAAGTAGTTTGGCAAACCAGCGCCCTATATAGAATCTGTCCCTTTATGATGAACACCACTGATCCTTTTAGTCGCCACCCTATGGACTGACTCCATTATATGTATATCATTTTGACAGTGCAGAATTGTACACAATATTCTAAATAAGCTCTCACTAGAGCCTTATAACAGGGGCACATCCTCCTTTTTCCTACTGGCCATTTGTCTCCCTATACACTCAAGCATCCTTCTAGCTTTCACCATTGCCTTTTCTATGTGTTTGACCACCTTAAGATCATCACATATAATGACTCCCTCTCATGCACAAAAGTTATTCACCCCCTAAACTATATTGTTCCCTTGGTTTTTGCAGCCCAAAATCATGATCCTGCATTTTTAGCATTCAAACCTTAACTACCAAATTCCAGACCATTCTTCTAGCTTCACTAAGTCCTTCCTCATGCTATCCCTACCATCAGAGGTGTGTCTATCCTATTGCGGATTTTGGTATCTTCTGCAATATGTTCAGTAAACCCAAAGTTATGGATAATAGCTCTTATTGGACTTTTAAAGATATTGAAAAGTAAGGACAATAGTGAGGATCCTGGGGAGACTTTGCAGCCCATGAGCTTTAGAGAGGAAAGCTCACTATTCCAGTAAACTATTTGCTTCCTGTCTGATATATTTTAGTGATATATGATGCATGTATTTAATTAGTTGGCATCTTAAAAATGTTAGCACATTCAAAATCAACACATTAATCTACAAATTAACATATAGAATACATTTGCATACATTAACAGTTCTAACATGCTGAAGACATTTTTACCAAAACAAATGTGTGAAACAAACATCTGAAATTTTGTTTTGAGATTATTTTACATTACAAAAGTTTCTTATAGTCTGCCAATACCATTCGGTTCTATGCAGATTCCAAATTTTAAGAGAACCAGTTATTCCCTGGGATAAATATCAAAGTCAAATAGCTAAAATACTTTCATACATCCAGATATTTTTAAAATAAAAAGCCTTTAGCATCTTATAAAATAGTAGCTAATTTGGTATATAGTGAGTTCCAGACAACAGGTGTGAAATATGAGAACCCCACTGAAAACATTCTTTTAAAGTGAATTCCCTTAGGATCTGGAAAATGCAGTGATAAAGTATCACAAAGTTTTGAATCTGGTAAACAAATCCAGTTTAGCGTATAGGGCCAGATTCTATATATTGTGCCTGAAAACTCTGCGCGGCATAAATTTCCACCTAAGTGTATTCTGTAAGTGATGTCTTTATTTAGGTGCCGTATATAGAATACTCTTACCGCTTAAAACTACATGCATCCATTTACAACAAGGGAAATGCTGGCGTGTTGATTTAGGCGCACGGGGCATATTCTATAACAGTGCGTGTAAATTTTGGAATGCCCTTGAAATTTCTTCACCCATAACAACTCCCCTTTTTGCTGCACGTATTAGAATTTAGGCATAGTGCATTACAGAATATGCTTAGCAAGTTGTGTGCATAAATTCTAATTATTGCCAATTAGTGTTCTTTATTTTTGGTTAAGACCATGGATAAATCCTTCTTATCTGTTCCCTTCTCCACTACTGCCAAAACCAGACTTTGCGCCTTCTGTCTCACTGCACCCTACGCCTGGAATAAACTTCCTGAGCCCCTACATCTTGCCCCATCCTTGGCCACCTTTAAATCTAGACTGAAAGCCCACCTCTTTAACATTGCTTTTGACTCGTAACCACTTGTAACCATGCGCCTCCACCTACCCTCCTCTCCTCCTTCCTGTACTCATTAATTGATTTGATTTGCTTACTTTATTTTTTGTCTATTAGATTGTAAGCTCTTTTGAGCAGGGACTGTCTTTCTTCTATGTTTGTGCAGCGCTGCGTACGCCTTGTAGCACTATAGCAATGCTAAATAGTAGTAGTAGTTGTAAGACCTGTTATCAACACTGATTAGTTTGTTAAGCCAATTAAGTTATGCATGTTGTTATAGAATTTGCTTGGATTTTGGCACAGAACACTAGGCACAATATATAGAATCTGGGAGAAATTGAGGCAATTTCCTATGTATTATCTTATAAATCATCATACATAGTTTGAATTGGATATGAGCCTCCACTGGCATAAGAACATAAGAGTAGCCATACTGAGTCAGATCAATGGTACATCTAGCCCAGTATCCTGTTTCCAACAGTGGTCAATCCAGGTCACAAGTACTTGGCAGAAACCCAAAATAATAACAACCAGTGTAATTTAATAAACACAGGAATCATTCTGTCATTTTTTCCACACTTCCCTGTAATTTATCCAGTTGCAAACTATGCCAAAATATTTCACAGGACCCCACAGTCATCCACAAAGGAAAGATATTCAACATAAAGGAATCTTTCACTTGCTCATCTTCCAATGTGGTATATATCATTCAGTGTAAAAAATGTAACGAAGGATGCTATATTGGAGAAACAGGCCAGATGCTTAAGACAAGATTCAATTTACATAGACATCACATGAACAATACTGGTGCCAGTAGGGTTCCCACCCCTGTTGGTCAGCATTTTACGACCAGGACACTGTACCAGTGACTTCACAGTGAGAATCCTGAAAGGTAACTTTAAAACCATACAAGAACGTAAGACCTTTGAAGTCAGAATGATTGAATATTTTAACACCCAACAGAAAGGACTTAACAAGGATCTGGGGTTCCTAGCCCATTATAAACCATAAAGCTGTATTTCTCTGTTGATCACCCCACCCCTCACCTATCCACACCCATCCTGTTAGAATATCAATGATATGCTTTGATGTTCCCATGCATACCTCATACCCACCCCCATCCTCCCACCCTGTCAGACTGTCATAGTAATGCTTGAATGTTTTCACTTATATACACTGTCAGCTAGCACATTTGCTTATTTCCGATCTGACGAAGAAGGGCAGTCTTCGAAAGCTAATCAAGAAATGTATTAAGTTATGTCCAATAAAAAAGGTATCATCTTATTTTCTTTTCCATGTTTTATTTTGTTTGATTTCTATTGATAACCTTAAGAGTGGACTAACACGGCTACCACACTCCTCTACTTCCAAATGGCACAAATCAGATGAGCAGTTGGATGGTATAATCAATAAAATGGACTGCAGTGAAGAGATCAAGAATATGAAGGGGTTCTGCAATCATAGAGACTAATATGGTCTTGATATAATAGCTCACAGATATGTGCATTTGTTAGAGAGTACTCATGAGCTGAATACGTTCTAAGGGGCCCTTTTAACAAGCAGCGGTTCATGGAATTGCAACGCGTTGAGGCCACCTTTTACCGCAGCAGCTAAAAGGTCATTTTCCCCAATAGAGGCAGTAATATCCTATTTAGGAAGCAGTGAGGGCTCTGGCGGTAACTCAGCAGTTATCAGGCATGCCTACACCTTACCCACTGACACTAGAAAATGAAAGATGTTTTCTAGTGCTGAAAATGGCATGCAGCGGAACTGATTCGCTGTGCGCTACCCCAGTGGTAGCCTTACCACTGGTTGTTAAAAAGGCCCCTAAAAAAATTATAGTGCACAATAAATCAGTTCAGCTTAATTAGAAGTAGGAGATTTTGACTGGGGTTGGGGTTGATCAGGGAGTGGGGAAACTATGATCACAATGGGGTCTTGATTGGCAATAGGGACTAGCTGGGGGGATCAATTTGAGGGAGCAATGCAAGTTTGGAGTAGCAGTCATGTTATGACAGTTAGTGCAGCTGCTTAGCATGGTTTAGTAAATCAGCACCTTTATTTGAGTTTTGATACTCTTCTGTCTGAAATTTCACAGGATTTCAGAAGGACTCCAGAAAAAGGTATTGATTTTTTGGGGATCACATTTCACTCAAGCTTGGAAATAACTTGTGTTTCCATTTTCTGATTAATCTCTTGTATGTATTTCATTTTTCAAATATAGAGTTTGTCTCTTAAGATATTGTTAATTTTCAGTGTCTCTGGATAATTTAGTCTCTAACTAGGGAATATATTCTGTAGGGTGGTAATGTATAAAGTAAAATAGAGAAAACCTTTACCTGTGGATAGTGGTATATGCTGAACACCTTGGATATCTGACTTGATTCCTCAGCTGAAAGACCTTCAATTATAGCAGCAAGGGTACCAGATGTTTTGCATCTGTAATTTGGGATCATGGTATCCAGTCCTGAAAATATATTCATGGCAGCCCGAAATACAAAGATAGGATTGTTGTAAGAGTCATAAATCTGAAAACCCAGAGTGAGATTGGGTAAGAGCTCCGAGCTATTGTTAATTTCCTCCACTGTAGACACAAAGGCCAGGAAGTCATAGTAGTTTGTTAGATAAAAACTGTAATGACATTAAAGTGTTCATTTTATTATTATTTTTCATTTTGATTACACTATTATTGAGACACCCAGATCAAGACATGCTCAGTTCCTCCTGAATTGTACAAAAGGATCTGTCAAACAGGGATCTTTTTGTAAAATATGTATAGTGACATGCAGAGGTGCACATGTATTTACTGCTATGTATAGCAGAAGCAACCATTTAACTAATTTAGAAGTGCACAAAAAGATTGGCATTATCTCGGCAGATTCCATTTGTAAGTGCCAGCATTTATTTATTTATTTGTAGCATTCTAGTATCCCACATTTTCCCACCAATTTGCAGGCTCAATGTGGCTTGCAGTTGCCGTAATGGCGGTTGCCATTTCCGGGTAACAGAATTACAACTGAATTTACATGTGGAAGAGGTGAATTTGCAACTTTCATGTGTAATTCCTAAAGCTATGGGGTCCTTTTACGAAGCTGCAGCAAAAACACATCCAATGTCAGTTCAGGCCCCCCTTTTCCACAGTGGGTAAAAGGGAGGTCCTTCTTTTTATAAAGAAATGGCCATGCGGCAAGTGAAGCATTTGCCGCATGGCCATTTCGGGGGAAAGCACTTACTGTCACCCACTGAGGTGGCGGAAAGAGCTCCCGTGCTAACCCAGCAGTAACCGGGCAGCAAGTGGCACTAATAGGAGTCTGGTTTATTAAGGAAAGTAGGAACCTGCTTTCCTTTATTTACTACTAGGGTAAATTTAGGTTTTTTTTTTTTTTTACTAAAGATTAGCTCATATTCCAGCTTATTTTCAAAGGAGATCGCCGACACAAATTGGGAGATGGCTGGCGATCTCCTGAACCCGGCCAAATCGGTATAATGGAAAGCCGATTTTGGCCAGCGCCAACTGCTTTCCGTCACGGAGCCAGCCAAACTTCAAGGGGGCGTGTCGGTAGGGTAGCGAAGGCGGCACGGGGGCGTGGTTTGAGATGGCCGGCTTCGCCCAATAATGGAAAAAAGAAAGCCGGCCTTGATGAGCATTTCGCCGACTTCAATGGTCCCTTTTATTTCAGGACCAAGCTTCAAAAAGGTGCCCCAACTGACCAAATGACCACTGGAGGAAATCGGGGATGACCTCCCCTTACTCCCCCAGTGGTCACCATCCCCCTCCCACCCCTCCCCCCCCCAAAAAAATATATATATATACATTTTTTTGCCAGCCTCAAATGTCATACCCAGCTTCAAGTGCTAAATTATGGTTTATCTTTTGTTCCAACTAATTTTCATCATAGATTCAATTCTAGGGTGGAGCTAGCGCGTTTTTTTTCAAAATTTACAAGTTTGATTATATTTTTCACAACAACACGGTAATTTAGAAGGTAGTTCTCATCCTACAGATAGCCCCCTGGTACGTGCAAAATCCACGTGGGTTCCTCCTGGACCCACAGACCCACATATTTCTACATTTAAAGCTTTAGTATACAGGGATGTAGACCGATTAGAGCATACACGAATTCAAACATATCAAACTATAAAAACAAAAAAATACGTTAATTTTGCACAACAGGTACGAGAAGCAGTACAGCAATTTTCTGCTAATACTACCATTGTGATACGCCCAGCAGACAAAGGGGGCTCCGTGGTAGTTCAGGATTATAATCAATACCAGAGGGAGGTGTTAAGACAACTATTAGATACTACTTATTATTTACCGCTAGATCACGATCCCACCCCTAGATTGATCAAAGAAATAGATCAGATTATTGAGACTGCCATTCAAGGAGGAACTATTCTAAAAGTGGAAGCAAGATATCTTTGCACTAAGAATCCTAAGATACCAGTGTTTTACACGGTCCCTAAGGTCCATAAAAATATGGTAGATCCACCTGGGCGCCCCATTGTGTCTCTTAGAGATACTGTGTTGGAACCTTTATCTCACTTTTTGGACCTGGATCTTCAACCATTTGTTACATCTGCCAGATCATGTATAAAGGACACATCTCATTTTTTGCATGCCCTTACCCAAGTAGGATCTTTAACATCTAATATGATTTTTGTGACTATGGACCTTGAATCCCTATATTCTAATATTCCCCAGAATGCAGCTTTAGAGATAGTACACAATACATCAGAACAAAGACCCATTACCACTTGGGTTACTAAATCTTTTCTAATGCAATTAGCGAGATTGGTCCTATTGAAAAATTATTTTCTGTTTGAATCCATTTACTATGCTCAAATACATGGGGTGGCTATGGGCACAGCAGCTGCCCCTAGTATTGCAAACTTATATGTTAGTATGTTTGGAGAGACCCATTTATATACTTCTGAATGGTTTCAACATATTAAGATTTTATTTATTTATTTATTTATTGCATTTGTATCCCACATTATCCCACCTCTTTGCAGGCTCAATGTGGCTTACAATTCAACATGGAAATTGGAAATAGAAGAGAATATACATTTGGTTTACAGAGGGTATTGGTTACATGGTGTTGAAATACATAATAGTTTTAAAGCAAAAGACATTATAAGACATTTCTGGATATACTAAAGAATATACTGTCACACATGCTGATCTTTGTGATATATCTTGTCGAACAGATAGGTTTTCAATAGTTTACCGAAATTGGTCAATTCATAGATCGTCTTCAGGTTGCATGGTAATGCGTTCCAGAGCTGTGTACTCATATAGGAGAAGGTAGATGCGTGCATTAATTTGTATTTCAGACCTTTGCACTTGGGAGGATGAAGATTAAGGAATGTGCGAGAAGATTTTTTTTGCGTTCCTGGGTGGTAGTTCTATTAGGTCTGACATGTAGGCTGGGGCATCACCATGGATGATTTTATGGACTAGGGTACAGAGTTTGAATGTGATGCGTTCTTTAAGTGGGAGCCAGTGTAGTTTCTCTCGAAGAGGTTTTGCGCTTTCGTATTATGGTTTGCCGAATATTAATCTGGCTGCCGTGTTCTGGGCTGTCTGGCGTTTTTTAGTATTTGCTCTTTGCAGCCAGCGTAGAGTGAGTTACAATAGTCCAGATGACTGAGTACCAATGATTGTACCAGATTGCGGCATCTGGCATCGGTTTATAGACGATGTCTTCTTCATCTGGACATCGACACAGGATTCTTTGAAACAGTTTGCTTCATGGTTAAATACTCTTGATAGAAATTTAAAGTTTACCATGCAAAGCAGTAAAGATAAAATATCATTTTTGGACACTTTGATCTATAAACAAGATCATGAAACTGCTGTGTCAGTATTTCGAAAACCTACCGACTGCAATTCTCTGCTTCAGTATCAAAGTCATCATCCTTTCCAAATGAAAAATTCTTTATCTGTTGGTCAATTTTTGTGACTGCGTCGCATTTGCTCTTCAGATGAGATTTTTTGCCAACAATCAATCCAATTAATTGATCGATTAAAAGCTAGGGGATATCCAGACCAGTGCATATGCAGAGCTTATAAACGTGCTTGGTTTGCACAACATCCATTATTATTGCAGGAAAAGCCAGAAGAGCCACTGGACAATATTGTGTGTGCTTTGACATACACAGATTTAGCCCCTCAAATAGCCCAGATCATAAATCAACATTGGGATGTCCTTTCATTACATACAGTTTTTCAACAACGCCCCTGTATTGCATATCACAGGGGACAGAATTTACGAGACAAATTAGTGAATTCCATACAACCTACGGCCGATGCTGGTCCACAGAGTGTGGGTGGGCATGCAGCATGTGGTCATTGTCAATTCTGTGACCAAACTATTCAAGGACATCAATGGTACCATCCTAATATAGCTAATAAAACGTAAAGTACAGAACTAGTACCACTTGCGAATCTTCATATGTAATATATGGGATCCTCTGTCCCTGCAAAAAATGGTATGTGGGCCGTACGAAAAGACCAATCAAGATCCGACTCACCGAGCATAAAAGCAGACTTCATAAACAAGTGTTAAAGGCTCCATTATTGATCAAGTGGTAAGTTCTATTAGAGGAGGGGACTTGGATTATGTTCTTAATAGAAGAGAACAGTTCTGGATTTTCAAACTTGACACGATTGCCCCGAGAGGACTCAATGATTTAATTGAATGGAATACTGTTATTTGAACTCTAGTGGTATTTAGCCTGGTTTTACATTTCTGCCTGTGATTTAATTCAATAGAATCTAAATCATTTAGGAACGACGTGATGACATCATTTCCTGCTTAGGACCATTTAAAACCTCAGTCGAGTGGAGATCAGTATTGAGAGAGGTGGAGCACTTACCATTTTTTTCTGACAGCGAACATTTTGTAAGTGGAAATTTATCAATTGAAGAGTTCCTGAAGAAGTTTTTGAAACCCTGCAGAGTCAGACTCTCATTGATTTCATTTTTAGAAAATTGTGTTTGAGCAGAGCGGTAACGCCACATTACCATCGCGTTTGGTGTTAACAGGACTTGGCCTACGGCAAGTTTATTTACTTTGGAAGACAGTTGATCAATATGAGAATTGGGCTCTTTATAAGTCTAGCTTGAAAAAATTCCACCAGAGCGACTAGTCATTTGTGGATATGGACAGAATTGAGCTGATGAGTGGAAAACAGCTGGCTTAATTGACTTATAGCATTGACATAGCTATACAAGATTTTCCCCACAGATCGGGATTTTGTCTACTCGATCCGAGGCATTCCTGACCACATAACGCTAATTGCTTTTATCCTATTTTTCATTATAATGTAGGATTATAGAGAGTAGAAAAATATATAAGCTATTTATTAGTGAGCTTTACTATAGCACTTTAAAAAAACTTTTTGTGCATATGAGGTTATTGGAAAGTTGTTAAGTTGTAGTAGTAAGTAGTAGTATCTCAGGCTCTGTATGCACACTTTATTTAATTAGTCAATTATCTTTCTCCTTTTCTCTTCCAAGGAAACTCTTGTTATTATGCACTAGACATCTTCCCCTAGAAACAACAGTGATCACTTACCCAGGTAAGTATGGACATCTTCTTTTCTTCTCTTGACTCAGATAGATTACAAATTCAGCAGGACACAAATCACACCTTTGAATCATTGTGGGTTGAAATTCCATGTATAAAAGGGAAAAGGATGGTGATAGGAGTGTACTACCGTCCGCCTCAACAGGATGAGCAGGTAGATGCAGAAATGATAAAAGAAATCAGAGACGCAAACAAAATGGGCAATGTGATAATAATGGGTGACTTCAATTATCCAAATATAGACTGGGTAAATGTAACATCGGGACACGCTAGAGAGGTACAATTCCTTGATGAAATCAAGGACAGCTTTATGGAGCAGCTGGTGCAGGAGCCGACGAGAGAAGGAAAAATTCTAGACTTGGTCCTTAGTGGAGCGCATGATCTGGTGAGGGACGTTATGGTACTGGGGCCACTTGATAACAGTGATCATAATATGATCAGTTTTGATATCAACCTTGAAGTAACTATACACAGGAAGTCAAATACGTTAGCATTTAACTTTAAAAAAGGAGACTATGATAAAATGAGAAGAACAGTTTAAAAAAACTTAAGGGGCAACTTGGTAAAAACTGTACAACAGGCATGGACGCTATTCAAAAATACCATCTTTGAGGCCCAGGCCAAACATATTCCGCGAATTAGAAAAGAAAGACGGACGTCCAAAAGACAGCCAACGTGGTTGAAAAGTGAGGTGAAGGAAGCTATTAGGGCTAAAAGAAACACCTTCAGAAAATGGAAGAAGGAACCGTCTGAAAATAACAAGAAGCAGCATAAGAAGTGTCAAAGCAAATGCAAGGCGCAGATAAAGAAGGCCAAGAGGGATTACGAAAAAAAGATAGCATTAGAGGCAAAAAAACATAGCAAAACATTTTTTTGGTATATTAAAAGCAGAAAGCCGGCAAAAGAATCAGTTGGGCTGCTGGATGACCGAGGGGTAAAAGGGGCGATCAAGGAAGATAAAGATGTAGTGGAGAGATTGAATGAATTCTTTGCTTCGGTCTTCACTGAGGAAGATTTGGGTGGGATACTGGTGTCGGAAATGGTATTTCAAGCGGACGAGTCGGAGAAACCTACTGACTTCACGGTAAACCTGGAGGACATAATGGGGCAGTTCAACAAACTGAAGAGTAGCAAATCTTCTGGACCGGATGGTATTCATCCTAGAGTACTGATAGAACTGAAAAATGAGTTTGCGGAGCTACTGTTAGTGATATGCAATTTATCCTTAAAATCGAGCGTGGTACCGGAGGATTGGAGGGTGGCCAATGTAACGCCGAATTTTAAAAAAGGTTCCAGGGGAGATCCGGGAAATTATAGACCGGTGAGTCTGATGTCGGTGCCGGGGAAAACGGTAGAGGCTATTATCAAAAACAAAATTACAGAGCACATCCAAGGAAATGGATTACTGAGACCAAGTCAGCACGGCTTTTGTGTGGGGAAATCTTGCTTGACCAATTTACTTCAATTCTTTGAAGGAGTAAACAAACATGTGGACAAAGGGGAGCCGGTTGATATTGTGTATCTGGATTTTCAAAAAGCGTTTGACAAGGTACCTCATGAAAGGCTACAGAGGAAATTGGAGGGTCATGGGATAGGAGGAAATGTCCTATTGTGGATTAAAAACTGGTTGAAGGATAGGAAACAGAGAGTGGGGTTAAATGGGCAGTATTCACAATGGAGAAGGGTAGTTAGTGGGGTTCCTCAGGGGTCTGTGCTAGGACCGCTGATTTTTAATATATTTATAAATGATTTAGAGATGGGAGTAACTAGTGAGGTAATTAAATTTGCTGATGACACAAAGTTATTCAAAGTCGTTAACTCGCGACAGGATTGTGAAAAATTACAGAAGGACCTTACAAGACTGGGAGACTGGGTGGCTAAATGGCAGATGGCGTTTAATGTGAGCAAGTGCAAGGTGATGCATGTGGGAAAAAAGAACCCGAATTATAGCTACATCATGCAAGGTTCTACGTTAGGAGTTACGGACCAAGAAAGGGATCTGGGTGTCGTCGTCAGTAATACACTGAAACCTTCTGCTGAGTGTGCTGCTGTGGTTAGGAAAGCGAATAGAATGTTGGGTATTATTAGGAAAGGTATGAAAAACAGGTGTGAGGATGTTATAATGCCGTTGTATCACTCCATGGTGCGACCGCACCTTGAGTATTCTGTTCAATTCTGGTCGCCGCATCTCAAGAAAGATATAGTAGAATTGGAAAAGGTGCAGCGAAGGGCAACTAAAATGATAGCGGGGATGGGACGACTTCCCTATGAAGAAAGACTAAGGAGGCTAGGGCTTTTCAGCTTGGAGAAGAGACGGCAGAGGAGAGACATGATATAGGTATATAAAATAATGAGTGGAGTGGAACAGGTGGCTGTGAAGCGTCTGCTCACGCTTTCCAAAAATACTAGGACTAGGGGGCATTTGATGAAACTACAGTGTAGTAAATTTTAAACAAATCAGAGAAAATGTTTCTTCACCCAACGCATAATTAAACTCTGGAATTAGTTGCCGGAGAATGTGGTGAAGGCAGTTAGCTTGGCAGAATTTAAAAAGGGGTTAGACGGTTTCCTAAAGGACAAGTCCATAAACCACTACTAATTGGACTTGGGAAAAATCCACAATTCCAGGAATTTATTTATTTATTGCATTTGTATCCCACATTATCCCACCGGTTTGCAGGCTCTATGTGGCTTACATGGAGGGGCATAATTGAACAAAAACATCTATCTCCATGGGCGTTTATCTCCGAGAACGAGTCCGTGAAGGGGCGGACCGAACCGTATTTTCGAAAAAAATAGACGTCCATGTTTTATTCGACAATTTGTGAGCTGGGCGTTTTTGTTTTTCAGTGATAATGGAAAATGAAAGCGCCCAGCTCAAAAACGAATAAATCCAAGGCATTTGTTCGTGGGAGGGGCCAGGAGTCGTAGTGCACTGGTCCCCCTCACATGCCAGGACACCCTAGGGGGAACTTTTACAAAAACAAAAAAAAAGGTAAAACAGCTCCCAGGTGCATAGCACCCTTCCCTTGGGTGTTGAGCCCCCCAAATCCCCCTCAAAACCCACCGCCCACAAGTCTACACCATTACTATAGCCCTAAGGGGTGAAGGGGGGCACCTACATGTGGGTACAGTGGGTTTGGGGGGCGGTTTGGAGGGCTCCCATTTACCAGCACAAGTGTAACAGGTGGGGGGGGGGATGGGCCTGGGTCCACCTGCCTGAAGTCCACTGCACCCCCTAATAACTGCTCCAGTGACCTGCATATTGCTGCCAGGGAGGTGGGTATGACATTTGAGGGTGAACATAAAAAGTTGTGAAGGCATATTTTGTGGTGGGAGGGGGTTTGTGACCACTGGGGGAGTCAGGGGAGGTCATCCCCGATTCCCTCCAGTGGTCATCTGGTCATTTAGGGCACTTTTTGGGGCCTTATTCGTGGAAAAAACAGGGTCCAGGAAAAGTGCCCTAAATTCTCGCTAAAAACGCATATTTTTTTTCCATTATCGGCGAAAGGCGCCCATCTCTGATCGCCCGATAACCACGCTCCAGTTCCGCCTTCACCACGCCTTCAACACGCCCCCATCAACTTTGTCCGCATCCACGACGGAGTGCAGTTGAAAACGTCCAAATTCGGCTTTCGATTATACCGCTTTATTCGTTTTTGTGAGATAAACATCTATCTCCCGATTTGGGTCGCAATATAGGCATTTTTCTTTTTCAATTATAAGCTGGATAGTTTTGTTATGACATTGTCATTACAGAATATCAAATACATTTAGTAGTGTACAGAGATTAAGTAGGGAAGAAAGAGGAAGTGATTAGGCGGATGATTGTAGAAGTGGATTTTCGTAGCTGGTTGGGTTGGGAAAGTGGATTAGTGAAGCTATTGGAATAACATGGAATAACATGTATAGAATGTTTGTACGTTTGGGAAGCTTGCCAGGTGCACTTGGCCTGGATTGGCCACTGCCATGGACAGGATGCTGGGCTCGATGGACCCTTGGTCTTTTCCCACTGTGGCATTACTTATGTACTTATTATTTCTGACATTTATATCACACATTTTCCCATACAATTTCAAGTTCAATGTGGCTAACAAGCTAAAAAGAAGTAATTGCAAAATAGATAAACCCACACATATCAATAAGGAGAGTCATAAATATATAAATAATTCAATAATAAACATAATGGGGAGAATGGAAGGGGGGTTAGGCACCAGAATCAATTGACAGAAAGTTTTTGAAAAACCAAATAATCATGTTGGGGATCTTATGCTCTACACCCTGACTTTTATTTATTTATTTTTTTAAAAAAAGATCATCTTCAGTTCTATTGAATCCAAGATGGCGCTTTGAACGGACGCACCTGTGCTGGCTCCCGAGGTAGCTTCATTGATCAGCCTCTTCGCTACCGCTGTAGCCTCGTCTTTTTCGATGGGGAAACGGAGGGGAAAGGTTAAGGAACATCCCTCGGTTCCTGAAACATCTTCGGTGTGGCGGCAGACGACTCTGCGATTCCCAAAGCAACAACCGGGTCCTCGGGGAACTTCGACCCCTACTGCAACTCTCGATGCATCGGCGTCGATTTGAGAGCACTAACGGGGCTTCCCTGAGCCCCGTGGAGCGCATTGCTCCGCCTCAGCCTGGGAGGGAGTTACTAGCAGCCCAAGCAGTGACGGAAACCGATGGGGTTTAACCTAACCTGTTCGAGGGAAGGTCTGCAGTGACTGAGAACGGACCCCAACCACAAGAGGTAATTCAATCTGCTTTACAGGTATTACCTCAGGACATTGTTTCTAGACTATCTCGTGCTGAGGCTCAATCTCAATCCCTCCCTGGTGCTAGTGGTGTGGTTAGACCAGCAATTGTGACATTAGAGTCACTATGGGACATGGTTTATAACATTCAAACCTCTATGCAAACTACATTAAAAGAAAATACTGAAGATATAAAAACTCTTTCTGAAGCTGCGCTACTTCAAGCGCAAGTGACTGCACAGCAATCCTTGAAATTGGAAAAATGTGAATATTAAATTGCAAGAAATGGGAACTTTAGAAACTGCATTGGTTAAGGATAATAATTTTCTGCATAAATGAATAGAGTATTTGGAGAATCAGGCTAGGAGACTTAACCTTAGGTTTCTTAACTTTCCCAAATCTCCTCTAATTTCACCTGTTGAAATGGTTAAAAAGTATATGGTGGACATTCTTGGAATGGATAAGGACTCGCTACCCCCCATAACACGGGCCTATTACATCTGGAACCCGAAGGGGGGCGATGGAAACCCTCCAGTGTTGGGGGATGGAATGAATCTGACTTCATTCCTCGAGAGTTCACTGGAAATTATTACTCAGAGGTCAACTATGCTGGTCACTTTTGTGCTGGAGTCTGATCGCAATGCTGTTCTAAGACTTTCTTTAAGACATTTAGAAAACTTGTTTTTGGGCTCAAAGGTCCGTATTTTTCCAGATCTCTCAAAGCCTACACAAACTAGGCGCAGGGCATTTTTGGAGCAGCGCCCTAGAGCGTTGGCATTGGGAATAAATTTTGTATTACGATTTCCTTGTACATGTAATTTACTGCTTGAGGGTAAACATTTTCAGTTTGTAGTCCAAAAACAGTTAAAAGAATTTCTTGATGCTAGAGTAGATATGAATGTTGTATGCCCTCCATAATTAGCAGGCTAGGGTCGGTAACCCGAGGTAGCAACCGTTAAATTACTTTCTTCAAATACGTTATGTTATTTACGTTTCTGTATTCTTGGAATCTAATTTTCCTTTAATTGTGGACGAATAGGCCTTAAAGAATTTTTTTTCCTTATTTTATTATGGATTTCCTGATTGTAATGCCGTAAATTACATGTACAAGGAAATCGTAATACAAAATTTATTCCCAGTGCCAACGCTCTAGGACGCTGCTCCAAAAATAGATTTAAATTATAGATAAATTCCTGCTCTTTCCGTAATAGATATGTGTCTGCTGAGCCTCCTCTCCACTTATTCTTATATACATAGATCGCACAGAATTTATACTCGTCAAACTTATGACCTAAGGCCAGTGAGTGTGCTACTAAAGGTTTTTCCAAAATTTTATTTTTTAAGGCGCTCCTATGTTCTATAATTCTAATGTTAACATTAGAATTATAGAACATAGGAGCGCCTTAAAATAAAATATCTATTACGGAAAGAGCAGGAATTTATCTATAATTTAAATACCCTCCATCCACATGGTTTAAATGCAGATACGGATTTGTCCGTTTTTCTATAAAAACTTTTTTATAATTATTTTTTTAATTCCTCTTTATGTCTCCAATCTATGTTATCAAGTGCCATCTTTGTAATATTATTAATGAATAATGAGACAGACATCTAAGACATCCACCATACATATAATCTATTTATTCTATCCCCCTTTTTTAACTAATCATCCTTTTAATTAATTGTTTTTTTTATTATTCATCTTATTGCTCCTTTTTATTATTATCCTATTATAACCATACAATTTCTCACTCATTGATCATTCATTTTCAATCTATCTATATATTTAGATATCCCGTTCATACCAGTGACGTCATTTGACCCTTGACCCCCTTTTTTTGTTTCGATTTGTCAGCTATTTAATCCTCCATCCCTCTATAATAAATATAGGAAAGATAGATTTATAAGATATTTTACATGAAAAAGAATTGCTGAAGTCATCATTTAGGCATTACTAGTTTGTTTTAGCAGTCTGAAATACGATAATCGTGACGTCATCAGCTGTAAAAATTTATCTATTTTTAACCACCTTTTTCACCAAACTCCTTATTTTACATGGCATCCCCCTTTTTTTGAACTAATATATTACTGGTTTTAATAAATTATAAACAAAGAATGTGAGATTTTCATGTTTTTGAGCCTGACCTTTGAACCCCCATTTCCTGTTAAAAATTTCCTCTGTTTACTGCCGGCTTTTTTCAGCGATTTCAGAGATACGTGACTGTGGTACTGGCTCTATGTAAGTAAACACTTTTATTCTAGCGTTTTTTAACGGCGAGCACGAAATGTTTTTTTAAAAGTATATAGGACGTTTGACGAATATAAGTTTAAAGGAAAGTGACCATAGTACTGGCTTAATGCAAGCAATATCTTGTTCTAATCCTTCTTAATGGCAAGCACGACAGGATCCCACAAATATATAAGATGCTTGACAGATATAAATTTAGAGAAACGTGACGACAGCACTGGCTTTATATAAGCTGCACTTCTGTTCTAGTTATTTTTATACAAGTAGCATTTTTATTTTCGCGCGTTTTTCAACGGCAAACACGAAACGTGAACGTAGCACTGGCTTTATGGAAGCAGTCTTTCTTCAATGGAGAGCACGAAAAAAGTTTTTTTAAAAAAATAAAAAAAGTAAAAGATGTTTGACAAACATAAATTCAGAGAAATGTGACCGTGGTACTGGCACTTCTGCTCTAGCATTTTCTCAATGGTATACATGATAAAATGCCACCATTGATTCTCTAATAAGCAGTACATAGAACTACGTACCCATTATACATTAGCACAATTACACTATCATTCCTTTTTTTATTAGGTCAGCGGATTATTATGTATTGGAATCTCTGATCAAGCTGTTTTTTCCAAACCAATTCTTCATATATGTGAGTTCAGATCAATTTTTTGAATTCAGTTTGCTCCATTTCAGTAGTGGATAAGTTCTTTTAATTAATAGGAACTTTTTTATTTCGTAGCTATTGACAGGACTTGCTCCGTCTGCCTTGTATTTGGCAATAAAGGACCCTTGTATAGGTGGGTGTCTTAGCCTATGTTTGTCCATCATTATATGTGCATATGAGATATTTTAATTTTTAATTTTAGGCGTTAGCTGTTCCTTTTATTCTTTTTGATCTCTGTTTGATTAACATTTAATATAATTTTAGATGATGTATTATTTTTAATGTATGTACGTTTATATAGACGATATAATTGTTGTGTGTGTATATACATGTATGTGTATATGTATATATATATATAGTATATATGTTATCTACATGTGTAATATTATAACAGACAATATTTATATATTTTATCTTTTCATAGCCCCTGAAGCAGCCCAGTTGGGCGAAACACGGCCTGTGTCGGGCTGTTTGTATTTACATGAGTATTGCTATACTGTTTAAATAAATTACATTTTACTTTCACACGATCTGCTCTTTTTTTGTTTTCCATCTCGTGGTTGGAGTCCATTCTCAGTCACTGCAGACCTTCCCTCGAGCAGGTTAGGTTGAACCCCATCGGTTTCCGTCGCTGCTCGGGCTGTTAGCAACTCCCTCCCAGGCTGAGGCGGAGCAATGCACTCCACAGGGCTCAGGGAAGCCCCGTTAGCGCTCTCAATCGACGCTGACGCATCGAGAGTTGCAGAAGGGGTCGAAGTTCCCCGAGGACCTGGTTGTTGCTTCGGGAATCGCAGAGTCATCTGCCGCCACGCCGAAGATGTTTCAGGAACCGAGGGATGTTCCTTAACTTTTCCCCTCCGTTTCCCCATCGAGAAAGACGAGGCACAGCAGTAGCGAAGAGGCTGATCAACGGAGCTATCTCGAGAGCCAACTCAGGTGCGTCCGTTCAGAACGCCATCTTGGAATCTAAAGGGGCTTATAGGCTTCTTTTGAGTGCTCAAACAATCAGTGATTTCTTTACCTAATCTTTGTATGATCAGCATTGCTAAAGTTATTCAGGTTTAGCTGTTCTTCCCTTTAAATCAAATATTGGCGTTTGCTGAATCTATGCCAATATTTCCAACTAAGAGCAATTCCACTCAAATGTCAAGGAACATTTCAACTAAAAGATAATATGAAGAAAAACTTGCCGTGGAAACAAAAACTCATAGTAACACCATCAGAAGCAGAAATCTTGTGAGGGAATCCATGGGATCATTAGATTATTTAGGATCAAAATGGGCACTCAGGGAGGACAAGACCATAGTGGAGAGACTGAATGAATTCTTTGCTGCAGTCTTTATAAAAGAAGCTGTAAGAGATCTACCTGTACTGGAAATGGTTTTCAAGGGTGTCAATGCAGAGAAACTGAAAGAAATCTCGGTGAACCTGGAAGACGTATACTGAGCCAAATTGACAAGTTAAAGAGTGATAAATCACCTGGACTGGATGGTATATACCCAATGGTACTGAAATAACTCAAACATGAAATTGCTGATCTGTTGTTAGCGATCTGTAACCTGTCATTAAAATCATCCATAGTACCTGAAGATTGGATGGTGGCCAATGTAACACCGATTATTAAAAGGAGTTCTGGGGGTGATCCTGGAAATTACAAACCGGTAAGACTGACTTCAGTGCCAAGTAAAATAGTGGAAACAATTTTAAAGAATAATATTACAGAACATATAGACAAACATGGTTTAATGGGACAGAGTCCGTACAGATTCAACCAAGAGAAATCTTGCCTCACCAATTTGCTTCATTTTTTTGAAGGCATAAATAGACATGCTGATAAAAGTGAGCCAGTTGATGTAGTGTATCTAGATTTTCAGAAAGCTTTTGACAAAGTTCCTCATGAGAGACTCCTAAGAAAACTAAAGAGTCATGCGATAGGAGGCAATGTTCTGGTGTGGATTAGGAATTGATAATTGGACAGAAAACAGAGAGTAGGTTTAAATGGTCATTTTTCTGAATCAACAAAGGATTTCAAAAGGCACTCAAAGATGGTTGCTCAATGGATGACATCTCTTCTCAAGATGAAGATGAAGGTTATGTTTTCTCCCATGAGGAAAGAGCAGCTTTTGCAGCTGAGTATTTTGCAGATTCTTTCCATGACTAAATCTGAGGGTTTCTGTACTGAGGAAGAAGGGCAACCTTCGAAAGCTAATCAAGAAATGTATTAAGTTATGTCCAATAAAAAAGGTATCATCTTATTTTCTTCTTCCATGTTTTATTTTGTTTGATTTCTATTGATAACCTGTACTGATGATGAAGCTGATAAGTCTGATATTGACAGTGCTGTCACAACTCTACAGTTATCTCTGGGACCCTGTAACTCATTGGATGGTGTTAAGAAAAACAATTTTTTTTTGTAATTGTTTCAGAAATAAACTGACTTTAAACATTTTTAAAATATGTGTTGAGAAGTGTTTATTGTTTAAAACCTCCAGTTTGTGTGTAAAACCTTGAATTTCCCACAACTGTATATAACCTGCAGGACTGCACTTTGAAATGTAAAATCTTGCTTTATTTACGGGGTATATATAGGAGAATATAGTAGTCATTTACTTAGTGAAGAAGGTTTAACAAATATCGTTAAAAAACTAAGTAGTGCTACACTGTGACAGACTGAAGGTCCATCAAGCCCACCATCCTGTTTCCAAAAGTGCCAATCCAGGTTACAAGTACCTGGCAAGATCCCAAAACAGTGCAATACAATTTTATGCTGCTGAGAAATAAGCAGTGGATTTTTCCCAAGTTCATTCAAAATACCAAGAATTAATGTTTTGCTCTCACGATCACCAATCTTTTTCTAGGATTGATTATTTTTTAATTTCTAAAGATCTGGTGGCCTTTTGTAATATTCTCTGATATAAAGGAAATACTAATATCTGATCATGCAGAAGTGTCTTTGGAATTGTTAATTGAACAACAAACCACACTGCCAACTGTTTGGAGGTTTAATCATGCTTTCTTAAAAGATGATGACTTTAAATCACAAATGACAAGGGCAATACAGGAATATTTTGAATGTAATAAATCCCCAATGCTTTCAAAGCCACTCTGAGAGAGGTCAATATGAATTATGTTTCCTAAATTAAGTGCCAGGGTAGGAAAGAGATTCCATGGAAAGAGAGGTTAAAGCCCTGGGAGCACAGTTGATATGTAAATGGGATAATGGGACTCTTCTTAGTTTGCTAGTAATACCCATATGGCAGCTTTCTGTGCTACCTGCAATGGTCTAAGTATTGGCTTTGATAATCCAACATAAAGCCCATTCCAGATGTTAAAATGTGAAACCAATGCTTGAAACACTGTGAGATTACAGAAACTCCAATATGGTTTCAATTATCACATTGTCAACAATTTATAGCACTCCTTTTTGACAGTTGCTGCAATATTATGTTTCATGGTTAAATGTGAACCTATAGTCACACCCAGATTCTTGAGCAATTCTAATATGTTAATAACATGGCCATTCAATACAACTAAAAAACAACACTTCAATTTTTTCCATGTTGCTCTATTTTCTAACATCCAATTTTCTATCACTTGGAAATATAAAGATACATGTTTATGTTTGTTTGGGATTTAACATAGTAGATGACAGCAATTAAAGACCTGTACAGTCCATCCAGTCTGCCCAAGATAAACTCATAGTATAAGGTAAGATGTGTGCACTTGGTCTTGATTTGTCCCTGCTATTTTCAGGGCACAGATCATGTAAGTCTGCCCATCACTGGCCTTGTTCACTAGTTAAGGAAGCTGAATTTGTCCAGCAATGATCAGCGCACAGACTGTAAAAAGATTTGATATACCGCTTTTGCTAATAAAAGTTCAAAGCAGTGAACAATAATACTAATACATAAAACAAATTAGCAACAGAAAGGGATTCTGTTTAGGACAGGAAAGATTCATATACGTACAAAGCATGAACAATAACAACAAAAAAGTGAAATATTTCTCTAGAAACTGTGCAAGCCATACAGTACATGGTGTCACTCTGCATTTAGATGAAATGCCAAATGAAATAATGAGTGTTTAATGCAGACTTAAATTTTGGAAAGGACAATTCTGTTCTTATGACTAGGGGGAGGTTGTTTCAAAGTTTTTGTTCCAAGTAAAAGAATGCCGAGGATCTTGTGGTCTCATAATGTGATAATTTTAATGAAGGCAAAACCAAGTGGTGAGCAACTAAAGAACATAGGGAATGGGTTGGGGTGTATAGAATAATAGAAGACAGGTAAGATGGAGACTGTCCCATGAATGCTATATAGTGTGCCTAGAGATCTATGCCGAAATCCAGGCAGATTCTATAACCCCGTGCGTAACTTCATTGGCTTAACGAGACAATTAGGGTTGATAACAGCACTTAACAAGTAATAATGAACACTAATTGGCAATAATTAGAATTTATGCACACAACTTGCTTAGCCTATTCTATAACACAGAGTGCCTGACTTCTAACATGCGCGAGCAAAACGGGGGCGTAGTTATGAGCAGGGAAATAGGTGTTTCATGGGTGTTCCAAATTTTGCATGTATAGTTATATAATATGGCCCTCTGCACCTAAATCTATATGGTGGGATTTACATCACATTTTATTGGTGTAAATGGAAGCAAGTAGTTTTAGGTGCTGGGTTATTGACTAAGCGTATTCTATATACTGTGCCTAAATCTAGGCACAGCATATAGAATATGCTTAGTTGCAAATGTTTCCATCGTGGATTTTTTTTAGGCACTATATATAGAATCTCCCCTTCTGTGTGTAATACTATCAGGCCTATTTTCGAAAGAGAAGGGCGCCCATCTTTTGACACAAATGGGAAGATGGGCGTCCTTCTCACAGGGTCGCCCAAATCGGCATAATCGAAAGCCAATTTTAGGCATCCTCAACTGCTTGCCGTCGCGGGGATAACCAAAGTTCACGGGGGCGTGTCGGAAGCATAGCGAAAGCGGGACTGGGGCATGCTTAGCAAATGGGTGTCCTCGACCGATAATGTAAAAAAGAAGGGCATCCCTGATGAACACTTGGACGACTTTACGTGGTCCTTTTTTTTTTACAACCAAGCCACAAAAAGGTGCCCTAAATGACCAGATGACCACCGGAGGGAATCGGGGATGACCTCCTCTTACTCCCCCAGTGGTCACAACCCCCTCCCACCCTAACAAAATATTAAAAAACATTTTTCCAGCCTCTATGCCAGCCTCAAATGTCATACCCAGCTCCATGACAGCAGTATGCAGGTCCATGGAGCAGTTTTTAGTGGGTGCAGTGCACTTCAGACAGGCGGACCCAGGCCCATCCCCCCTCTACCTGTTACACTTGTGGTGGTAAATGTGAGCCCTCCAAAACCCACCAAACATCCACTGTACCCACATGTAGGTGCCACCCTTCACCCATAAGGGCTATAGTAGTGGTGTACAGTTGTGGGGAGTGGGTTTTGGGGGGGCTCAGCACACAAGGTAAGGGAGCTATGGACTTGGGAGCAATTTGTGAAGTCCACTGCAGTGCCCCCTAGGGTGCCCGGTTGGTGTCCTGGCATGTCATGGGGACCAGTGCACTACGAATGCTGGCTCCCCCCACAACCAAATGCCTTGTCTTTGGTCGTTTTTGAGATGGGCGACCCTGGTTTCCGTTATTGGCGAAAACCGAGATCGCCCATCTCTAAGGTCTGCAATCTCAACATTTAGGTCGACCATCTCTAAGGTCGACCTAAATGTTAAGATTTGGGTGTCCCCGACCATATAATCGAAACAAAAGATGGACGCCCATCGTGTTTTGATTATACAGGTTGTCCCGCCCTTTCCCGGGGATGTCCTCAGAGATGGGCGCCCTTAGAGATGGTCGTCCCCGTTCAAAAATGCCCCTCCACATGTGCCAGTGATTCAACATGCAGCAGTGGTTTAGAAGTGTTTATCACGAATTTACGTGTAAATAGCCAATTTTCTAAAACTAACAGAGCAGTTTATAAGGGGACTAGGTTTGGACAAAAAGAAGTTGGGTAAAGAATAAGAATATCATCAGCATATTGTGATCCTGTAAAAGGGTTGTCAGGGGACTTATGAAAATATTAAAAAGCAAAGGAGACAATATTGAGCCGTGAGGAACACCACATTGAAGTGAAAAGTCCCTAGAAGTGGTGGTAGAAATGATAACTGAAATGGTGCTACCAGAAAGAAATGAAGTGAACCAGGCCAAAACGGTTCCAGTCAAGCCTATCTCTTGGAAATGTGAGAGAAGGGAGTGATCAACTAAGTCAAAAGCTGCAGAAAGATCCAATGAGACTAGAAGAGCAATAGTACCTTTATCAAGGACAGAATGGAGATCACTTATAAGTGAGGCATCTGTGCTTTCAGTACTGTGGCTAGAATGGAAACCTGTTTGACGAGGATGAGGTATTAATAGTAGGTCAAGAACATAGTTGCTCAAAGACCACTTTTTCTACAAGTTTTGAGACTATATCAAATTTAGATATAGGTCAATAATGGACTACCAATGAAGGATCCAGGAAGGAGATTTTTTCAAATTGGTTTAGCTATTTCTTTTTTCCTGCATTCTGGAAGAAAGACTGGATGTAACTAAGTGGACCTGATTTACAGTATCTGACAAATTTCAATCTATTGGCACAAAATATATTAAGTTTAAATAAAAGGTAAATGGTAAATGACCTCAGTTAATCTGTGTAACAACATGATATAGTGTAAAGTATCAAAAGCATAGTAACTATCAATGACAATACAGAATCAGAAATATACATATCAAAGTAGCACAGTGGAACATTCGTATAACAGGAATAGGATTAATGTCAACAAAATACAAATGATACACCTTAATAGGTTGATGGAAGAAATATAATACTCACAATGTCAGTGCAGTACCATGAAACATCTTAACAAGTACCTGTACTTTCAAGTAGAAAGAAAGGTAACGGGAAAATGTGATGCAAACACTCAAATATGCAGTAAGCTTCAACTAGACACAAGGAGATAGCATTTTCCATAAAATGTCTCCATGCATATCTCCCTGTCCCTCATCCACCCGACTCTTCCTGTCTCTCACCTATCCACCCATATCCCATTAGACTGTCACTGGAATGCTTTGATGTTTCACTTATATATACTGTCATCTACCAGCATTTGCTTATTTCCGATCTGATGAAGAAGGGCAACTTTCGAAAGCTAATCAAGTTATGTCCAAATAAAAGAGGTATCATCTTATGTTCTTTTCCATGTTTTATTTCTATTGATTATCCATAAAATGAAAATCAGGTCAAGAAGTCACCAAGGGGCTCTTTTACAAAGCAGCGGAAAGCCCAATTCGGGCTTACTGCATGCTAATCTAGAGCTACCTCCGGCCCAAAGTGGGTGCTGACAGTTGTTCCAGCCCCAATGCATGCCATTTCCCATGCTGGGGAAAATAGGGCTATATTTTTTAGTGTGGCGCTAACCCAGTGGTAATCATGATAGAGGTATATAAAATAATGAGTGGAGTGGAACAGGTGGATGTGAAGCGTCTGTTCATGCTTTCCAAAAATACTAGGACTAGGGGGCATGCGATGAAACTACAGTGTAGTAAATTTAAAACAAATCGGAGAAAATTTTTCTTCACCCAACGCATAATTAAACTCTGGAATTCGTTGCACGAGAACGTGTTGAAGGCGGTTAGCTTGGCAGAGTTTAAAAAGGGGTTAGACGGTTTCCTAAAGGACAAGTCCATAAACCACTACTAAATGGACTTGGGAAAAATCCACAATTCCAGGAATAACATGTATAGAATGTTTGTACGTTTGGGAAGCTTGCCAGGTGCCCTTGGCCTGGATTGGCCGCTGTCATGGACAGGATGCTGGGCTCGATGGACCTAGTGTGGCATTACGTATGTACTTATGCAGCACTGAGTGCTATCTGGTTACCGCCAGGTTACAGCAGGAGCACTTATAGCCACCTCAGTGGGTGGTGGTAACTGCTCCCCCTTGCATGGCTATGTAGTAAGGGAAGGGAAATGGGACTTGATATACCGCCTTTCTGAGGTTTTTGTAACTACATTCAAAGCGGTTTACATATATTCATGTACTTATTTTGTACCAGGGGCAATGGAGGGTTAAGTGACTTGCCCAGAGTCACAAGGAGCTGCAGTAGGAATTGAACTCAGTTCCCCAGGATCAAAGTGCAATCTTATCACATGGCCATGGCTCTTTTAAGACTTTTTTTTACCCACTGAGGTAAAGAGGTCCGCAGCGCATGGCCCCCCACTGCTATTGCATGGTCCTTTTTACCACAGCTTAGTAAAAGTGACCCCAAGAGGAAAGGAGGAAACATAGGTGAAAACATTTTTTTTCCAGGAGAGATTAGTGGACATTTGAGTTTGTAGGATCTAAAACAGGCATGAATAAGTAGACAAGGTAAACTAAGTGGTCCATATCTGCAGACACCAGCTGTGTTTCTATAGTTTAGAAAATACAGATTTGAAATACAATAAAAAAAAAACATTACCAGCTTACTTATTTATTCAGATGATTGTTAAGAATTCACCTACAATAATTTCTCATCTCTGACTGCATCTAAAGATCCTTCTCATGGGCACAAGTCACACCTCCATTTCACACCTGTAACCATCCAAAATGAAACTTTATGTCTTGGATGGGAGCTTAACCACAGTTCCACTTACCTACTAGCTCCAATCAATGTAGGAGAAAGTGTAAAGGACAGAGGGTCAAATATTTGAAAACTGTTAAGAGTTACAATTCCTCCAATTATGATGTCCCCATCTTTGTGGTATCCTAAGTCTGACCTTGTATAATTTATTTCTGGACTTTGACAGTGAACAATCTTCCAGAGGATCAATAAAATCATAACCGGAGGACTTCCCATCTTTCAAGTTGTGTTACAGCTTATCCTATAAAACTGCACATCACTTTTGATGAAGGATAATATACAGATTTTGCTAACCCCTGTTACTTGAATCTTTCAATTCAATGATATAAAGAACATCGAAGGCACATGTGCTCCTTATATATGTCTGATCCTAAAAGGTTCAACCTCAAGGGACATGTCCTCTAGATCTGTGTATTTCATATTAAATATAGGCTATTTTTTAAAATATAACCTTACAGAATCCCTGCCTTCATTATCTGAAAGACAAATATTAATTTTATTGAATGCTTGATGACTGCAATTGCACTAATCAATTGCATCACTCATTTTGTCCTATAGTCTTTAAAAAAAAGCCCATAAAATTAATGACGGTAATGGTGAACAAGTTGCCTCTGTAAACAAAATTTGCTAGATAAATTACATTATTGTGGATTTAACCAGGGCTAGTACTTAGTAATGCACTTCTATTCCTGACATCAACAGTCTTTTGGGAGATAGGGTTGTGGTATTTCCTGATGTTTGTAAAAAGAAGGAAGCAATTCCTTGCCATGCATCAGAAACTGCTTTCCTTGGTTGCTAAATGCTCAGTGACTTTTCCTTGTGTTATTCAGTCTGGGCATAAGTCATATTTTCTTTGAACCTACGCAGATCTGTTATTTTTTTAGATAATAGGTTACTTACGTTTTCTGTAGTACTGTAGCAAAAGGTGAGTTATATTCCGAAACACTGGGTATTCCTCTGTCCCTGGAGGGCTCACAATTTAAGGGCCCTGTTTACTAAGCTGCGCTAGCGTTTTTAGTGTGCGCTAAAAACTAGCATACACTAATACTAGAGACACCCATATATTTCTATGGGTGTCTCTAGCATTAGCGAAAGCTAAAACACTAGCAGACCTCAGTAAACAGGGCCCCAAGTTTGTATGGAGGGTTAAGTGCCTTGTCAAAGGTCACAAGAAGCAGCTGTGGGATTTGAACCAGCCACCTCTGACCACTAGGCCATCTTTTACTGAACCATGTTAGCAATTCCCACGCAGCAAATGAGAGGAAGCCCATACAATTTCTATGGGATTCCTCTCATTTGCCATACTGGGAACTGCTAGTGCGGTTTAATAAAAGAAGCTTTTAATGTCTCTCAGGAGCGGGCATTGCAATTTTTTGAACACATCAGCTGCCTTGTAGTTTTTTTTGTTTTTACATTTAGGAACCCTCTTACAAAACCACATTAAGGGGCCCTTTTACTAAGCCACAGTAAGCCCACCGTGGGCTTACCGTGTGCCAAACAGGAACTACTGCTGAGATACCACAGGAGCCCGGCAGTACTTCCCATTCCCAGCGCATGCCGTTTCCGGTGCTACAAAAATATTTTCTATTTTTCTAGCGCTGGTGCTTACCCAGCAGTAATCAAACAGTGCTGCTGCCCAGTTCCTGCTGGGTTAGAATGGGAGCCATTACCGCCACCTCAATGGGTGACAGTAAGTGCTCCGCCCTGAAATGGCCACGCGGTAAGTGGTTGACTTAAAACACGGCCAATACTTTTTTAAAAATACAGCCTTTTACCCACTTAAGTAAAAGGGGGCCTCAGTCAGAAACATGCGCTGATGCTAGCGCAAGCCCCCTTTTCCCGCAGCTTAGTAGAAGGGCCCCTAAGCACTGAAAGCGCCACTTACCATGTAGCAACTACATGCATACAAGTGTGTTACAGAGCATTGTGGTATTTTTGTAGTTAACACATGGTAAACAGCATGTTAACACCTTGATTCTATATATGGCAGTCAAAATTGCGTGTGCAAAGGTGTGTGCACCATTTAATTGATCAACAAACCAATTACTACCAATAATTGGGCACTAATAATCGATTATCAGAACTATTTGCAATTAATTTAAATTTGTTTACATATCTTTAGGCACCAGGATCCCCATATAAATTTTACACACAGATCTGAAAGGGACATAGTCACGGGAGGGGCATAGGCGGATCACAGTTGTTCCAGGAATTTGCACGCATTATTATAGCATAAGGGAGATATGTGTCTAATTTAGGTGTGAGAATTTATACCAAGTTTCAGTTGGTGTAAATCCTCACACCCAGAATTGAGCAACTGTCCCGGTGCTAAACGCTATTCTATAAACAGTGAGCGTTGTTTATAGAAAGCGCTTAACGCAAATTTTATTTGTGCTGATTTTTCAACGCCATTTACAGAATTAAGTCCTAATTTCTTTTTTGTGGTAGGATTGTGTCATGGGTGGAGAATGGGTGTGAAGGCATTTTGTGATTAGCACATTGCAAATAATAAATGCTAAACATCACTTTTGCAATTATCCTAGGGCTAATTACTGCCTCTTAAATAGGAGGAGCTCAGGGGAAAATTCAATAAATGAAGCCCAAAGTTAGACGCCAAGATGACCGCCCAAAACACAGCAGCCAGGCTTATATTTGGAAAAACATGATTCGAAAGCTCCAAACCCCTCCGAGAAAAACTACACTGGCTACCAATCAAAGAACGTATTGCTTTCAAAATCTGCACCCTGGTCCTTAAAATTATCTACGGCGAAGCCCCAGAATTCATGACAGACCTCATAGACCTACCAACAAGAAACACAATCGAATCATCACGGACATACCTAAATCTCCACTATCCAAGCTGCAAAGGACTCAAATACAAATCAACCTATGCATCCAGTTTCTCCTACATAAGCACACAACTGTGGAACACATTACCAAAAGCAGTGAAAACAATGTACGACCACCTAAACTTCCAGAAATCATTAAAAACCAACCTGTTCAAAAAGGCATACCCCATCGACCCAACTTAAGTGCCTAAACCCTGCAACACAACGATACCAATGCTTGTAATAGACTATTCATAACTCAACGATATCAAAGTTTGCAATAAACTATTCATAACTCGTCCTCTCTATGATTTCCAATGTGTCTATAACATATGAACCTCATCCGACCACATTAACTCCTTGTATTTGTTTCACTACCGGAGATGGCGAACGCCTCTACGGGACAATGTAAGCCATATTGAGCCTGCAAACAGGTGGGAAAATGTGGGATAGAAATGTAACAAATAAAAATAAATCTGTGCTAACCTAGTATTCTGTAAAGGCTGCTCTGCACAGAACTCTCTTTGGATTTACACATTATCCCCCCCCCCCCACCCCAAATATTCAGCCAGGGGTGATCAGCGTTTTTTAAAATGCTGATCGTCACCAGCTAAATTATCTCCTGATAATCAATGCCAGGAAGATAATTTGGGGCAGGCAGACTGCTGGAGGTAATGTGGGCCTGGCCGATATTCAGCCAGGGCTACATAAGAGTTCTGACCCCCCCACCCCAAGCCCCCCCCCCCAACCGTGAAGGTAAGCCCCTAGGCTTTCCTATATCCCTGGTGGTCCAGTGGGGTCACCAGGGGCAGGAGCACAGCTCCCTCTCTCCTGCCCCTTGCGGCACTTCTGTAAAGTGGTTGCAGCAACCTCCCCTCTATTGCCCCCAGCAAAACCCCTGACCTGGCCACGTTTTATTTGGGCGGTCTCAGGGGATATTCAGCGGCACTGTCTGGTTAGGTGGTGGAAAGAGAGGAGGAGTGACCAACTGTGTGCATCCCTCATGGTCAAGGGCTCCCCATACTCTCTATGTTCTCTGCATTCAAATCTTACCTCTATTTTCACCAGGTTCACGGGTATCCACAGCTGGTAGTTTTTCTCCCACTTTGCACCGCATATGTCTCCCCACTAGGTTCCATCCTTCTTTATGTGGTGAACCCCAGTCCCCTTTTATGAAGTGCCCACCCATTCTCAAGGTTGCTGGGGGTGGGGAGGAGGGGGAAGCATATATGCACTGAATGTCTTTTCTACATTATTCAACACAGTCATACAATCCTCCATAGTTATGAAACAACAGCATTTCTAAATTCTATCCTGCAAATCATTTTCAAGGTGGCCACAGGTGCATGCCTACCATGGCCTTGAGACCTTAAGTCATGGTGAAGGAGAGGGTTTCTGTCACGGTTGTGTCCAGGTTCCTGGCTCGCAGTCACCTCGGGCCTCGGGGGTTAGACCCGGGGAATGCTGCGAATTGATGGTTTACCGTTTCCCATGTTCCAGAAGATATGCTGGTCCGGTCCAGATCTTCCAGCCCTCCAGATTGTTTTGGGAGTTTTTGGAACTAAGCAGTACCCGTACCTGGTGAACTCCCTTGTGGGCTGCCTTTATTAACCACCTGGGAAGGTCCCTAGTTGCCTTGCAACAGAGGTCCTCAGAGGAGTTTCCTTTGGTGGAAGTCGTTTGCAGTGCTGCTGAGTTTTTCCTGATTTAGGTTTTGACCCTGCTTGTTTACTGACTTACTCTACTGTCTGCTGCCTGCCCAAACCCGGCTTGGTTCCTGGCTTACTCTGCCATCTGCTGCCTGCCCAGACCCGGCTTGTCTCCTGGCTTACTCTGCTGCTGGCTGCCTGCCCTGCTCCAGCTGGGTTCCTGGTTCCTTTACCCTGCCGGTCCCTACAGTTCTGCTTTCCTGCCCTTTCCGGTAAGTCCTGCCGACCGCCCACACTCTGGGGCTCAACCCCTGAGGAACGGTGGTTAGGTGCAGGTGAAGTTTGGGCTATTTCCGGTTCAGTTGGTGCCAGCCTGAACTGCCTCAGCGGCAGCCTTTGTCTGACAGTTCCGGCCCGGGGTGCCAGGAAGTCTGTTCTGCCTGTCCTGTGTTTGGGTGATTCTTCTGCCGCTGCCGCTCCTCGGCAGTGGCCCAAGGGCTCACTAACCCAGAAGTACCGATAGAAGCGTGACAGTTTCTGGTTACAGATCCTATTCTAAATTACCTGCAGGTGGCTACCGCCTGGTGCCTATATAATTCCCCTAGCCTGTGCCCTTCTGTACCTGATGTATTATATTGCAATTGTGATGAAGCAAACATCCATCTAATGCTTTTACCGTTGTTTTCCCTTTTCTCCTCAGCACTATATACCATTGCTGATACATTCAATGTGAAAAGATGACCCAGCTGTTTGTAGCTCCTTCCTTGCCCTCACCAATGTGGTTTGGTTGTGGGTAAGGGTGTCTGGTGATCAGAGAGCAAACATTGTCTATGCGCTACCTATGGTTATCTGCAAGTTTGTACTTGGCAGATCACAAGTGCTAGACATCATACCTATTATTTACACAACTCTGTGCTGTGGGGCTCTATGGTAAGGGGGGGAGAGGCTGGATGGGCATTTCTGTTCCTCAACAGAAATGCCCACCCAGCCTCCCCCTTACCAAACAGCCATGCAGTTTGGAAGGAACAGGTGGCCTTCTGTATGACACATATGTACCAAAGTTTCTCTGTCACAGTTCACCTGTCATGCAACCCAGATTGCTACCTCCTCTCACATCAACCCCAGCATTTGATAATATGCAGAGACACACACCCTGTTATATGAAAAATATGAAATTGTGTATTTAAATGAAAAAAAAAGTATAACTATTTACAAATTCACCCCCCCCCCCCCCCCCCATAGTCTTTCAAGGGAGGCCATGTCCTCCTCCCTGCATGGCCTTGTGCAGCAGGCTAACGAGCAACACCAGGAGCAGCCTCTGTGCCCTGTAGTGCTGCTCATTAGCCTGCCACATTGCCGTCACCTCCAGCCTCATCGCTGACACTTCCTGCAGCAACTGTTTTTGGCTAATCACCAGTTGCTGCAGGAGGCGTAGTGCTGGGGATGGGGATGAGGATGGTGCAGAGAGAGCTGGAGGTGTTGGGCCCTCCTCAAGGAGAGACATGTCATGCCAGGGGTCCTTCTCTTCCTCCTCCACCACCGATTCAGGCAGTCCTGTCTCCTCCTCCTGCTCCTCCTCCTGCTGCTGGCACCCTGTGTATGTAAAAGGATTATGCTTGAGATCAGCACATTCAACATGGCTTGCATAGTGCAGGAGCTGGCTGGTTGGCTGGCATAAGGCAGGAATGGGGAAAGGTGGGGTCAGTGGTGAGCCCTGGGCTAGACACACGGGGTGTGAGATGCATGAGATGACATGACAGGGAACCCTGGAATCTGGTCTGAAAAAGGAATACACTATAAGATGTGTTGGCAGGGAACACTCATTCCTCAGCAGCATGTTAGCATTTTGAGTTGTGCCTATGGTAGGATGACCATTTTTTGTGTGGGGGGGGGGGGGGAGGAGGAGGGGGTGGTGGAAGCACTATTTATTTACATTACTTTCAAATCATGCTATGAGATCAACTAAGAGCAGGACATCAGGCAAGAATACCATGAAACAGTATCCACCCCAGAAAGGGGGATACAGAAGTGAGGCATGTCTTCTTATTCATCTCAGAGGAGGTTAGTTGGAAGTTACAGCCACACTCATGGGAGGGTAGCAGCAGCATCAGGCCTTGACATGGGACAGAGGTGTTATGACTTACTAGTTGCCTATTAGCCACATGGAAACTGATATTGTACATGGCATTTGCATTATTAAATAAATACATTTACAAATAAGTACAGGTGCCCTGTTTACAATACTTATGTCGAGCCCTGAGGCATCATCGCACACTCCTGATGAGATTGGGGCTGTCCCACCGTATACAGCGGAACTGGCGTCTCTGGGACTCCAGGTCCCTCCGAATTCCAAAACGTCTGCAAGATACAAGTTTGTACACCAGGGGTCAGGGGATGGCCCTTCTTGCTTTCACAACACAAATTCATTTGGCAGCCAAATTGTAGAGATACACAACACTGATTGGGGGGGGCATTACATTGGTAGAGGTGATGTCATTGAGGTGGACATGAGGACAGAGAGTACCATTTGTGTGCAGTATTGTAAGGATGTGGGAATGTTTTTCCTTTCTAATACATAGATGCTATTAATGAATGTGCATGTGCACACAGTGGCGTTCCTAGGGGAAGGCGGTGGTGGCGGTCCGCCCCAGGTGCACGCCGCTGGGGGGGTGCTGCACGCGCCTGCCCTCCATTGGTCCGTGCTTCTTCTCTACCCCGGAACATGCATAATGGACGTCCATGCATAATGGACGTCCTTACATGCACAGTTCCATATAAGGACGACCATCCCATATGTAGACGGGTCAGCATGTGGACATCCTGCCCCATATATTATGGGTCAGCACGTGGATGACCATGATGCATGGACCGTCGTCACGCGTGTGGGGCCTTATTTGGATGAGTACGTGTTCACACGTGCGGAGCCTTCCTTATATGGATCATTATCAAGTGTGCGACCCTCTTCATATATACACAATAAAATATGTATGTTCCTTATATTTCCCATAGCTACATGTTCCGCAAGTACAGTGCATGTAGTTGCGGACATCCAGGTACGGAGAAATATAAGGAACATTCATAAGTACAGTAACAAGGACGTGTTTCTCACAGAACTGCCGAAGGACATCACTCTATATGCACTGTTACCCCACTGAACGGAGAATGACTCAGAAATCTATTCAATACATAAAATTATTCGAATTAAAAATATATCAACAACAAGTCTACTATTGACCACTATTGGGCTCATTTTCAAAAGAGAAAAACATCCAAAAAGTAGCATAAATCTCCATTTGCACGTTTTTTACACAAAAACATCCAAATTGGTATTTTCCAAACCAATTTCTAGACGTTTTTCTATGAAGTCCATCAGAAGTACATTCAAGTCACAAAGGGGTGTGTCAGGGGCATGTTAAGGGCAGGATCTGGGCATACCTTTCACGTGGACATTTTTCAGCCATAATAGGGCAAAACAAAACCATCCAGGACTAAAACTAAGATGTTTTGAGCTAGACCTGTTTTTATAATGAATAAGGCACAGAAAGGTAACCCAAATGACCAAATTACCACTGGAGGGAATCAGGGATCACCTCCCCTTACTCCCCCAGTGGTCAATAACCCCCTCCCATCCCAAAAAATGTGATTAAAAATATTACTTGCCAGCCTAAGATGTTATACTCAGGTCCATTAGATCAGCAAGCAGGTCCCTGGAGTAGTCTAGTGTTGGGTGCAGTGCACTGCGGACAGGTGGACCCAGGCTTCTACCTCCCCTACCTGTTACACTTGTGCAGGAAACTGTGAGCCCTCCAAAACTCAGAAACCCACTGTACCCACATATTGGTGCACGCGTCACCTGTAAGGGCTATGGTAGTGGTGTATAATTGAAGGTAGTAGGCTTTGGGTGGGTTTTGGGGGGCTTAGCAGACAAGGTAAGGGAGCAATGATGAGATGTTTATCTGGGAGCATTTTATAAAGTCCACTGCAGTGCCCCCAAGGGTGCCCTATTGCTTTCCTGGGATGTCACTTTTCCATTATTTTACCTGATGCCAAGCTTTCTATTTTTATAACATCTGAGCCATGTGTCTATTGTTTATCAATAGATTTGGGCTTTGAATTCAGATCTATAGATAAAAAGGAGGTCTCATTACATATATCTAAATACCAGAGTGATATTTTTCCATACTTCATAGCAAGAGTGTACATTCCCTAATTACTGTCCCATTGCAACTGAAGTATTTTACCTCCTCAGTGCATGTAAATGGTTTCATCCCTGTGTGGATTTTCTGTTGTCATGTGAGGCTTTCTTTCCAATCAAAGCTTTTACCACACTCAGGACATGTAAATGGTTTCACTCCTGTGTGGATTCTCTAGTGCATTGTGAGGTTTACCTTCCAACAAAATCTTTTATTACACTCTATACATGTAAATAGTTTCACTCCTGTGTGCATTTTCTGGTGCACTGTGAGGTTTCCCTTCCAGCGGAAGCTTCTACCACACTCTGAACATATGTGGATTCTCTGGTGCACTGCAAGCAATGCTTTCTTTCTGAAGCTTTTACCACACTCAGAGCATGTAAATGGTTTAACACCTGCATGGATTCTCTGGTGAACTATGAGGGATGTCTTGCCTGTGAATCTTTTACCACACTTAGGACATGGAAATAATTTTACTCCTTTGTGGATTCTCTGGTGCCCTGTGAGGTTTACCTTCTGACCAAAGCTTTTACCACACTCTATACATGCAAATGATTTCTCTCCCGTGTGGAATCTCTGATGCACTTTGAGATTTACATTACAACCAAAGCTTTTACCACACTTAGAACATGAATGGTTTCACTCTATTGCGTATTTTCTTGTGTATTGTGAGGTCTGCCTTCTGCCTAAAGCCTTTACCACATTCAGGACATATATATTGTTTTACTGCAACATGCATTCTCTGGTGGACTGTGAGGCTGTCCTCAATGATGCTTTTACCACACTTTCTATATGCAACTGTTTTAACTTCTGAATGGATTCTATGGTTCATTGCTAGATTTCCCTTCTGATGGACACTAGTACCACAGTCAGAACAAGCATTGGTCTCTCATTTTTCAGAATGTTTTGATATTTTAAAATATTAGGCTTCCTACATAACGTTTTTGTTTGTTGAAAATGACCTTCTTTCCTGTTCAAATTTTGGACGTTTTTGCAAAACATCCAAATTCAGACTTAGACATCATATCGAAAATACCCCTCTAAATCTACTTAATGTTGTATTAAAATTGTGTATAATATTTAATTTTAGCTATAATGTAAAATATGTGAAATTTAGGATGGCCTCAACCAATGATGCAGTTTCTGTGTAAAAAAAAGGACATTCAACTTGGACTTGCCCAACAAATGATAACAATATTTAAATGAATCCATCCTTTATTAATAATTCTACTTTTTTTATAAGTATTTTCTGCTGTTTCTTTCAGGTCTCAGCAGAATAATGTAGCACTTAGGAAAAAAGATACAGCCCAGAAGTCCAGCACTGGAGGCCAGGATAGCAAATATCTCCACTGCCACCATGTATTTGCCCTTGGTGCTCAGGTACGTTGGGATGAAGGAGATCCAGACACTGCAGAACACCAGCATGCTAAATGTGATGTATTTGGCTTCATTGAACCTGTCAGGCAGATTTCGTGCTAGGAAAGCCACAATGAAGCTGATACCTCCCAGAAATCCCAGGTAACCCAAAACACAGTAAAATGCATGCATTGACCCTTCATTGCATTCAATTATTATTGTTCCAATTTCTGATTTCATATTAAGATATAGGAATGGGGGAGCGGTGAACAACCAGGCAAGACAAAGAACAGTTTGAATAAGGGAACAGAAAAGAACTACAGAAATTGAGATCCTGGAACCCATCCATTTCCGGAGCTCACTTCCAGGCTTGGTGGCATGAAAGGCCAAGACTACAGTGATGGTTTTTGACAATATAGAGGAGAGAGCAATGGAAAAACTGATCCCAAAGGCAGTCTGTCGGAGAATACAGGTCATTTGAATACCAAGGAGCAGAGGAAACAGAGCATGAGGGAGATGAAGAGAATGTAACTGAGTTCTCGGTTGTTGGCTTTCACTATGGGGGTGTCTTTGTAATGAATAAAGATCCCCAAAATGACAGTATTAATAAGAATTAAGAAAATACAGATGAAAGTCAAAGTTATCCTCAAAGGCTCTTCATAGGTCAGGAAGGTTATCACTTTTGGGATGCAGGCATCTTTCTTCTGATTGGGCCATTGGTCTTCTAGGCATTTCATACAAGAATCTGTATCTGAGAATGAAAAAATATTGTCTCATTATCTCACAAATAGCATTATTTGTAGGACTGTAACTTTTCCCTTATAATAAGGCATGTTTCAAAATGACAGACAGTAGCAGACACTAAACAAGTAACGAACAATGAGTTTACTGGAAATGAAATGATGCATTGTCTCTTAGAAGTACCTGCACCTGACATGGATGTCCTATCCTATTCTTTTACACGTCTTTTATACTTATTTATCAAAATCTTCAAAGCAGTTCAGAACAAGAATAAATATCCCATTCAGATATGATATACAAATTACATCTTATTTGATTCCTCAAAACGTAAAAAAAAAATTACATGGAGAATAAATAAGAATTTATGAAAAAGATTATAATTGGAAATCAATTGTTGGGACACTGGTAAACTATTCCATATTTTTGGACCCTGAAAAACAAAGAATGCTTTTAAAGGATTCCATACGTCTTATCCAGTGAGGATGTGAATAGTTTTGCTAGCGGCATCCAGCTCATATTTTTGGATTAGTCACAAGGTATTCCACTAGGACATGTGAAGATCCATTTTTCATAGAATACTGAGATTGTGATTGAGATGTCCAGATCAGGATGTGCTCAGTTCTGGCAGTTTTTCAAAAGGGACAAAAATAGCAAAAAATGGAAGGAATCTGACTTGATTTGGGGACCCTGCACCTCCTGTGTTTGGCAGATGCTTGCATCAAGGGTCAATTACGGATACACCACAAAGTGTAATCCAACATAAACCTTCCCATTGTTTGGTGTTTTCATCCCATTTGTGGCCTACTTTAATGATTTGATCCACATTTTGTTTGTGTTGTTGCTTCTCTCTTATTTATGCATTTATTTATGACATTTATACCCCACATTATCCCGAAATAGACTCAAGTTCAATGTGCCTTACAAACAATAAAGTAAGCCACATTGAGCCTGCTAATGTGTGGGGATACAAATGCTGCAAATAAATAAATAAATAAATAAAGTGAATGAAACATAATAATGTACAGAATATAACACAAATTACAAGAAGTTCAAGAAGCAAATTACCAGGGATTTAGACTATCTCAAGGACAAATAATTAAGGGTGGATAATTAGTCAGGACTAGATGGGAAATGAGATTAAAGAAAAGGGTTTGGGTAAAATTCAAACAGAGTTCTTTGTATTCAGAAAGGCCAGACTGAAGAATTGTGTTTTTAGAAGACTTCTAAAAGTTAGGTAATCATCTGTAAACTTGATTGATTTAGGAAGAGAGTTCCAAATTTTGGTGCCTTGATAGAAATTAGCAGAGTGAATTGTTTTATAGATCACATTCTTACAGATAGGGAAATGTAAGACAAGAATTGTAAGCTCTTTGAGCAGGGACTATCTTTCTTCTATGTTTGTGCAGCACTGCGTACGCCTTGTAGCGCTATAGAAATGCTAAATAGTAGTAGTAGTAAATTCTCTAGATGATGAAACAGTATTACGAGGGGATAGTTCAATAAGATTATTCAAAATATGATGGGAATTGACCAAACAGGATTTGGTGAATGAAAATGCATAATTTGAAAGATACTCTATCTCTTATTGGTAACCAGTGTAGCTCATATAAAAGAGGAGTGGCTTTGGTGAAGTGAGGAGGTCTACATATAAGACTAGCAGAAGTATTTTGAGCTGTTTGTAATTTTTTGAGAAGACCAACTTTAAGTCCAGCATAGATGGAATTGCAATAGTCAAATTTTGTGAGGACAAGGGATTGAACCAAAGTATGAAATACAGATCTAGAGACAAATGGCGTCAATCTCTTTAGCTTTCAAAGTGAGTGAAAGGGACTTGGTTTTCAAGGGTGAGGAAACGATCTATTGTGACTCCCAAGATTTTCATTGATGACTCAAGGGAATAGGTTTTGTTCTTAATAGTGAAGTTACTAAGATTCATAGGATGGTGAGGATTAGTTATAATTAGAAACTTAGTTTTATCCGTATTAAGTTTTAGTTTGAAATTACTTGTTTTGTGCTGATGTTTTGGAAAAGGCAGGAGTGCATGCATATTTGGTGGCTCATGTTGGGTCTTCAATAAAGGCTGAATATGGACCTAATAGTGACTAAACAGTGCCCATGAGCCTGGCACATTATAACATGAAATCACTCACCAGTTTGGTTGGAGACCTCTCCCTCTGGAAAGGCAATACAATCATAGCAGCAGATGGGCTTCCCTTCCCTGGTTAATTTCCTGAAACCAGGATGGCAACTTGGGCTGCATCTGGACTGCAGAGGTTCCTGAGGATTGAGAAAAAATCTGAATAACGTGAAATAATACTGGATAATGACTTTTCAAATGCAGTGTTACATTTCTCTCTAAACATGAGCAGGTTTTGCCCATTTAGTTTTTGTTTCAAAAAATTTTTATTACTATAAGAATCAGAACAATGCAGCAAGTCAAAAACATATCATGCAAATAACAGTGCAAATTTATACAAATATTATCCAAAAAGGCTGCAATATATAATGAATAATTAGTTCTCTATATAGGAACCAACTGTAAAAGAGTCAGAGAGAGAGAGGGGAAGAACAGAAAGAACTAGAAATGAAGAGAAAAAGCATATCTTAGGTGTGGAAGAAACATATTGTAGGTTGAATAATCAGGACATCAGGAAGGGAAGCATAATCCACAACAAAAACTATAAGTATATAGATTGGCAAAGATTAAGGGGTCCTTTAACTAAGCTGCGCTGAAAAATGGCCTGCGGTAGTGTAGACACACCTACCAAAAAATGCCTTTTTAAAATTTTTGCCAAAAACGGACGTGCAGCAAAATGAAAATTGCCACGCGTCCATTTTGAGTCTGAGACTTTACTGCAAGCCATTGACCTAGCAGTAAGGTCTCATGTGGTAACCAGGCGGTAATGGTCTGCACACGTCAAATGCCACTTGACGCGCATAGCTGCCACATGCTAGAAAATAAAACATATTTTTCAGATGCACGTAGTGGACACACACCAAAATTGAAATTACCCCAAGGGCCACATGGTAAGTCCAATTTGGCACGTGTTGGGCACCTACATGGCTTAGTAAAAGGGCCCCTCAATCTACCAAACAAAAAGAAAAGGCCAAAAAAGAGCATGTTTTCAAAGTTTACATTTCTGTAGCCAGACTAGTTTTTCCATTCCAGCCACTCATCAAACTTTATCTAGCCAAAAGCATTGGGAAGGCAGCACCAAGTCTTTCCATTTCTATGCAATGCAAACCTTGGCTTTAAGCATTAATTGTCTGATCAAATCAAAATGCTCTTGATAAACAAAAAGCTGTGGTGGCATTCCCAGAAGAATAAAAGCTGGGTCCGGTGGAATCTCTACTTGGAATAGATTTTTAATATATGTAAATTACCACTCTCAAAACAATTGGATCTGGAGGAATGTCCACCACATAGGTGTCAAATCTCCTTGGATGGAACTTCCTCTCCAGCTGTGCTTGCCATTTGTTTATATGGTTTGGATTGAGATAGGTAGAACACAGGATTCTCATTTGGGTGTTAGTAACAGACTCATTTTTCAAAGAGAAGGACGTCCATCTTTCGACATAAATCGGAAGTTGGACGTCCTTCTCCCAGGGATGTCCAAATCGGTATAATCAAAACACGATTTAGGACGTCTCCAACTGCACTCCGTCGCAAGGACGGCCAAAGTTCAAGGGGCGTGTCGGAGGCATAGCAAAGGTGGCACTTGGGCATGCCTAACACTTGGACATCTTTCACCCATAATCGAAAAAAACAAGGACGTCCCTGACGAACACATGGACAGTTTCACCCGGACCTGTTTTTCTTACGACTAAGGCATAAAAGGTGCCCAAAACGACCAGATGACCACCGGAGAGAATGACAGTGCATGCAGGTCCCTGGAGCAGTTTTAGTGGGTACTGCAGTGCACTTCATACAGATGGGCCCTGGCCCATACCCCCCTACCTGTTACATTTGTGGAGGGAACAGCGAGCTCTCCAAAACCCACCACAAACCCACTGTACCCACATCTAGGTGCCCCCTTCACCCATAAGTGCAATGGTAGTGGCGTAGTTGAGGGTAGTGGGGTTGGGGGGGGGGGCTCAGCACAGAAGGTAAGGGAGTTATGTATCTGGGAGCAATTTATGAAGTCCACTGCAGTGCCCCCTAAGTTGCCCGGTTGATGTCCTGGCATGTCAAGGGGACCAGTGCACTACAAATGCTGGCTCCTTCCATGACCAAATGGCTTGCATTTGGCCATTTTTGACATGGACGTCTTTGGTTTCGAAAATTGCCGAAAGCCAGAAACGTCCATGTCTAGGGACATCCAAATTTAAGGATTTGGACATCTCTGATGGTATTTTTGAAATGAAAGATGGACGTCCATCTTTTTTCGAAAATATGGGTTTCCCTGCCCCTGGATTTCGCCGTTTTGCAAGGACGTCTAAATCGCAATGGACGTCCCTTTCAAAAATGCCCCTCTAAGTATCAGTGAAATAGAGGAGTGAAATTGTAGAATTTTTAATACAAAATCACTAGCCTGTGCTCAGTTTAACAATTGTTTATTAATATATCGATATATGAGGATATGCAAGTCTTAATGGCAGAAAAGGTATGATCTAAATTCTAAACAGAGGCCAGCTCCATATATAAGGAATTTGGTATCTTGAACACATAGGATTAAAAGAATATATAAAAAAGATTCATTATTATAAGGACATAGGTTAGTTTACTAATGACTGCATACATTTTTAGGAGAAGATTCTACATATGGCGCTTAAAAAATCAGCATGGAAATCAATGCTGACTAAGCGTATTTTATAAGCAGAGCCTAGAGTTAGACACTGTGTATAGAATACTCTTAGTTGATTTCTCAGCGTCTAAAACTTTGTTCATCCATTTACACCAGTGAAAACATGGTGTAAATCCCAGTGTGTAGATTTAGGCGCACTCAGCCATATTCTGTAACTACGTGTGTAATTTTCAGAACACCCACAAAACACCCATGTCCTCACCTATAACCATGCCCCTTTTTGCCTGCACGTGTTAGAAGTTAGGCACATTGTATTACAGAATACTCTTAGAAAGTTTTGTGTGTAAATGTTCACAATGATGTGGATATTGAAACGCGTAAAACCATATCTACCCCAGAAAACATTCCAGAATTTAGTGCAATCCACGGTACTTACCCATGCTGATTACTGCAACAGTATTTTCTTAGGCTGCAAAGCTTATATCCTAAAAAAACTTCAGACTGCCCAAAATACAGCAGCAAGACTCATCTTTGGTATATCACGTTTTGAGAGTGCAACTCCTCTCCGTGCAAGACTGCACTGGCTCCCAATCAAAGAACGTATCAATTTCAAAGCCCAGACTTTAATCCACAAGATAATACACGGAGAATCTCCGAACTATATGATAAATCTGGTCGACCTTCCAGCAAGAAACATGTCTGTATCCTCAGGAAAGTACCTCAATCTGCACTACCCCAGCTGTAAAGGTCTCAAGTACAAAACTTATTATGGATCCAATTTCTCCTTCCTGGGCAGCCGTCTATGGAACGCTCTCCCTAGACCTATCCGAGCAATCCATGACCACCTACCATTCAGAAAAGCACTAAAAACCCATCTATTCAAACAAGCCTACCCAAAAGACCCAGATTACTCTCATGAACCCATCTACCTTACATATACTGAAGAGAAAACGATATTGACCCAGAATCTATTTCCCACCTTACCCTCCTCTCTCTATCACCTGTCTCTACCTACCTACCCATCCATCCTTCTATTATGTTATACTTAATTTCCTACTTTACATAACAAGATTCTGTGTTACCTATTACTATGTAAGCCGCATTGAGCCTGCTTTTAGTGGGAAAGTGCGGGATACAAATATAATAAATAAATAATAAATAAATTCTAATTATTGCTAATTAGTGCTAATTAGTGCTTGTTAAGAGCTGTTATCAATTCTGATTAGCTTGTTAAGCCAATTAATAACTAGAGCTACATTAATAAGTATATATCTAAGGTAGAATTTTTTCCACAAAAGCAATAGAACCATATCGTAGTCCAGAAATTCCCAATAGACTGTGTTCCCTCTCCATCTTTCCATTTAAACAAAGGGACTGGTCAGGGATGCTCCCTTTTGCTGCTCCTACTTGCTTTAGCGATGGAACCCTTAGCTATTTTAATAATATCGACTCCAACAATTCAGGGAATTACTATTAATGGTGAGCTGCAAACATTTCCTTGTATGTTGATGGGAAATTCCAAACTCTATTCCTAATTTTTTTCCATTATAGCAGACTTTGCTTCTATGTCTGGTTTCGCTATTAACGTCAATTGATCTATCATTATGCCTTGTAACCCACACTCTAGATTGAATCATAATTTTCCTTTACCTTACAGAATGAAATAGACCTACAGCTTTCGATAGCTAGGCATAGCTGTTTCAAGCCGCCTAGATCATTTATATAATGTTAAATATCTGTCACTATTACGTTCCTTACAACTAAAAGGTCTTTCCCCTCAAAATGTTGATTTCTTAGTCTCATGACTGGGGAGAATTAATATTTTTAAAATTTTTATATTTCCCATTTACCCCCAGATTCTATATATCGTGCCTAGTGTTCGTGCCGAAATCCAGGCATATTCTATAATAACATGTGTAACTTAATTGGCTTAACAAGCTAATCAGCATTAACAGGTCTTAATGAGCAATCATGAGCATTAATTGGCAATTAGAATTTATGTGTACAACCTGCTAAGCGTATTTTGTAATGCACTGCGCCTAAATTCTAAAGAACGCAGTTAAAATGGAGCGTGGGTATGGAGAAATAGGCATTTTGTGGGCATTCCAAAACGTACACACACTGTTATAGAACGTGCCCTGTGCGACTTAATCTATGCACTGTCATTTACACCACGCTTCCCTTGTGTAAATGAATGCATGTAGGTTCTGGGGTTGGCACGAACAGGCTATATAAATCGCTGCTCATTGCTGCTGACCGCTGGAGATAAGAAGGTACATGGTGGGGGGGGGGGGGGGTCAAGAGAGAAAAGGGAAGATACCTGATCGCTGGCTGGAGAGGGAACAGGAGGGAGAGATACTGAACTATTTGTGAGGGTGGAGGGGGAGAAGAGAAGGTAAATGGTGGACTATATGTGGGGAGGGGGAGAACATAAAATGTTGGACCGTGTGTGGGGGTGCAGGTGGGGTGGGGAAGAAGGGAAAATGCTGCACCATATTTGGGTGGGGAGGGGTGATGGGGGTAGAAGGTAAAATGCTGGACCATGTTTGGGTGGGGAGGGGTCATGGGGTAGAACGTAAAACGCTGGACCATTTGTGTAGGTGTGCTTAGACAATTTTAGCACCACGTAAGTGTGCCATGAGAAGAAAAAGTGTGAATAACTCTGCTATAAATGGTTCTCTGCTTGACGCGCCCTTTATAGAATTCTGGTTGATTGCACATCTTTCCGACACCTAACTATGAGTCCCATTTATTGAATCTCTCTCAATATGCGCATGGTTCAGTGTTTTCCATCTTGTTTTGTATTATTATTTAAAGTTTATTAAAAATTTGATATACCACCCTTCACAATCACATCAGAGCGGTGTTCAATAGTCAAATAAAACCAGGAGGAAAGGAACTACAAAATGGAAAAGATAGAGGGAAAAAAAGAATATTAAAATAAAATAAAATGAGATTAAAATCAATATAAAGTAGAAATTAAATTAAATAAATTTAGTACATTATCCTGCTTATAATCGAAAGAGAAAAACGCCTATATTGCGACCCAAATTGGGAGATGGGCGTCTTTTTCCCATAGGCGCCCAAATCGGTATAATCGAAAGCCGATTTTGGGCGTTTACAACTGCAATCCGTCGCGGAAACGGGTAAAGTTGACGGGGGCGTGTTGGAGGCGTGGTGGAGGCGGGACTGGGGCGTGGGTATCAGCCAAGGAGAGATGGGCTTCTTTAGCTGATAATCGGAAAAAAAAGGCGTTTTTACCGCGATTTTGGGTCACTTTTTTTGGACCCTTTTTTTTCACGAACAAGTCCCAAAAAAGTGCCCCAACTGGCCAGATGACCACTGTAGGGAATCGGGGGTGACCTCCCCGGACTCCCCAATGGTCACTAATCCCCTCCCACAAAAAAAACCCACTTTAAAAACTTTTTTTTCCCAGCCTCTATGCCACCCTCAAATTCTGTACCCACCTCCATGACAGCAGAATGTGTTCGATCCTTTCACGGCCTTTCCCTGGGTCAGATGTGGCTCTCGGGTGCACTGCAGGGTCACATCAGCATTGCATTATGGTGGGTGTAGGGTATTGGGCTCCGTGATTTCACTAGCTTGTGTTACAGTCTCATGATGTTGGTAGTTGGTAGGCTCTTCTCCCATGGTGCTTTTCCCCCTGCCTACTGGGTCAGAGTGTGCCCTGTTTTGTTTCCGGTAGTCCATGAGGTAGTGGCCATTTTTGTAAGCCAGTTTTAGATCCCTTTCATGTGTTACCCACGTTAGAGAACTTAGTTCTTACCTTGAATGTGGCTGAAAGAGGGCATTGTACAGCATTCTGCCAGCTCTGACCTACTGCTAATCTCAGTACTAGGGAGACTCTTTGCCAGTGGGGCACAACCTGTGATCTGCAGTTAACTGTGAGTAAACGTGCTTATTCCAATAAAGGACGTTTTCGGAGCGATTAGTCTTCAGGTGTCAACTGGTGTGCCAAGGTTATACAGCAGCAACAAGTCCTAGAGGCCTGCGTGTATGCAAGTCCCTGGAGCACTTTTAGTGGGTACCGCAGTGCACTTTAGCCAGGTGGACCCAGGCCCATCCCCCCCACCTGTAACACTTGTGCTGGAAAATGGGAGATCTCCAAAACCCACTGTACCCACATGTAGGTGCCCCCTTCACCCCTAAGAGCTATGGTAGTGTTGTACATTTGTAGGTAGTGGGTTTTGGGGGAGAGGGGTGGGGGGCTCTGCACCCATGGTAAGGGAGCTATGCATGTGGGAGCTTTTTCTGAAGTCCACCGCACTGACCTCTAGGGTGCCCAGTTGGTGTCCTGGCATATCAGGGGGGCCAGTGTACTACGAATCCTGGTCCCTCCCATGAACAAATGGCTCGGATTAGGAAGTTTTTGAGCTAGACGTTTTTAGTTTCCATTATCGCTAAAAAAAACAAATGCCCAGCTCAAAAACGTCCATTTTTCCGAAAATACGGCCTGTCCCACCTCTTCACGTACCCGTTTTCAGACATATACGCCCATGGAGATAGGCGTTTGCGTTCGATTATGCCCCTCCATGTAGACTGTGGCTTCAATCTAAGACCCCAAGGGAGGGTAACAAAGAGAAAGGCTAAGACTTAAAAAGACTCAACAATTGCTCAGAGCAGAGGGCTAGCGTGAAGGTATTCCAAAAAAGAGGAGACTGTATAAAAGAAAGCAGGGTGAGATGTAGATTCCAGATGAGACAAATGGACCCGGAGGGATAGAAAGGTGGCAGGCAAAGAGAGAATGGAGAGGGTGAGAAGGGATGTAAGGAGAAATGAGAGCAGTGAGGTAAGGGGGAGAGGTGCCAAAGTGAAGGGCCTTAAAAGCCAGAATGGAGAGCTTAAATTGAATTTAAATCTGACCTCGATGAATATGCTGTTCCACATGATCGACTCTTCATAGATAGTAAATTCCTGCTCTGGTGGAGCATAAGGGTTATACATTCCAATAATTTCATCACTCCGTGTCTCTTTGGATATAAAGACATTGCTTATAATGTCATAACCAATGGCGAGATTACCATTCTCATCAAAAAAGATTTCCTCACCCAGAACGTTCTTAAAGCGATGATTCTTCAGATAATGATGAAGCTAATGAAAATGAGAAACATTTTTAGTAGTGAAGCTCACTGCAGGAATACACTGCTAACTTCAAGCTCATACAATCTGCTTCTGATTTTATGGATGTTTTCAATTTGAAGCATTATTAGGGTGGAGCTTATTGTTGAAGAGGATCCCTTGTCATAGAATGGCCCCCAAGGTGTCACTATTTATGATATACGTGTAAGGCTAGATTCTATTTATAACACCTAAAAAATCCATGCCATGAAAAATATGCCTAGGCATATTCTATAAACTACACTTCAAGTTAGTCACAGTTTATAGCAGAGCGGGTACATAAGAACATAACATAAGAGTACCAGTGGTCCATCTAGCCCAGTATCCTGTTTTCCAAACAGTGGCCAAGACAGGTCACAAGTACGTATGAGGAGAGACTTGCTGACCTGAACATGTATACCCTAGAGGAAAGGAGAAACAGGGGTGATATGATACAGACGTTCAGATATTTGAAAGGTATTCATCCGCAAATGAACCTTTTCCGGAAAGGGGAAGGCAGTAGAATGAGAGGACATGAAATGAGATTGAAGGGGGGCAGACTCAAGAAAAATGTCAGAAAGTATTTCTTCACGGAGATAGTGGTGGATGCTTGGAATGCCCTCCCACGGGAGGTGGTGGAAATGAAAACGGTAACGGAATTCAAACATGCGTTGGATAAACATAAAGGAATCCTGTTCAGAAGGAATGGATCCTCAGGAGCTTAGCCGAGATTGGGTGGCAGAGCCAGTGGTGGGAGGCGGGGCTGGTGGTTGGGAGGCGGGGATAGTGCTGGGCAGACTTATACGGTCTGTGCCGGGGCTGGTGGTTGGGAGGCGGAGAAAATGCTGGGCAGACTTATACGGTCTGTGCCAGAGCTGGTGATGGAAGGCGGGGCTGGTGGTTGGGAGGCAGGGATAGTGCTGGGCAGACTTGTACGGTCTGTGACCTGAACAGGACAGGTACAAATCAAGGTAGGTTATACACAAAAAGTAGCACATTTGAGTTTATCTTGTTGGGCAGACTGGATGGACCGTGCAGGTCTTTTTCTGCCATCATCTACTATGTCACGTTACCTGACAGAAACCCAAATCATGGCAAAATTCCAGAACCCCAAAGAGTAACAAGATTCTGGAATCATAACGAATAGCAAGATTCCATGAAGAATTTCAAAGAGTAGCAACATTCTGGAACCAACAAGAGTAACAAGATTCCAGGATCCCAAAGTAGCAACATTCCATGCTACAAATCCCAAGGCAAGCAGTTGCTTCCCATGTCTGTCTCAATAACAGACTATGGACTTTTCTTCCATGAATTTGTCCAAACCTTTTTAAAACCCAGATACGCTAACCGCTGTTACCAGATCCTCCGGCAAAGAGATCCAGAGCGTGTAAATTTTAAGAATGCCCATGACCTGCCCATTCTCCTCCCATTATCATGCCCCCTTTTGAGATCCACGTTGTAGAATTTACATGCTTCACTTTATACAATACGCATCAAGTTGTGCATGTAAATTTTAATTATTGTCTGGGGGGGGGGGGGTAATATGTACTCTTTTACTCCAATAAACATTTAATTTAAATAAAAGGTTTACGGTATGTTTATGTTTATTCTTTCTTCTGCTATACTGTTTATCATAAACAGGTCTAAGCATGTTACATAAAACATGATATCCAAAATAAAATCATTGAAAGGAACACCATCAAATCAACAGAACCGTATTCATTCATACAAAACAAGCAGAAGTTATCAATAAATTAAGAGGCTGCTGAGTTCCCAGTCTCCCTTTTTCTCATGGTGTTTTGGTGATAGAAATTTCTAGCGTGTTTACAGACTTCGGATCTACTTTGTTCATTCAAAGTTGCATGTTGTGTTGAACCGTCATCTACCTTTGTACCACCAACATCACAAGACTCCCGAGACAGGCGTTTTCATGCTGAAACACAGCAGCTGTGTCGAGTCTATAGAGTTGTTTCAATAAAGATCATCCTTTGAACTTACGTCTCCCTTGGTCTTTTGGAAGAGTCTATCTGCCCTACTCCCTGAACTCTCTTGCTGACGCATGTAGGGACATGTTCCTCCACCTTCTGTGGTTGTCTTCTCTACATGTCACCCCCATGGCATTGGTTAATTCAAAATAATGAGTTTTAAGTGGGATTTTAAAATTAACAAATTATAGTTTTGACCAGATATATGATGGAAGAACATTCCAGAGCATTAGAGCTAAAAAGAAAAAGGACGAGTTCCTTGTCGATTCATAATGCGGTACCTCAGTCAGCTGAGAGCACATTGGTTTAGCCTAAATTACTGTTTTTGTCTCCACCACTTCCATCGGAAGGCCATTCCATGAATTCACCACCCTTTCCATGAAGAAATATTTCCTCAGATTACTTCTGAGTCTGTCCTCTTTCACCTTCATCCTATGCCCCCTCCTTCCAGAGCTTCCATTCAATTCAAAGAGACTCATCTCCTGTGCATTTAAGCTACATAGGTATTTAAATGTCTCAACATATCGCCCACCTTTTTCCAAAGAATTCATATTGAGATTTTTAAGTCTGACCTCATAACGCTTTATGACGAAGACCACTGAACACTTTAGTTGCCGCCCTCTGGACCGACTCCATCTTTTTGAAGGTGCGGTCTCCGGAATTGTACACAATATTCTAATTAAGGTCTCACCAGAGTCCTTTACAGGGGCATCACCACCTCATTTTTCATAGTGGCTATTCCTCTGCCTATGCACCCAAGCATCCTTTTAACTCTCACCATCACCTTTTTTACCTGTTTGGCCACCCTAAGATCATCACAGACAATCACACCCAAGTCCATCTCCTCTTTCATGCACAAAAGTTCTTAACCCATTAAACTGTACTGTTCCCTCAAGTTTTTGCAGCCCAAGTGTATGACCATGCATTTTTTTAGCATGAAATCTTTGTAGCCAAATTTCAGACCATTCCTCTAGCTTTGCTAAGTCCTTCCTCATGCTATCCACACCATCAGGGTTATCTGCGTTATTGCAGATTTTGGAATCATCTGCAAATAGGCAAACCTTACTAGAGAGCCCTTTAGCAATACCAGTTAAAAAAAATGTTAAAAAGAACTGGCCCAAGAATTGAAATTTGTGGCACATTACTGGTAGTATTCTTTTCCTCAGAATGAGCTCCAATTACTACTACACTCAGTTTACTTCCACTAAACCAGTTCCTAACCCAGTCAGTCACTTTAGGGCCCATACCAAGTGTACTCAGTTTATTTATTAGTTGTCTTTGTAGAACAATGTCAAAATCTAAATACACTACATCTAGTGCTCTCCCTCGATCCAACTCTCTGACCCCCAGTTAAAGAAATTAATTAGATTTGTCTCACAAGACCTGCCTCTATTGAAACCATGTTGCCTCAGGTCCTGTAATCCATTGGATTCTAAAAACTTTACTATTCTTTTTTTTTAAGTGTTTTTATTAATTTATTTACCACCAAAGTAAGACTTACCAGCCTGTAGTTTCCAACCTCTACCTTAGTTCTCCTTTTGTGGAAAGAGACCACATCTTCTCTTCTTCAGTCCTCTGGGACCACTCTAGAAAAGCATTGAAAAGGTCAGCCAGCAGAGTTGTTAGAACTTCCCTAAGTTCATTCAGTACCCTTGGATGTATGCTATCCGGTCCCATTGCTTTGTCCACCTTTAGCTTAGCCAGCTCCTCATGAACCAATCCTCTGAAAATCATTCTGGGACTACCATCCCTGTATTCCTATTTTGGTTTGTCTTCTGTAGTCCTGCTCCTGGCCTTCCAGCTAAAAACAAATAACAGAAATATTTGTTAAGCAATTCTGCCTTATCTTTACCAGCTTCTACATATTCATCCTGTTCACCTATGAGTCTCACAATGCCACTTTTGCACTTCCTCCTATCACTAATATATCAAAAAATGTCCTGTCTCCCCCACCCCACCCACCCATTTTACTGTATTGGCTATTTTTCCCCATTTGCATCTTTGCTTTCCTGTCAACTCTACCAGCATCTCTTAGCTTTTCCAGATATTGTCACTTGTCTTTCTCTTTCTGCGATCTCTTGTAGTTTATAAAGACTAAACTCTTTTTCCTTACCTTCTCAGCTACTACTTTTGAGAACCCCCTTTTCCTCTTACTTTAACCAAATGTCTGTTGCCCTTACAAATAGCTCATTGAAGTTTTAAGCACTGCATACCAACACTCTTCCAGATGTTCCCATCCAGACAAAAATTCCTTGAGGTAATCTCCCATCTGAAATCTAGAACCTTCACTTTTGAATGAACCCTCTGTACACCTATCCTAATATTAAATCAAACAAACCATCTGGTGATCACTGGATGCCAGATGATCACCTACGATAACATCAGAAACACTCTCTCCATTCATAAACACTAAGTCCAGTATGGCCCCATCCCACGTAGAGCACCCTGACATAATAGACCATGACAAAAAAAAAACCAACAAAAACAGAGTAAAACCAAAACAGACCATGACAAAAAAAACAACCAAAAAAACCCCAAGACAAAATAGACTTTACACAAAACAGGGCAGGGAAACTTCTTTAATCAAGCTGGATTATCTTGTCAAGCAGATTTATGATTCTCACTAGATACCAAGTGTGGATAGTGAAGACAAGCCATAGGCAGGTGCCAGGACTTTCAAGTGACAAGCCGTGGACTTTCTCAGTAAATCTATTTCATCAGACTCTTTTGTCAGGAGTCTATTTTGTCAAGGACTTTTATGTCGGGAACTTTTTTTGTTTGGAACTTTTTTGTCTGGTTTCTTTTGTCTGTTTTTTTTTTTGACCGGTTTCTTTTGACAGGGTGCCCCCACGTGGGTTCCATTACCAACTGCTGGAACAGTTGCCCCCTGTAGAGAATCCAGGATCTCCCTACTTGTAAAAGATCCCACAATAGGGATACCTCATTCAATATCTGGCATAGTAAAATCACCTTTTATTATTACTTTTCCTTTCACAGCTAGATTTTGAATGTCTTCCATTAAACCTCTGTCCGGTTCTTCTGACTGTGATGGCCTGTATATCACACCATTGTAAATACATTGGCCATTCCTTCTTTACAGATTGACCCACTGTGTCTCTTCCGTCCCCTGTAGCACCTGCAATTGTGTAACTTTAATATTATCTTTAACATATGATGCCACTCCCCCTCCCTTTCTTCCTGCCCTGTCTTTCCTGAACTAGCAGGGCAAGATAGACCACATATAAAGCAGCCCTAATGATGCCTGGTTAGTAATCTGGGTACTGGTACTGAGTATCAGATGGCTGCAGATAATATCCAAGTCCTTGTGGGCCACCAGAAGTTAAATATTTTCAGCTGGGTTAGGCCCAACACAGAATATCCAGATCTAATTCAACCCATGGCAATTAGCATTAAAAAAAAAAACATCCAGACAGCTGCAGAATAAATATTGCCAATGTAGTTTTTATATATTTTTTATCTTTGCAATTAGCTGCATGTCTGTGATGCTTGACTTCATTGCATCCTGCTTCCCTTTCACACTGCGCAATCATATACTATCACTTCTTTCTGAAAATAACATTCTTCTACCGTAGAATATTACCTTCCATGGCAGAAAATCTAAAAATCTCTCATTTTCTCCACTCCACAGGGTGGTATTTCCAGAACCAGAAGTGATCATGTCGTGCAGTGCATGTGCCAGGTCGTACACAGCACTGTATATATTATAACTGTTCCCAGAGTTTATGATGTTACAGTGTAAGATGGACAAAGATGTTTCATTAGTGATGCAGGATCTTTGGATGCTCTTGGGGCACTGCTTGTTACATAGGCCTTTCCACCAATCCTCTGTCAACGAATCACTTTGAAATACAGCAGGATTCACCTCACGAACAAATTTATGAAAACTTGGAATAATTTTCTTTCCCACCGTGAAAGCAAAGGTGTTTTTCCTATCTACATTGTTTGAGGGTAAGAAAAATCCCCATTCATCTGTGATGATCCAGAACTTTTCAGATTCCTCCCAAATGGATGTAAGTCTTATAAATTTTGTGTAGTCTCTATTACAATACAAAATAATCACTTTAACTGAAGATATACGGATGGCCTTGTAAATATCTGGATTTTGAAGAAATAATGATCTGGACTGACTGAAGGTTTCTATGAAATCAATGCAACCTCCGCTCTGCTCAATCCCTTCTCTCAGGATCTGCACGGCCATCATGCTGTTTTCATCATCAGATGCAATGATACCGACCCAGGTCCAGCCAAAATGTTTCAATAGTTTAACTATCCCAGCACAGAGGTGCAGCTCACTAGGGACAGTCCGGTAAAAATAGGGAAACTTAACTGTGTCGCTCATGACAAGATTCCCTGAGGTGTAGCTGATCTGCTGAAAATACAAGATTGAATTTATCAGCACCTTTATCACATTTCATTCACATATCAAATATGTAGAGCATAGAACAGAAAGTCTTTGTATACCTTCTAGATGATCTTCATAGAAACTGAGACAGGGGATTTGCCTCGGTGTTAGTACTGCTAGATTTCTTAGCTGCTTTTGACACTGCAGATCACGATATTATACTAGCACAACTGGCAGAAACAGGTATCAGTGGAACAGTACTTGCCTTGTTCAGATCCTATGTATCAGATAGGCAACAGTCCATAGTGTTCGACAGCACCTCATCACCACCATGGGCACTGACCTGTGGGGTACCACAAGGATCAATACTGTCACCTATTCTAGTCAATATCTACTTGAAGCCACTAGCCAAGCTGATTCGGTCAATGGACACTCGGTTCTACATCTATGCGGATGATGTGCAGCTACTCATACCCATTGAACCTGACTTACCTACAGCCTTGAATAAACTGACTACCTGTCTAACATCAATTCAAGAATGGGCTAAACACAACAAACTTTGCCTGAACCCAAGTAAAACCAAGCTTCTCTGGGTCCCTAACATAAGTGGATACACACCCGACATCAAAATCCCTTTTGGGAAGTATGAACTCCCCCTCAAATCACAAGTCAGGAACCTTGGAATACAGCTCAATTCAACACTTACTCTGATCCCCTAAATCCAAGCAACCTTCAAGAGCAGCTTATATCACTTGCGACAACTATGCTGCCTGTCCCCTTACATTGAGAAGGCAAGCCTTGTCTCAGTTGTGCATAGCATAACATCCATTTGATTCAGAATGCTGCAGCAAGACTAATAGAAGGTTGTAAACGATGTGACCACATTACACCATTTTTGCATACATTTCATTGGCTACCAGTACAATATGGAGCCAATTTAAAACTTTTTGACCTTCAAGGCCCTTAAAGGAAATGGCCCAGAGTACTTGAAGAACAGGATCTCCCTCTACACACCTTCAAGATCACTAGGATCCTCCCAAGAAGGTTCCCTATCCACACCCTCTCCAAAGGACATTACATGATGTGATACCCACAAACGATCCTTCTCCGGAGTAGCCCCCCACAGTCTGGAATGTACTCCCTGAAATGCTTTGCTTAACACAAGATTATCTCTACTTCAGGAAGCAGGTAAAAGCTTGGTTCTTCGACAAGGTGTTTAACGGAAGAAGTAAATGACAACGGCTGCACATTTTATAGCAGGACACGTTTATCCACTTCTACCCTAGCCAAGATAATATTCAAGCACCTTTCTGACTTCATTTGCAACTCTCTTTAACTAGTCCCTTATTTTCTTACTCCTGTTACTCTGTCTTATCTATCTATGTTTACACCCTATGCTGTCTATTAAAATGTTTTATTGGGTATTGTGTTGACATTGTAAGTAGTATACTATGCCATACTTTGTACTGTTGATTGAATATTTTTACACTGTATTTGCTTAGTAACATAGTAAATGACAGCAGATAAAGACCTGTATGGTCCATCCAGTCTGCCCAACAAGATAAACTCATTTTACATTTTAAATGCTATGCGATACTTTATATGTATACTCGAGTTTGAAATTTATGCAAAAATGGTGTAATGTGGTCACTCACTATCAAATTCTCAGGAGGCACCGGTACTGGCAATTCTTCACTGTGACATAATGTTGCTTCCTCTGCAGTTACCCTGTACCCTGTACCTTGATTAATACCACAAACTTTACATCCTCCACTATGTGGCATTAGTTGCTCACTGGGTCAGGGCTGGCCACATAGTGGAGGATCTATTGATCAAAGAATTGACACAATGTTGTGTTTTGGCCCAAAAGGCCTGCTTCAGAAGTCTTATGGACAATTAGATATCAAAAATTCTTCAGGAGCATTTCAAAATGAAATCAGGTCTTGATTAGCATCAAATAATAAGATACAGAAACACAAACATTAGTAGTAGACACGAGTGAAATCTTTACATATTAGTCTGACAACAAAGACCAAAACATGCATGTTCCAGGTTTAGCAGAAATTAACTGCATTTCTTTCCTCTCTTTCCCTCCTCCCATATTTATTCAATTCTTCAGCCATGCCTTCAGGCCACAGCAGGTAAATGCATATCCTACCAACATGCAGAAACCCATAATCACTGGACTTTAGCACCACTGTTTCTCTGCTCATCCATATGCATCTGAACCAATAATATAAACTCCCCACCCAAGATTATACAGGAGCCAAAGGAGGTTGGGTAAGGAACTGATATCAGCAGAGACTGTATGTTTGAAAGTACAAGTGGAAATTCCAAATCCTCAGCAATACAAATGAGGCCAGACCCAAGATGGAATAGCTGGAAATGTTAGCAAAAGTTCACATCTACCAGGGTTGCAGGTGTGTCTCAGAGTGCAGGGAGAAAGAAAAGAGAGGAAAGAGAGAGGGAGGAGGGGAGTGAAAAGAGAGAGGGAGGGGGAGGGAAAAGAGAGGAAGTGGAGAAGGAGGAGGGGAGGGAAAGAGAGGAAGAATAAGAAGGAAGAGGAGGTGAGGTTGGGATAAGACCACTAAACCTCAATGAATTAAAGTTTCATGCAAAAGTTCATTATCCAATTCATTTTTAAGGGTAGTTGTTCACTTTTGAGCAAAATGGCGGACAACTTCATCTGTGCCTGAAAACTCTGTTCACACAAATAACTTTCCTAAATCTTACTGCATAGATTGTGTGTTTTTAGGTTTCACTGGGTATTCAGGCAAATACTTCACTGGTTATGTGCTGTCAAGTGTCAGATGTAATCATCTGTGCATTAGAGTGTTGCACTGAGCTTCAGCACAAAATGTTGTAATGCAGGTGCAGAACTTTACTCTTGATACAGTAAAAAAAAATGACAAGCTAACTACTGATACACTAGAAAATAGAAAAACAGTGACACACTACAGATTGCTGCATCGGGCTTGTGTGTTTCCCTTCCTGTCAGGTGTCACAATTTTTCCAGATAGCAATAGAGAAAGAGGGAACCACAAAATGCTGTTGAGATCCAGTGGGAGTGAAATGCCAGGGGTGCTGTGGCTACTAGGTTGCTCGGGTGGCTACTTCAGCTGAAGAAATGTTTCTGCTCTAAAGGAGAATTAAGATGGAGGTAATTTATACCAAAGTCAGCAAAACGGTGCATAGTCTGAAGAATAAGTCACACACAAAGGGACCAAAGGAGCTAAAGACACACTCAACAGAAGAAGAAAAGCAAAAGGAAGATATAATGCAAACTTATAAATGCTTATGTGCTTTGAATAAGTACAAACAAGTAGTATTTTCAAAAGAATGAAAAGCTCAATATTAACAGGATGTCAATGGAATAATGTAGGGTAGAACCTCAGAAAAAGATTTGGATTTGTTTTTCATGGAGAGTATGGAGGATACCTAAAGTAACTCAGTACAAAACAGCGCCAGAATGCAAAGATGTTTTGGAAAAATGAAGGGAGGTCACTTTTCACAATATGTTTACACATGATCTAAAGCTGTCTGCAAATTGTTCACTCTGTTCATTAGAAAAAGTGGACACAGGGAAAAATATTTTTTTACCTGCCCAAAAGGGATGAGGTTTTGAGAGAGACAACAACACGTGTGGATAAAGGTGAGCCGGTTGATACTGTGTATCTGGATTCTCAGAATGCGTTTGACAAAGTACCTCATGAAAGACTCCAGAGGAAATTGGAGAGTCATGGGATAGGAAGTAGTGCTCTATTGTGGATTAAAAGCTGGTTAAAAGATAGAAAACAGAGAGTTGGGTTAAATGGTCAGTATTCTCAATGGAGAAGGGTAGTTAGTGGGGTTCTCCAGGGCTCTGTGCTGGGACCGCTGCTTTTTAACATATTTGTAAATGACCTAGAGATGAGAGTAACTAGTGAGGTAATTAAATTTGCTGATGACACAAAGTTATTCAAAGTCGTTAAATCACAGGAGGATTGTAAAAAATTACAAGAGGACCTTACGAGACTGGGAGACTAGGCGTCTAAATGGCAGATGACGTTTAATGTGAGCAAGTACAAAGTGATGCATGTGGGAAAGAGGAACCCGAATTATAGCTACGTCATGCAAGGTTCCATGTTAGGAGTCACAGATCAAGAAAGGGATCTAGGTGTCGTCGATGATACGTTGAAATCTTCTGCTCAGTGTGCTGCTGCGGCTAAGAAAGCAAATAGAATGTTAGGTATTATTAGGGAAGGAATGGAAAACAAAAATGAGGATGTTATAATGTCTTTGTATCACTCCATGGTGTGACCGTACCTCGAATATTTTGTTCAATTCTGGTCGTCGCATCTCAAAAAAGATATAGTGGAATTAGAAAAGGTACAGAGAAGGGCGATGAAAATGATAAAGGGAATGGGACGACTTCCCTATGAGGAAAGGCTAAAGCGGCTAGGGCTCTTCAGCTTGGAGAAAAGGCGGCTGAGAGGAGATATGATAGAGGCAGGGCCGTGCCAACCCGGTAAGCGGGGTAAGCACGGCAGGGGGGCGCCTGCCAATCAAGGGTGCCACCGCCGCCGGCCGAGTGTAGTATTAAAAATTTAAAAATAAGTTGCGTTGGCGCGTCGGCGCCTATGCACATGCGCTGCTCTGCTTCTGCTGCCTTCCCATCCCGTGTGCAGCGCTCGCGCACTTGCCTTGGATTGGAGCCTCACTCGTCATGGATGCAGGCTGTATCCGATCTGGAAGCCTTAAAAAAAAGAGTCAGTTAATGTACTAACTTGATCCTGTGCCTTCTGTGTACTCATTGTAACCGGCTTGTGTCTTCTTGGTCTCTCTTCTTCTCGAGATGACTTGCTGGAAGAAAGTTAAAAATTTACCTTCCTACCTCTCATTTTACCCTTATATATTCGACGCTTCTTATCCATGCCACTGAGGGATTAAGCATAAACCGCATGGAATTTATTCAGGCAGTAAGAGCCATGAGGAGAAATGAAGAGATTGCAATGTATAGTGAAGAGAGAGTTATGAGAATTTGTGTTCCACATGCCAAAAAGGCAGTAGGAGCACTTAGAGATTAGAGAACCAAGGCTAATAAGAGAGAGAGGGGGAATATATTGAAAACAACAAAGGGGATCAGAGAGAGAAAATAATTCTTTGTGAGAACAGAGAAGGAATGATTGGTAAGGTAGAATGCGAGCCAGTGAAATACTCTTCTGATAATTCCACAGATGAGGTGGCAGCTAGCAGGATAAAATCATCTGCATCAGAAGCAAATAATGGGTCAAGCAAGAGAAGAATAGTAGAACTGCCAGACACATGGGAGGGAATAAATGACTAAGAACTGTCTATAGAAAACTTAGAAATGTTTTAAGGAGTTAAGTCGTCTGTTCCTTTTTTCTTTCTCTTTTTGTGAGCTACTCAGAACTTTCTAGATATGTGTGGGATATGTGTCAATATAAGATAATGTAATATAAGGCAGTCTGTAAATGTAAAGTTTAATAACGAATGGGATGTTGAGTGTATGGGAGGGATGTGTTTTTTGGTTTGTTTCTTTTTTTATTCAGGGCTTCCTATGTACTGTTTTGCCTGTATTTTGCTGAAAATTGCCCCAGGCTATCCGAATAGAATCAATAGCAGAAGTGAAAAAATCCAGATGAGGGAATCTACACCTTGAAAGCAGTGTATCTCAACCCTCTCCTGGGAGTGGGGGGGGGGGACAAGCTAGAATCAGGGAGGAAGGAGAGGAGACTACAAGGGCACAGGAAAGGAAAATAAGCTGATCATGGAACAAAAAGGCAAAGAGGCAGACAGGGAAAAAAGCAAAGTGAGCCATTACCCCCCCCCCCCCCCCCCCAAAAAAAAAAAAAAATAGATGGCAAAATAAGTACAAAAATATAAGAGCATCTTCAGCGTAATAGTAGCATGCCTTGTGAAAGGGTCCTTAGTGTTTATTTTATGAAAGGTACAACAGTGCCTATGTTATGTTGCTTTTAGAAAATTGAAATAAAATATGAACCTTTTTTTTTTAACTTTCCACATAGGCACCCTGTTATAATTTTATTTATTTATTTATTTGTTGCATTTGTATCCCACATTTTCCCACCTCTTTGCAGGCTCAATGTGGCTTACAATACGTCATGAGTAGTGGAAATACATTTAGTGTTAACAGAAGGATTTGGGGTAACATGATAATGACAGAACATGATAGTATTTTTCAGCAAACATAATAAGAAATATATAAGAATTATATAAGAAAATATACATTTAGTAATAGCAAATGGATCTTGGGTAGCGTGATGATGAAAAAACATGTTAATATTTTGGCAAGTAGATATAGTGGAGGCAGTTCTGGATATGTGTACAGGAGTTCATATTTGTTGATCATTGTTGTATGCCTTGTTAAAGAGATGACTCTTCAGTAGAATTCGGAAGTTAGCTAGTTCATAGATCATTTTTAAATTGCACGGCAGCACATTCCAGAATTGTGTGCTCAGGTAGGAAAAGGTTGACGCATGCGTTAGTTTGTATTTCAGACCTTTACAGTTTGGGAAGTGAAGATTAAGGAATGTGCAGGATGATTTTTTAGCATTCCCAAATGTGAGCATCATTTTAAGAATATTGCTGACAATTCCTGTCAGTGTGGCAAGTGGTGAGCAATCATTTTCACGGTTAAAAATCATAAAAAATTATTTGCGATCAAGTATTTCGCAAGAAAGGCTTGTAAGCCGTGCCATGATAGCTATTGAGAATGATATATGTGCCCAGTTAGATATCAAAGATTTAATTACTAATTTCGTGAACATGAAAGCACGAAAAGCTAAGTGGTTGTAAACCCTTTATTTGTTCAGCAATCCCACAAAGATGCACTCCATCTTTCAGCTCCTATTTCCTTTGCATCTTGTGCCACACGGGGGGGGGGGGGGGTGCCAACTGATAGTCTGCAGGGGGGTACCAGAGACCCTTGGCACGGCCCTGGATAGAGGTCTATAAAATAATGAGTGGAGTTGAACGGGTAGATGTGAAGCGTCTGCTTACGCTTTCCAAAAATACTAGGACTAGGGGGCATGCGATGAAGCTACAATGTAGTAAATTTAAAACGAATCAGAGAAAATGTTTCTTCACTCAACGTGTAATTAAACTCTGGAATTCATTGCCAGAGAATGTGATAAAGGCAGTTAGCTTAGCGGAGTTCAAAAAAGGTTTGGCCGGCTTCCTAAAGCAAACGTCCATAGACCATTATTAAATGGACTTGGGGAAAATCCACTATTTCTGGAATAAGCAGTATAAAATGTTTTGTACTTTTTTGGGATCTTGTCAGGTATTTGTGACCTGGATTGGCCACTGTTGGAAACAGGATGCTGGGCTTCATGGACCTTTGGTCTTTCCCAGTATGGCAATACTTATGTACTTATGTGTATTTTCACAATGATTTTAAGGAAAAATATTCACAGATAAAGCAGATGAAAATTGTAGCAGGTCCTTTTTCCCAAGGGCACCTTTCAAAGGGAAAATACTCAGACTTAATGTGAGAGAATTAGTAAAATGTCATCAGGATAGATTTCAAACTCATGCCCGTGACCAAACTAAATAAAACCTGGGCATGGCTTGGGATTCTATATGGTTCCTGGTGGTGCTATCTAATTGAATATTTGAAAGGAGCAAAATTGTAATGTTTATGGTGAGGTGACCACTTTATTTCTAGCTGAGCTCCAACGCCTGTGAGGACATCATGTGGTCTCTGTTGGGTCCTGCTGCTCAGAGGTTCAGCCTTAAGGGATATCTGCTCCTGACATCTATATTTATCATGAAATATAGGTTGTTTCTTTTAAGTATAAACTTATGGATCTTCTGACTTTATTAACTTTGAGACAAATATTAATTTGATTGGAATGCTTGTATGGACCAGGGTACAACACAACATTGTAATACAGAAGCCTAATGGTTAGCTTACTGGGCTGAGAACCCAGGGAATAATAGAAAATGTAGGCAAAGACCCTGTGACCTATGCAGACTCCTCACCCATACCATCTACTCTCCCTTTCACTCCCTTAAAGATCCTATGTACTTGTCCCAAGCTCTCTTAAATTCAGATACTGTTTTGGTCTTCATTGGGAGGCTGGGGCCGGGGCAGGATCGCCATCGTCGGGGCGGGAATGGGCACGGGAATGCTGAAACTGAAAGAGAAAAAGAAACAGATTAGGATGGAACAGTTACAAGAACACTGAAATAGATGAAAATGGAATGCTGAACGCCGAGGCAGGCACAGGAACTCTGAATACCGAGGCAGAGGCAGGCAGGCACAGAAACACTGGACACCTGAGGCAGAAGCAGGCATGCACAGGAACACTAAAGCAGGAACAGGAGGGAATCAGGGATGACCTACCCTTACCCCCATTGGTCACTGACCCCCCTCCCGAGTCCCAACGCTCAAAAATGTGAAGGAATATATTAATCACCAGTCTCTATGACAGGCTTATATAACACAGGAACACCGAGGCTGCCAGACACAGAAGCATACCGAGACTTGACACAGCCAGGCACAGAAGTACGCTGATTCTAGTCTCCATGCAACCAAGCAAAGAAGCACACTGACACTTGATGCAGCCAGGCACAGGATCTCTATTGACTGAGGAAGAAACAGGAGGGAATCAGTGATTATTCCTCAAGTGCTCACTGACCCCAACCCCAGTCCCACCATCCCTCCCAAAAAAAGTGAAAAAAAAATAGTACTCACCACTGCTCTGACAGCCTTGGACAAAATACTGCAGGAACGCTGGACTCTGACGCAGGAACGCTGATGAGGCAAGAACAGGAGGGAATCAAGGATGATTGAACCCCCCCCCCCCCTACTCCCAGCAAAGACCCTGCTTCCATCGCCCAAAAATGTGAAGAAACATAGTACTCACCAGGCTATGACAGCCAGATGTTATAGCACAGGAACACTGAGGCACAGCAAAGCAGAGGAACCCCCTCTGACTCGTTTGATGCAGCCAGGTATAGGACCCCCCCCCCCTGATTTCTTTGAAACAGCCAGGCACAGGAAGCCTCTGGGTCTCTTGACACAGCCAGGCACAGGAACCCTACATAAGTACATAAGTATTCCCATACTTATGTACTTATGGGACAGACCAAAGGTCCATCAAGCCCAGCATCCTGTTTCCAACAGTGGCTAATCCAGGTCACAAATACCTGGCAAGATCCCAAAAAAGTACAAAACATTTTATACTGCTTATCCCGGAAATAGTGGAATTTCCCCAAGTCCAATTTAATAACCCAGCAACACGACAAAACCAAAGAGCGTAATGGACATAACGTAACTCTTCCTCTATATGATTCCCTAATATGTTTGTTTGTTCCACATAAACCCTATTCTACCATAACATCACTCTGTAACTGTTTATACCGGAATTGGCGAACGACTCTATGGTACTATTGTAAGCCACATTGAGCCTGCAAATAGGTGGGGAAATGTGGGATACAAATGTAATAAATAATAATAATAAATAATAATAATAATTTATCCCTTGGCTGCTGAGCATCATATACAGTCTATGTCAGCATATCAAGCACTTTCAAAACTCTGACTGGCATTTTCTCTCTGTTGATGTCATGCACTGTAAGGACATTGGATTGTACAGTTAAGGAAATCTAAGTTTCAGTTTCAGATCATTTGCAGACTATTTTCCTGAATTCAGGAAATGTATTTGGCAAGTTTCACTGAATCATGTTAATAAAAGTTTTGTTTTTTTGTTTATGCATTAAAATTTTTTAAACAAGTTAGGAGCATGTGTGTGGAAAAAATATTTTACCTGATAATATTCTTTCCTTTAATCACAGTCATAGCTGGTGTGAGATATGCTGGGGCCCAGGTCAGAGTTTAAAGAGGTACCCCTCTCCCAACCCTCTCTTCTCCTTGCCAGTTCCACGATCTCCCCATGCACCATTAATACCATACATGAAACAACTTCAAATGACTTCTTCACACAGAAAGCACAGACAGACATTCACCAAATACAGAACAAGGGATCACCCAGAAGTAACTACAGAGGTGTGGAAGTCAGCACTACGGGTCTAGTTGAGGCTGCCCTGGACATCAGAAAGCAGCACTTAGTGCCATGAATAGTGGAGCTGGAGTATATGTTGTCCCAAAAGGGACCAGCCCTCCTAGACACTCACTATGAGGATTACTCTTCTTCCTCCACCTCTCTGAAGTGGAAGGCTACCACATGAATTCACACACTCAACCGGTTGTCAGATTCAGCAGAAGGCTCTTTATTTTTCTTACTTCATTCAGCAGTCAATTATCAGAAGTAAAAGCAATCAGAGTATAGCTAATAAACAAGAAGACGACAGATTAGAAGTAGGGGCCAGGGGAAACTCAGCTACCCAACTCTCTAACCTAGACTCCCTCGAACCTGGGCGGTAGTTCCTTTTTTATTGGTCTCGCTACCCCACCTCCACCCTCTGTGCTCCTTTCTGATAAATGAGAAGAACCTGACAGAAGATCCAGCGCAGACACGGTGTGTTACATAGTTATAATATTACCAGAGACACGAGGAGAGAAAGAAAATCAATAAGAACAACATGTGTGACCTGTATGGCAGTTGCTGATGAGGACAGGCAGGCGGGGCACTCTGAGCATTACTAGTGCAACCCTAAGCAATACAAGTGATGATATGGTAAGTTCTTCTAGGAAGGGACCTTCATACATATGAATATAATTAAGTAAGCTGAAGTAACCTAAGATAGAAATGTAAAACACTTTGTTCACTTCTTAGCCTAGCATCTTAATTTCTTGACTTCTTGTGGCTAGTTAGCAGCATCCTGTTGTCAACTGCTAGACATTCCTCCTCCCCATACAATATTCAACGCTATTTAACTGGCCATAAACGGTGCTAATACTCAGCATGAGATAGCTGGTTAGGTCAGCTGAATATTACTGTATAATGGGTATCCATCTACATCGCGTAATACAGCTGGCTATCCGTGAATATTCAAACGCTGGCCAGGTAAGTTTAGCAGACAAATCGTACCACCTAAGTAGCAGTCCTATTTTTGGGCACTGTAAGCTTAATGGCCAGCCCTGAATATTAACTTGAGTGGTTAAGCCAGCCAACCCCCCCCCCCCCCCCCCCCCCCCCCACCCAGATAGTCAAAGCTGGTCACCGGAAACAGCCAGACATTGAATACCTTGGCTGAGCGCCAGTCGCAGCGCTTAACCAGCCTGCTTCCCGTGGGCTGAATATCGGCCAACTTGACCTTTTTTTCTACCTAACATCAGATATTGTAACTTTAAAATTTACAGCTGAAAGAGGCAGCTTTCAAATAAAGGGGCCCTTTTACTAAGGCACGTAGGCGCCTACATACGTCAATTTGGAACTACCACCCAGCTACCGTGAGCCCCGGGTCATAATTCCATTTTTTACGTGCGTCCGATACATGTGGCAGAAAATATTTTTTTATTTTCTACTGGGCGGCAATTGGCAGTGTATGCTCACTGATGATAAGAGAAAATCCTAAGCACTAATTATTATCCCCCCTGTTTACATAGCTGTGCAGGCTGTGTCAGCATTACTACACTTCTAGCCGCTAGCGCGGCTTTGTAAACAGGGGGATATATGAATTAAAGATCCAAATCAAAGATAATTCCCCCCCCCCCTTTTTTTCTTTTTCCTCTTTCTTTCCTTTTTTCCTTTTTCCTCTTTTTCTCTTCCTTCTTTCCTCTTGGTATTTTCTTGCATGCACCAATATATCCCATTTTTTTGAATAATCCTTTTGGATTACAAACCATTTTGTTTTGATTAATCATTTATTTTTTATTCATTATTATTTTTTAAATATTTTCTTTTTTCCTTATTTCCTTTTTTAATTTATTTATTGTCCATTTGTTACTTTTTTACCTTATTTTCACTGACGACTCGTTACAAATTTCCAGCTTCCATATACGGATTCGAAACGATACCCACTTTTACATTTCATCACCATTGGTTCAATATGTACTTAATGTTCTCACCAGCATTTTTTATAATTAATTTTACATCACATATATTGAAATACAAGATATACTTTTTAGAGAAGGCATACAGGTATATATGATGTGCATAGGTTTAGAAAGAAATACGTGTACAGGTATATATGAATGCATATATGTGTATATATATATATATATATATAGAGAGAGAGAGAGAGAGAGATAACCGTTTGTGTACCATACAAAAAATACATATTTTTAACACATTGTGTAGATATAATTCATCCATACGCTCTGTATTTTCAATCTCTATGTTTTATTCATTCATTAATGTTTTTATTCACTTATCCATAAGGGATTCTACACATATTTAATGTAATATTATTCTTCATCTTCAACGTACCATTCTATGGTTGACACAAGAGTATTTTACATGTAAACACACATATAAATGTTGTATGGTTATGTATAGAATTACATACCCACAAATTGATGTATACATATTTTTTATCTGTTTTTTAACTGATATATATATACTTTTTGATTTTTGTTTCGTTTGATTAGTTTTTAGCTTGTACTATTATTTATTATAAATTTCTTTAGTTTTTTAATACTTGAGTTTTTTAATATTTGAGTTTTCTGTTTTATCTGTGATTTTGATTCTATATCTGTATAGTCAATGTTCTTTACTAATGTATACGTGTATATATGTGTTTTGTAGACTCCTGATGCAGGCCTAACGGCCGAAACACTATGTTTGTGTTGAGTCTTTTTTTCATCAATAAACAAGTGTTTTTAAGATCAATCTATCCAGGTTTTGCTTTTCCGTGGTCAAACATCCCACTTTCTCCTATAACAGCATTAACTTCCACGTCATAAAAAAAAAAAAAAACATTCATTTTAGTTGTTTTCTGTTAGATATTTCCTGCTGTTCATATCAGGCCTCAATAGGATAATGCAACATTTGGGCATAAAGATACATCCCAGTAGTCCAGCACTGGAAGCTTGTATGGCAAATATCTCCACTGCTACCATGTATTTTCCTCTTGTGCTCAGATATGTTGGGATAAAAGTAATCCAAACACTGCAGAACACCAGCATGCTGAAAGTAATGTACTTGGCCTCATTGAAACCGTCAGGTAGATTTCTTGATAAGAACGCAATGATGAAGCTGATACCAGCCAGAAATCCCAGGAAACCCAGAACACAGTAAAATGCAATCATTGACCCTTCATTACATTCAATTAGTATTGCTCCAGTTTCTGATTGCATATTAAGATATGGGAATGGGGGAGCAGTAAACAACCATATGAGACAGAGAATAAATTGAAAAAGAGAGCATGAGAGTATTACAGTATATGAGATCCTAGAACCCATCCATTTCCGGAGCTTGCTTCCAGGTTTGGTTGCATGAAAGGCCATAACCACAGTGATGGTTTTAGCTAGTATGGAAGAGAGTGAGATAGAGAAAGTCATCCCAAAAGTAGTCTGGCGAAGAATGCAGGTCATGGGCTTAGGATGGCCAATGAACATCAAGGAGCATAGAAAGCAGATCATAAGGGAGATGAGGAGGATATAGCTGAAGTCCCTGTTATTGGCTTTCACAATAGGTGTATCTCGGTAATTAATAAAGATTCCCAAAATGATTGTATTGATAAGAAAGAAGAAAATGCTGCTGGAAGTCAAAGACATCCCAAGACCCTCTTCATAGGATAGAAAAATTATCAGTTTTGGGATACAGGTATCTCTCTTATGATTGGGCCAATATTCCTCTTGACATTTCACACAGTTGTCCATATCTGAGGAAAATGAATATTGTCTCAATATCTCATAAACAGCATTGATTTTTGGATAGTGCATGAACATTAATTTAATTCTCTATCCAGCAGATAATGTTGTTCTGTAATATCCTAATGTTTAGAATGGTAAAGTAGTTTTGATGCAGTACGTACAGTAGACACTTTGCCAAGAATAAATTCAACTCATCTCACTAAATAAAAAACATCCTTTCTTTCTTTTTATTTTTGATCTATTTTCTAGAAAGTAAGCAACATTAACACTGTAAGATTAATATTCAAAGCGATTTAACCAGCCGCAAATGACTTCTGCCTGTGCAGGGCTATCTGCAGATATTCAGTGGTTCTTGACTGGATAGTGCTACTGGATATCATCACAGACCACTAAAATGAAAGCTGACTAATTTGTGGATGATCTGGGGGTGGAGTCAACACTTATGCAGTTAAGTGTCAATATTCAATGGGGTGTTTCAAGCAGGGGCGTAGCCAGATGACCAATTTTGGGTGGGCCTGAGCCCAAGGTGGGTGGGCATGGAATTTACGCCCCCCCCCCCCGGTCCCCCTCCGGTTTGCTCCTCTCTCCATGCATGCTAAGTGCTTTTGCATGAGCGAAAACTGAACATGTGCAGAAGGGCCAGTCTCAGCGTCAGCTCAAGGCAAGTGCTGCTGGCTGATATTTAGAAGAGCGCTGACTGCCCAAGGAGAGAAAATATTCAGCTGGCAAGGTTTGGGGATCCCCACCAACCACAGCAAGAGTGTCAGAATTTTGGGTGGGCCTGAGTCCAAAGTGGGTGGACTCTAGCCCACCCAGGCCCACCTGTGGCTACGCCACTGATAGATACTGGAGTTATTTCTGTCCCATAAGGGCTCACATATTTGTACTGAACTTAAAGAAATAAAGTGGGAATTGAACCTGAGTCCCATTGTTCACTGTCCACTGCACTGACCACAACACTACTCTATCCACTTGCATGCTGCTGTCTTAGGAATGGTTATAATATCTGGGGCTGTCATAGAGCCTGGTATCTACTGTCACTGTTTAAATCTTTGGCGGTTGGGAGGGAGTCAGTGACCCTCGGGGGATTAAGGGGGAGTCATGCCTTCATCCTTCCAGTGGTCAGCTCATCAGTTAGGGAAACTTTTCAGACTTAGTCATGACTAGAACAGGTCTAGACAAAAACGTACTTCTTTCTTGACCTCGACCATTTATTCTGTTCCATTGTATCAGAAAAACATGCAAATTTAAAGCCCACCCAAGTCTCACCCAAAACACACTTCAAATGTGCCCCCTTGCAATTTGGATGAACTGCAGAATAAAACATCCAAGTTCTGAGCTCTGAAAATTGCAATTTAGATGTTTTGGCAGAAAACACATCCATTTGCAACTTTGTAATGCTTTTGAGGCTTTTTTCTCTCATGAAAATGAGCACCATAGCTAATAACCCACAGTCACTGGCATGCCACATGATATCACTCACCACTTTGGTTGGAAATCTCTCCCTGTGGACATGGAATACAGTCAAAGCAGCAGATGGGCTCACTTTCCCTAGTTAATTTCCTGAAGCCAGGTGGGCAGCTCTCACTGCATTTGGCTTGAGGAGGTATCTAAATATTGAAAGAAAAATCTGGATAATTTGATATAACATTCATCTCTGATTGTTAAAGTGCAGGTTTCCATTTCTGACCACCTATGGGCCAATTCATACTTTCAAGCCTCTGGAATCTGAAATTCACCTTGAAACAGAAATGTCATGTGTACTGATCTTTCTTATTTTACAGGTTACTTTTAAAATCAAGGCCCACTCCCTACTAAGCTGTACACTTCCATTCATGCTGCATCCTTCTTGCTTTCAGTAACTCAGTATGGTCCCAAGTTGGAGTTCTGAAGCAGAAACCTTACTTAATATTTATCTTTCAGCAATAAATTACAGTACTTTTAACAGCGACAAGAATTAGGCAGAGGCAAATGGCAACAGGCTATTTACATGATATTCTCCTCCTCCTCCCCTTCAACTGTCTTGGTTTAGTCAGAAATAGGGATGGGCAGCTCAATTGTTTGTTTGGGTTTTTTTTTTTTTTGCTTCATTTTCCATGTTGTTTGTACCATTGTTTATTTTGTTTTGTTTGGATAGTCTTAATTTTTGTGTTTTGGCAATATCATTAAAAGTGTGCATGCTTTTGAAATAAGTGTACCCTCTTTCCAAAGAGTGTGCAGTGGGTACATTTTTTCAGCAAGAGTGTACACTCTTTCCTGATAATTTCATACATGCGCACTGGTTCACACATCTGCAATGGTTGGCACATGCACTGCAGTTCATGCATGCCCATGCTATTGGAAAAAAATGTGTAATCTTTCTAAAAGAGATCTACTAGCCACTACAGCTGCCACAGCACAATGGACTGATCTCTCTGTGCTCCGTGCAAAGCAAGTAACATCTTTCCTATTCCACTTGAGTTGCTTGTGCAAGAGTGTGGAGCACAGGTGTATGGACAGGGCTTTTTCCCCATTTTATTTTTCCATAGCTTATTTTTTGGCTTTTCCTAAAGACGGCATGAAGAAGGGATTAGCTATGGCCTCCTTGAAGCTCCAGGTGACAGCACTTGCTTGTTTCACAGGTCAGATGCAGAATTCTTCTGTAGCTGCTCACCTGGATCATGTCTATTTTTTTTGAAAGGGGTTGCTTATCTCCATCCTCCCTTGCAGATGGTTTGTATGGAATGGAATCTTAATCTGGCACTCAAATCCTTGCAGAGTGTGACATATGAACCATTTTCAAGATTTACACTTAATGTCAAAACAGTCTTCTGCTAGACATTGCCTTCGCCAGAAGAGTTTCTGAGTTCCAGACACTCTCATTCAGGTATCTCTACTTTTTATGAAAGCAGATTGGCTCAAGCACTGACAGGAAAGTTGACATGTAAAACATACTGTGGCATTTATCAGTCACTTACCCCCCAATTCAATACCTCTTACCACCCCACCAAACATATCACTGGTGTCTAGCAGCACCTACCCTGCTCCCACATATCCGAACCCCCTTCTCTTCATTAAAAAAGCATCCTGGTGGTATAGTGCTCTACTCATTCTTGCCTCTGAGCATCGTGATTTGCAAAATGGTGATACCCCATCCCACACGATGCACTGCACAAAGCAGGGCACTGCCATTTTGCAGATACAGCACCCAAAGGCTGAAGCGAGTGAGAATTGCTCCTGCCTTGTTTGAGGTATTGGGTAGGGGGCTAGGCTTGGAGTGGGTAGACTCCTGCTAGACTACCATGGAATTTGTTTGTGAGGAGGTGGGGGTGGGTGGGAGGGAGGGAGGAAGGGAGGGCTGAGGGCTACTAGACCAGCGGGGTATTTTTTAATGTTAGTGGAAGGGGGGTCAGGTCAGATGGGGGCCATTGTAAGGCTGGAGAGGGGAGTGTTTGGATAGGGTTGGAACTGGTACATGAAGCAGTCCAGGTTGTAGAGAGTGAAGGGGTGCTGCTAGACACTGCCCCTATCAACCAACTCTTCTATGCTGCCGTGGACATAAGTACATAAGTATTGCCATACTGGGACAGACCAAAGGTCCATCAAGCCTATCATCCTGTTTCCAACAGTGGACAATCCAGGCCACAAATACCTGGCAAGATCCCCAAAAAGTTCAATACATTTTATGATGCTTATCCCAGAAATAAGCAGTGAATTTTCCCCAAGACATTTTATTAATAGTCTATGGACTTTTCCTTTAGGAATCCGTCCAAACCTTTTTAAACCTCACTAAGCTAACCACCTTTACCACATTCTCTGGCAACAAATTCCAGAGTTTAATTACACGTTGAGTGAAGAAACATTTTCTATGATTCATTTTAAATTTACTACTTTGTAGCTTCTTCGCATGGCCCCTAGTCCTAGCATTTTTGGAAAGAGTAAATAAACGATTCACATCTACTCATTCCACTCCGCTCATTATTTTATAGACCTCTATCATATCTCCCCTCAGTCGTCTTTTCTTCAAGCTGAAGAGCCCTAGTCACTTCAGCCTTTCCTCATAGGGAAGTCGTCCCATCCCCTTTATCATTTTTGTCGCACTTCTCTGTACCTTTTCTAATTCTACTATATCTTTTTTGAGATGCAGTGACCAAAATTGCACACAATATTCGAGGTGCAGTCATACCCATAGGCAGTTGGTGGCCCAACTGTTTGGGGAGGCTAAAGGGGGCGGGGTTAGGGGTGGGGCCAGAGGTGGAGCTTAAATCCATAATTGTCTGATAACACACAGAAAAAATAAATAAATAAAAATAAAAGTCACAATTAATACCCTTTATTAAATTTAGATATTAGATATGTATCATATGTCAAAGAATAAAGTGGTTGCTCAAATCATATTCTAAGCACAATCGCTCAACTGCAAAACACTATGCACAACTTTGTGCAAAAACACACTCAGAACCTTACTGTACCATAAATATTACACTGGGCAGAACCTAATACACCAATATACCACCCATACGGAAAATGCAGACCGTCAACAATATGAAACAAGGGATCATATCATCACAATTCTCATGTAGAGCCACAAAACACCCTAATTAATGTGGGATAAAATGCCATAAATAAGTAAATAAATATAAACTTTTAATGTTGAGCACCTGATTCTCAAAGTGGACATATTCCAAACACTATAATGAAAATAAAATGATCTTTTCTACCTTTGTTGTCTGGTGACTTTTTCTGATCATGCTGCTCCAGTATCCGATTTTGCTGCTATCTGTCCTCAGTGCAGGTCAGGAAGTCATCCTAGTTAAATATCTCCCTGGCAACCCAGGACACCTCCAGCCAACCCCCCCCCCCCCTCTCCCAGCAGTAAGGTAAACAAACCATAAACCAATTTCTACAACTGATTCACAAGGCTAGAGGGCTTTCACTGCAGCTCCTGCTGTGAGGATGGAGGTAAATCAACAATTTAAACCCCTTAGAGCACAGCAGGGGAGGCTTAGCCTCTCCAAGCCTCTTATACCGGGCGCCTATGGTCGCACCATGGATCGATACAAAGACATTATAATGCCCTCATTTTTGTTTTCCATTCCTTTCCTGTTAATACCTAACATTTTATTTGCTTTTCTAGCTGCCGCAGCACACTGCGCAGACCTGGTGAAAAGTTTAAAATGCACAACACGCATGAGAACGTTTTCTTTTTTGAGCATGGACAGGGAATACCACATGACTGCATTAACATACTATAAAATGTTATTACCTGCAATGAAACCATTTGAGCTTTGTTTGGCCAGTAAAACTTGCATAAAGCCATACTAATGCTCTGTGAATCGACTCCTTTTAGTCCAGACCCTTCTTCTGCACCACTTTAACCACCCAAATCCTTAGCCCTTAGATCCTACAGAAACCACCAGTGCCTGCACTCAGGCTAACAGAATGACTCTCTGTTCCCTCATCACCACAGCATGGCAGCATGACTGCTAGTGTTACTACCATAGAAATATTACAGGCCAAGCTGGCAGGTGAGTAGAGAAAGTCCTCTTTCAAGTACAACTTGTGAGAAATGAAATGAGATTTTTGAAGTTTTAGGGATGCCATGGAGGTTTGAAAAGGAAATGGCTAGTCATATTTTGCAATTGCTGGGAGAGTTATCACATAGGGTTAGCAGTTAAGCAGCTAATCTTAAGATGTTCTATAGGAGTGAGAGAGGATCACAAAGATCTGGCATTTTCCATATGATTCCTTTAAGGATGGGAGGGAGGGAAAATTGTAGAGGTGAGCAGTCAGTCCATGCATCTCTACATTCACCAGAATTTATCAATCAGTCCCGATGGAGGGCAATCTGTCTAGATTTAGGCTTCCTGTTACAGCATCTAGGCCTGATTGATTAAGTTAAGAATCTTGCACTGACAGTAAGTGGTGATCTAACTCAATCACATCCCCTGGACTGACTGAAATTTGATCACATAATGTTAGCTGCTTATAGAAGATTAAATGGGTAAATTTACCCATTTATCTGAGGCAATTTTCATAGACTTTGGTTTTATCTAGCTAAGACCTTAATTAGACAACTAAATCAGTTTGAAATCTGGCCTCCTGTCTATTCTCTTTTTGACCCTTTCTAATATCCTCATCCAGAATTGTTCTTATTCAAAGCTTTCTGTAAACATACATATTCATGCCTTTATCAATTCAAAACCTATTTGCAAGTTCTACTGCTCTTTGCCTCATGCAAAATTGAGATAATCCAGTTACACAACTGCAGTTAACATTATGATGATTCAATATGGCCTTGTGACTTCCCCCATTCTCTAATCTGACCTGGGTGAATGTGCTCTCCCATACGATTGCTTTTTCATTGATGATGAAATCCTGTCCTTGGGAAGCATAGGGATTATAACTTCCAACAATTTCACGACGCACTACTCCATTGAGTAGAGAGATCAGATTTATAATATTGTAGCCAGTGTTCAGGTCTCTATTGTCATCAAAAAATACCTCTTCATCCAGATTGTTCTTAAAGTGGACGTTCTTTAAATAATGATGAAGCTAAAAAATGAGAATTTAAATAATGAACTTATCTGTAAAGTTAACTGCAAAATTCAGACATAATTTTGCTCAACTTTATTTATTTACAGTCTACCGGATTTTTAGAGACTGGATTTAGATCTCTAGGTATTGGACTCTATCCAAGAGCCTAACCTGCTTATTTTCGAAAGAGAAGGTCGGCCATCTTCCAACACAAATCGGGAGATGGTGGGCCATCTCTCAAGTGCGGCGAAATCGGCATAATCAAAAGCCAATTTTGGCCGGCCCCAACTGCAGTCCATCGCAGGGGTGGCTAAAGTGTTAGAGGGCAAGTTGGAGGCATAGCGAAGGCGGGACAGGGGTGTGGTTAACACATGGCCGCCCTCGGCCGATAATGGAAAAAAAAAGGCTGGCCCTGAGAAGCATTTGGCCGACTTTACTTGGTCCGTTTATTTTTAGGACCAAGTCTCAAAAAAGTGCCCCAACTCACCAGATGACCACTGGAGGGAATCAGGGATCACCTCCCCGTACTCCCCCAGTGGTCACCAACCCCCTCCCACCTTGAAAAAAAAAATTTAAACAATTTTTGCCAGCCTGTATGCCAGCCTGAAATGTCATACCCTGTTCCCTGACAGCAGTATGCAGGTCCCTGGAGCAGTTTTTAGTGGGTGCAGTGCACTTCAGGCAGGCGGACCCAGGCCCATCCCCTCCCTACCTGCTACACTTGTGGTGGTAAATGGGAGCCCTCCAAAGCCCACCCGAAACCCACTGTACCCACATGTAGGTGCCCCCCTTCACCCATAAGGGCTATGGTAGTTGTGTAACTTTGTGGGGAGTGGGCTTTGGGGGGATTTGGGGGGCTCAGCACCCAAGGGAAGGGAGCTATGTACCTGGAAGCAATTAATGAAGTCCACTGCAGTGTCTCCTTTGGTGCCCGGTTGGTGTCCTGGCATGTGAGGGGGACCAGTACACTACAAATGCTGGCTCCTCCCACGACCAAATACCTTGGATTTGGCCGGGTTTGAGATGGCCGCTCTCGGTTTCCATTATCACAGAAAACCAATGCCGGCCATCTCAAACCCGGCCAAATCCAAGGCATTTGACCGGCCCCAACCATAATTTAGAAATGAAAGATGGCCGCCCAACGTTTTCGATAATACGGTTTGGGACTGCTTTTTACGACACCGGCCATATAGATGGCTGGCGCCGTTCGATTATGCCCCTCTAAGACACCTAAAGTTATTATCATAGGGTATGGTTTGTTCTGAGTAGTGCTGCTTTTGAAGTTGACAGCTGGAAATTTTATTAATATGTAAAACAGGGGAAAGCAACCCAGTCCTCAAGGACTGCTTTGACTGTATGTAAATAGATCTTACTCATATTCATTGTGAAAATTTTGAAAACTCAATTAGGTTGTGGCCCTCTAGGACTGTAGTTGCCCTCCCCTGGTATTGGGGATTGCACTAAAGGTGCTAATTACTACTGGCATTACAGTTACCTTTTTTCTCTACAGACATTTCTCTTCAACTCCGTTGTCACCTGCTATTTACAGTTATTTATTTATTTATTTATTTTATTTATTGTTCACTTATATCGCACATTTTCCCACTCATGCAGGCACAATGTGGCTTACAAACATTTACAAGTTAATGATTCATACCTGCTTTTTCTTATCTTAAAACCTCTGTTAAGTCATGTTTAATATGTGCTAGGTGCTTGTCCATTTGTGTCTTAAAATCCATTAGTACATAATATACCAGACTGAACAGTGGTTGAGAAAACAGAATAAGAAGAAAAGTCAACCAAGGTGGAAGAACGCTGAAGGACAGTGGGAAAGGGACCAAGAACTCAAGAGACAAGGACTTGATCTTAAACTTCTCAAGTTGGTTTTATTGATCAGCGACTCAACACGGTACTGTGTTTTGGCCACAGGCCTGCTTCAGGAGTCTAAAATAATAAATCTATATAAATAATTCTCACCTCCAATTCTGAAGCTCACTGTGTGGCAGGGAAAAACTGAAGCCCTGTACTGTTGTAGCCTGTCAGCACCACTCACTCTCACTCTCACTCGTACACCCGCCCTCAGCCACGCCCCATCCGGACATAATTCGCAACCCCAACGTTCTAATGAAGCCCCCAAGCTCCACCCACTTCCATGAAGGGTTCGTAACTTCATGGTGGTGAAGCCTCTCCACTGCCCATGTCTCTCTGTCACGCCCTCGAGTCGAACGTGATGACATCGAGGGCGGAACAATTTCAGTGAAGGAAAGGTACACGAGAAGAGAAGTTCTCCTCCATCAGCAGAGGTACGCACAGGTTTCGGGGGGAAGTTCAATGGACGAAACGGAGGGACAGAGGGGGGTATGGAACTCAACAGGGAGGGAGGATGGGTGGGAATTTCCCTTGCTAGCGCCCATTTCATTGCGTTTCAAAATGGGCCTTTCTTACTAGTATACATATAATAAAATATTGATATAAATATGATAGTGATAAATATAAAACGTTTATGGTACACACATAAAAGAACTGGTAATATAAAAAGCATATATAATTTAAATCATATGTTCCTTAAAAAGTACATATAAAAAGATTAAAAAATTAAAAATTTAATGTGTACTGTTATATGGCTTGATAATGGAACAACAAAGAACAAATGAATACATCCTATATAATAATTTGTATCTCCAACGTTCCATGTCTGGCTGTCTGAATGTCTGGGTTCGTAACATCTCCTGACGTCAGCCAACCTCCAGCGTTCCATTCCCTCTCACTGTTCCGCCCTCGCGTCAAAACGTAATGATGTCAGCAAAGGGTGGAACAGTGAGAGGGAAGAGACCACTGGAGGCAAGCTGACGTCAGGAAGGATGTTACAAAAGGAACGTTACGGAAGCCAGCCAGCCAGAGAACATTCAGGTACAAATCGGAGGACATGGAGGGGAGGAGAGAATCGTGGAACATCAAGGGGAGGGGAGGCGAGGGGAGAGGACAATCGATGGACATAGATGGGATGGGAGGAGAGGAGAGGAGAGAATCACAGGACATGGATGGGAGGGCAGGGAAGAGGAGAATCGCTGTACATGGAGGGGATGGGATGTGTCCCCCTCAGGGGCTGCTGGGAATTGTAGTCCCTGGCTCTACTCTGTATCTCCCTCAGGGGCTGCTAGGAATTATAGTCTTTGGCTTTCACTATTTCCTCTGAGGAAGGTGACCAACTGCTGTCCCTAACATACTGGATCCTTGGGGACCAGAATCTACGGCAACCACCCCTATGGGTGGACTCAAGCCACCTCGAAGGAGCCCTTCTCTCCCCTTCCCTGACTATTTCCCCACTCCATGTCCTCATACTCGTCACAATATCCATTTTATTTTTGGCCGGTTTCACAATAACCGGCTAAATCGATATTCAGACTTAGCCGGTTATCTTGAAACTGTCCAATAATATTCTACGGTTTCACACAGCCAAATATGGCCACTCAACTCACTTTAAAAATCAGCGGGTAGCTGGTTATATCTCATGATAACCAGCTAGCCCCTAGCCGCTAACCAGGAATATTCAGAGGGGGGCAGTCGGTTATCCCCCACTGAATATCAGCAAATAACCAGTTAAGTGCTATTTAACCAGTTAGCAGTTGTTCTGGCCAGTTAAATAACGCTGAATATCATGAATATAGAGTCTCCAATGCATCCGGCCTCATTTTCCTCAATGTCTTTCACAATGGAGGAGTGGCCTAGTGGTTGGGGTGGTGGACTCTGCTCCTGGGGAACTGAGTTCAATTCCCACTTCAGGCACAGGCAGCTCCTTGTGACTCTGGGCAAGTCACTTAACCCTCCATTGCCCCAGGTACAAATAAGTACCTGTATATGTAAGCCGCATTGAGTCTGCCATGAGTGGGAAAGCATAGGGTACAAATGTAACAAAAAATAAATAAATAAATTTTGCTTTCTCTCACTTTTTCTTTCTTCTGAACAACACACCATAACAAATGATTTATTTATTTGTTTTAAAAACTTATACACTACCTATAACTAGGTGGTTTCCATAAAAACATTCATAATCAACCACAAATACAAAAACATTACTCAGCATCAAACAGCAGACTCATGTATAATTGCCAAAATGCAGAAACAAACATTTTTGTTTTTAAAAGTTGCTTAAACTGCTTAAGGTCAGAGCATCGCTGAAGTTGGCCAGATAGTTCATTCCACAAGGAGATTCCAGCTGACACAAAAGCCAAAGCTCTTGTATCAGCATATTGAAATTGCATTGCTGCATCAACAGAAATACACATAATAGATTCTGATCTTAATATATGTCTGGGATGGTACACCTGCAGTGCTTGCTTCAGATAAAACGGAGCAGAAGCAAACAATGTCTGATGAACAACTGTCAACACCTTAAAATTAATCCTTTGTGCCATTGCAAGTCAGTGTAGTTGCTTAAGAGCAGGTGTCACATGTGAAAATCTAGACAAACCCACAATTGTTCTCACAGCAGCATTCTGGACTATCTGCAATGCCTTAACCCCTAAAGCAGCTATATCAATGTACAAGGCATTGCAGTAGTCCAGTCGCATCAGAATCATACTTTGAGCCACACAATGGTTATCATACAAAGTAAGCAAAGATTTTAATCTAAAAATCATATGTAATTGTCTAAAGGCTGTCTAAACAATATTAGCAACCTGGAATTTCATTGTAAGCCTATGATCCAGCATCACGCCCAACAATTTCATCTCTTTCTAAACCAAAACACTTATATCTCCCAAGCAAACAGTCTCAGGCCACTTTTTCAGTTCTTCTGATCCCACAATCATTTAATTCACCATATTTAAAACTAAACCATTTTCTTCCATCCACTGTTTTACTCCTACCATATATCTACTCAGCTGCAAATTTAAACTTTCTCCCCACTTCAATATCGGGAAAAAAAATTGCACATCATCTGCATACCCTTGATAATTAACCCCTAGTGACTTAAATATGGATGTTACCTTCCATGGCAAATAATCAGATAATTTTTCCATTTCTTCACTCCTCGTGGTGTTGTTTCTAGAGTCAGACATGAGCATGTCGTGCAGTGCATATGCCAGGGCATACACAGCATTATATACACTGTTGCTCTTCCCAAAGATGTTGGTGTTACAAGGTTGGAAAAATGACAATTTTACATCAGAACTGCAGGATCGTTTGATGTATTTCGGACACCAGCTGTCACACAGGCCCATCCACCACTTCTTAGTGAAAGAATCAGTTGGAAGCAGCGTAAAGTTTACCTCCTGGATAAATTTTGTATAGCTTGGGATCGTCTTCTTAACAATTGCAAATGATAAGGTGTTGTTCCTTATATTAGGTATTCCTTCAACTTTCATGGGCAAATTCAGTTCAGTTTTGGTGATCCAGACCTTGCCAGGGATCAGCACAGGACTGGGTAGATAGAATATATTTTCTGCATTAGTATAGAGAATAATCACTTTAATCGATGGCATGTAAATATTCCTTACTAGTTTAGATATTTTCTCACTTGGTATAGAATCGCTCTGAGTGTGACTGAAGATTTCTATGAATGCAGTGCAGCCACCGTTCTGCTCAATCCCTTCTTTAAGAATCTGAATTGCCCTCAGGCTGCTATCATCATCGGATGCAATGATTCCAACCCAGGTCCAACCAAAATGCTTCAGTAACCTGACAATCCCAGCACAGAGGTGCAATTCACTAGGGGAAGTCCGGTATAAAAAAGGAAACTTAACTGTGTCACTCATGAGAAGACTCTGTGAGATGAAACTGATCTGTTAAAAAAAAAATAATAATCCATCATCATCTTTGTCACTGTGAGATTACACCTTAAATCATTTCTACAAACCTTTAAGCTCCTACATTTAGGTGACTTTTCAGCAGAAAACTTAGGATTTTATGTTTCACTAAAAATTGGTCAAAATGTTAGGAATCTACATTAAGGAGTACCAATGAGACCAATTTATCCACTGCCATCTGATATCAGGCATATAAGGGGAATGCCTGTTCCAGTTTACCTTGGTGTGGAGTCCTGCATCCAAGGTAAATCTCAGCATCCATGCTGTGGCTCATAGCCTGTGGCATGTGCCTGGTGTGTGCCCAAAGGGGCAGGTCCCACCTCCTTGTAGCCCCTTCAGAGCCTGTGAAGAATGAGGAGCGTGTCACCCTGATCCCCTTCAAGAGGCAATGGAAAGGGGGAAAAGGCAGGACTCTCCAAGCTGTTGCTAAGAAGGGACCTTTAGACTAGCACATTCGAGTTGCAATGCCAGCTTTACCATTAATGCCTGTGAGTTTGCCGCCTTCTCACAACATCTCCCTGTTGGACGGCATTCTTGGAGGACACAATGCTGTAGACATTACAGGTTTGACCCTACAAGGAGTTCCCTCTCTCAATTCCTCAATTGGACAAACTGTCCAGGTTAAGGTGCCTTCATCACTTTCTCTCTTGGTGTCTACTCCTATTTCCTCTGTGGAGACCAATCAGCATGAAGTTTCATTAAAAGATTTACTGATAGTGATTAATAGACTGGAGAAATCTCTGCAGGAAAATTTATCTTCCTTTGCACAGTTCACAGAGGAAACTGTTGCAAAATGTAATGACCAAAAGTCTGGACTGAAAACATTTGAACAAAGGATAGACAAGAAGGAATTTCAGATGACTTCTACTCAATCAGCTTTTTACTGCAGTTACCAAGGATTGTCTAGCCATTCATTTACTACAGAGCCCAAAACGGGTTACAGAATTACATTCATAAAAGCTGCATTTTTGAACATGTTGGAGTCTTTTCAAACTCTTATCATGTAACCCGCAAACAACGCATTGCAATAATCAATGCGTGAAAATTCATAAGCATAAAGCAACTGAGCAAAATCAGACTCTGGAAAATAAGTATGAATCCTGCTTAATTGGTGTAAATAGTAAAATGAAGCTGCACTGGTGGCCAGTAATATGATTAACATGTGGGTTTCCCTGCATGCTAAGGCCACTTTTAGTGTGGCTATGAAATGGTGATTTCCATTTTTCCTATTAATCCTTCTTATCTGTTCCCTTCTCCACTACTGCCAACTCCAGACTTCATGCCTTCTGTCTCGCTGCACCCTACGCCTGGAATAAACTTCCTGAGCCCCTACGTCTTGCCCCATCCTTGGCCACCTTTAAATCTAGACTGAAAGCCCACCTCTTTAACATTGCTTTTGACTCGTAACCACTTGTAACCACTCGCCTCCACCTACCCTCCTCTCTTCCTTCCCGTTCACATTAATTGATTTGATTTGCTTACTTTATTTATTTTTTGTCTATTAGATTGTAAGCTCTTTGAGCAGGGACTGTCTTTCTTCTATGTTTGTGCAGCGCTGCGTATGCCTTGTAGCGCTATAGAAATGCTAAATAGTAGTAGTAGTAATGGCCAGGTGCTACATCCAAATTAGCATGTGGCCATTTGAAAGCGAGCCCTTACAAACACCTATTAGTATTTATGTATTAGGATTTATTTACCGCCTTTTTGAAGGAATTCACTATAGTAAGAATAGATCAAACATGAGCAGGGAGGAAAGGGCTCACACGCTAAGCATGCACTAATCTGTTGTCTTGCGACAATGTAAGTACACTAACCGATTATTGCTGGGTATGCCTAATCTCTGCTTCTTAAACATGCCCTGATACTAAAAAATGAAAAGTATTTTTTAGTAATGGGGAAGCGTGTGCAGATGCTTGAACTAGCACAGGGCACCTGAGTGTGCCCCGTGGTAGTGCATTTTAGCACGTGAGAAGCATACATTAGTACATACTGCCACTTAATAAAAGGACCCCTTAAAATGCCAGTAACAAAGGGACCTAAATTAGAATTCTAAATGTAGGAGCTCAGCTTTTTTTTTTCTTGAATACCAGTCCCTATGAAATCTAACCTATTACAGCTAGACCAAGGCTATACAAAATTGTGAGGCAGCTAAATTATAGCTGGACAATTTCTGGGCGGGTCAGGTAAATTAGATATGTCATGGGAGAAAATGTGATGGCTAGTGAGGATTTCAGAGATATTCACCTAACATAGAGGCCCTTTTAATAAGCTCGCAGAGCTTAAAAAGGCATAGCGGGGATGTATTCAGGCATCCTGTGGTAACAGTCAAATCAGCGTACACTAAAAAATATTTTCTAATTATTTCTTGGAGGAGGCTTGTCTGGGAAGTGCAGAGTGAGCATTCCTGTGCTAATCAGTTAGCGCAGCTCCATTACTGTACACTGACCTCTGGATTTTATAAATCACACCCAACTTTTTACACACATCGGAGATGCATGAGCAAATAAATTAATGAGCTCAGAAACACCAACAATTGGGTTCTAACAGTCAATTACAGATATTAATTGGAAGTCTTAAAAAATGTGTGTGTCCATCTCACTGCACGCTATTCCATAAAGCATGGCCAGGGGCAAGTCGGGGGCATCCCTAAAAGTTGCATGCAAATTTGCAAAATTTGCACAAAGCTTGAGTCAGTTGGGCACCAGCATTTACTACTGCTGTTAGCAGGCATAAGTAGGGTGCCCAAAAGTTAGCTGCAAGATCAACACCACATGCTATTCTATACAGGGTGTGTGTTCCCTGTATAGATTAGAGCTTAGTGCTCAGTTTTATCAGGGCCAAGTTTTTAGTACTATTTTTTTTTAATTCCCTCCTTATTGATTAGCGTATGAGCCCTTACCGCCTAATTTATTTTAATGACTGCGCATAGATGGCAACATTAACACACGGTCATTAATACAAAAATTAGAAAAAGGCCATTTTTTACGGCTGCGGTAATAATGTCCTTAGCATGCAGGAAAAATCCACGTAAGGGCATGATAACTCCACTTTGTAACGCAGCTTAGTAAAAGGTAAGCCAAACCAAGGTATTCAAAAGAAGACCTAAATGCAATTAGCCACACTGTCCCCTCCCAAAGGTCATTTAAATTCAGACTGGTATATCACAGTATTCCTCATCCTTCACTCTTTTTTGATGGACTATACAGTGAAAGCAAACAGAACAGTCTCTTTACCTGTGGATAGTGGTACATCTTGAAGATACTGGACATCTGACTTGATTTCTCTGATGTAAGGCCTTCAATGATAGCGGCCAGTGTGCCAGATGTTTTGCAGCGATAATTAGGAACCCAGGTGTCCATACCGGTAAATATACTCATGGCAGCCCCAAATTCAAAGAATGGATTGAGATAAGATTCATAAAGATGAAACCCTAGTGTGATGTTGGGTAAGAGCTCTGAGCTATTGTTAATCTCCTCCATTGCAGAAATAAGAGCCAGGTAGTTGTAATAATTTTCTTCATAATAACTATAAGGACAAGGAAGATCATTTACTGAAAGATAGAAAGAAAGCTGTGGAACTATTTTCAAAGCCTATGGTTAGTGTGTGTTTTTAAAAGCCAGCTGCAGAGTTTGGAAAAAGAAATATATTAAGCATTGCTATATGGAAAGGCAGTGACAATGAATACACAGATTAATCTCAGGCTTCCAGCCATTATTCCTTATAGTTTTAGGCCTAAGCTTAAATGCACAGGCTGAATATCATCACGATGGGAACAATTCAATAAAACAGAACCTGTACATAGGTGACTGGAGACCAACTGGTAGTCACCTATACTCTTTACAGAAAACTAGTATAAGTGGGTATTTACCTGTGTGTACACATAGATGTGAGCACATATATAAGTTACAGAGCTGGGGTAAATGCTCACACCTAAATGCTGGAGATGTGTGCAGTATTTTACAAGTTATCCCCCTAATTCTATAAAAAGTGCTAAAAAATGCGAGTGCAAATTTGGGTGCACATCCATTTTAATTGAATAATGAGCCAATTAGTGCTGATAACTGACATCCTAACATGCAATAATTAGCTCTAATTACAATATATACACATAAATTTAAGTGTGGGATCCGCATCTAAATTTAACACGCGAGGCTAAAATGGGGGCACAGAAATGGGAGGGTCATCAGTGGTTGGGGACCATTCTGAGAATTTACATGCGTAATTTATAGAATAAGAGGGAAGTGTGCCTAATTTAGGCATGATGACTCGCACCACATTTCAGTAGGTCAAATGGTTGGGTCTAAAGTTAGGCGCGATTCCCAGCCATAAGCTGGTTTAAAAATTCTAGTACTTCTGTCCCTTCCTCAATTATTTTGTTGAAAGAACAAGTTTTACCTGTTGAGTCAGAATGAAGGGTTGTGGTTGTGATATTGGATTCGTCTCCGACTTGTAATTCTCAAGTATATCATTTATGGTGGAAGACTTTTCTTAAGCTGAGACAAATACGATTATTGAGATCTTCTTTTAATCAAGATGCATTTGCCCTACTGGTTTAAATGTTTATTTTTATCAAATCTACATTATTGCAATGCTCTTTATCTTGGTTTATGTTCTAAATTTTTGAAGGACCTGCAACTTATACAGAATACTTCATGAGGACAATTTTTAGACTTAGGGCCCTGTTTACAAAGGCACGCTAATGTTTTTAATGCATGCTAAAAAATTAGCATATGCTAACCATGTAGACGCCGATGGGAATATTATTGGCATCTACATGCTTAGCATGCACTAAAATGCTAGCGCGCCTTTGCACACAGGGCCCTTAGTAAGTTTAGCAGTGTATTTTTGTATTCTGCTAAATCTCATTGGCTTCCGATTTATGAACAATTTCTATTTATAACATCTTGTTTGTTTTTTCAGATCTTGAATGGTAGTACTTCAGAACTATTGATAAATACAGTATCTATCATTCTACCAAGATTGTCATCCCGATTAAGCTATCAGATGACACTTCACCCTCCTGATATTTGTAATATGCATTTTTTAGGGTTGTTAATTCCTTTTTTTTCAGTTACAGGGGTCTGTCTTTGGAACTTGTTTCTTTTCTTTAGTAGAACTGAATTAAACTATTTAGCACTCTGGAAGAAGGCTAAAACCTTTTTGTTTGACTGACAATAAGAGGTAATAATAGTCAAATGATTCTCTTTTTTGTTAATGTCATACATCGATGGATGATTTGTGTTACTTTTGTATTACTGTACTCCACACTGAACGCCTTTTAAGGAAATTAGTGGTTTATAAGAACTGCATCATATTGATATTGATTAGCATTAATTCTACAACTATGCCTAACTTTAGGTGCAGTTTATAGAATACTTGTACATGCTTTTTTCAGCACCATATATTGAATCTATCCCTATGTGTGTAAATGTGATCCCTGCCCTTGACCCTGTCCTAATTAGATTGTAAGCTCTGTTGAGCAGGGACTGTCTCTTCATGTTCAAGTGTCCAGCGCTGCGTATGTCTAGTAGCGCTTTAGAAATTATAAGTAGTAGTAGTAGTAGATTCCACCCATTTGGGTGCTCCCGTTTAACTATGCACTATGCATAAGCAAAATATCGGCATTTATGTATGAACATACAAGTGAATATGCCAGTATTCTAATCACTTACAAGCATACTTTATATCTAAATCTTGGTGCCTTGTTTACAGAATTGTCCTGCATAGGATAATTATTATTACTGCCTTGGCTCTATCCTTCCCTTGCCCCCAGAGTATATACATGTCATGAGGCCAGTCAGTCAAAACTTCAACACCTACTATCTGTATGCTGTATTGAAATTATATGAAGAGAGAATTTATGTGGTTACCTGCTGCTGGAAATCACATAAATCCTTCTAGAAATTGAACTACAGGTCATTAATTGTAGTCTTCAGAGAAATGCATAGATCCTTCCATCTGATAAGGGGAAAGGGAAATAGGACTTGATATACTGCCTTTCTGTGTTTTTTTGCAACTACATTCAAAGCGGTTTACATATTATATTCAGGTACTATTTGTACCAGGGGCAATGGAGGGTTAAGTGACTTACCCAGAATCACAAGGAGCTGCAGTGGGAATTGAATTCAGTTCCTCAGGATCAAAGTCCACTGCACTAACCACTAGGCTATTCCTCCACTCCACGCACAGCTTGTTGGGAAATGTCACTCTCTCTCTATATAGTTCAAATTAGAAGTCTTTTACTTTTTCTCTCTCCAGGTCCCCTCTTTCTTCAGCAAGTACATACCCCACTCAATGGCCACATGGATACTAATGGAGGAAGTTATCAATGTGGGCTACCATTAAGATGGTTAATTTTACTGCTAACATCTGTTGTTTTAGAGATGTCCCATGTTATGCAATAGTAACTACTAACCTGGCTGAACAGTAAAATAACCTTTGCTTTATATTGAGACATCCAACTTTTGTATGTTTGATTGAGTGTTGGAAGACTCAGCCACTGACCTTATTGTCTGACTGTTTTTACAGACTCCGTAAGATTCCTTTTGTTCCTCCACATCGGTGTTTTTTTTCTCTATTGTGATTTCAGCAGAGGTCCCATTTTACATAAGTACATAAGTAGTGCCATACTGGGAAAGACCAAAGGTCCATCTAGCCCAGCATCCTGTCACCGACAGTGGCCAATCCAGGTCAAGGGCACCTGGCACGCTCCCCAAACGTAAAAACATTCCAGACAAGTTATACCTAAAAATGCGGAATTTTTCCAAGTCCATTTAATAGCGGTCTATGGACTTGTCCTTTAGGAATCTATCTAACCCCTTTTTAAACTCCGTCAAGCTAACCGCCCGTACCACGTTCTCCGGCAACGAATTCCAGAGTCTAATTACACGTTGGGTGAAGAAAAATTTTCTCCGATTCGTTTTAAATTTACCACACTGTAGCTTCAACTCATGCCCTCTAGTCCTAGTATTTTTGGATAGCGTGAACAGTCGCTTCACATCCACCCGATCCATTCCACTCATTATTTTATACACTTCTATCATATCTCCCCTCAGCCGTCTCTTCTCCAAGCTGAAAAGCCCTAGCCTTCTCAGCCTCTCTTCATAGGAAAGTCGTCCCATCCCCACTATCATTTTCGTCGCCCTTCGCTGTACCTTTTCCAATTCTACTATATCTTTTTTGAGATACGGAGACCAGTACTGAACACAATACTCCAGGTGCGGTCGCACCATGGAGCGATACAACGGCATTATAACATCCGCACACCTGGACTCCATACCCTTCTTAATAACACCCAACATTCTATTCGCTTTCCTAGCCGCAGCAGCACACTGAGCAGAAGGTTTCAGCGTATCATCGACGACGACACCCAGATCCCTTTCTTGATCCGTAACTCCTAACGCGGAACCTTGCAAGACGTAGCTATAATTCGGGTTCCTCTTACCCACATGCATCACTTTGCACTTGTCAACATTGAACTTCATCTGCCACTTGCACGCCCATTCTCCCAGTCTCGCAAGGTCCTCCTGTAAAGGGTATGATACATACCTGTAGCAGGTGTTCTCCGAGGACAGCAGGCTGATTGTTCTCACGACTGGGTGACGTCCGCGGCAGCCCCCACCAACCGGAAAAAGGCTTCGCGGGACGGTCGGGACGCAGGGCACGCCCACCGCGCATGCGCGGCCGTCTTCCCGCCCGTGCGCGACCGCTCCCGCCAGTTGAATAACTAGCAAAAGATGAAACACACAACTCCAAAGGGGAGGAGGGAGGGTAGGTGAGAACAATCAGCCTGCTGTCCTCGGAGAACACCTGCTACAGGTATGTATCATAGCCTTTCTCCGAGGACAAGCAGGCTGCTTGTTCTCACGACTGGGGTATCCCTAGCTCTCAGGCTCACTCAAAACAAGAACCCAGGTCAATTGAACCTCGCAACGGCGAGGGAACAACAGAAATTGACCTACGAAGAACAACTAACTGAGAGTGCAGCCTGACCAGAATAAATTCGGGTCCTGGAGGGTGGAGTTGGATTTACACCCCAAACAGATTCTGCAGCACCGACTGCCCGAACCGACTGTCGCGTCGGGTATCCTGCTGGAGGCAGTAATGTGATGTGAATGTGTGGACAGATGACCACGTCGCAGCCTTGCAAATCTCTTCAATAGTGGCTGACTTCAAGTGGGCCACTGACGCTGCCATGGCTCTAACACTATGAGCCGTGACATGACCCTCAAGAGTCAGCCCAGCCTGGGCGTAAGTGAAGGAAATGCAATCTGCTAGCCAATTAGAGATGGTGCGTTTCCCGACAGCGACCCCTAGCCTGTTAGGGTCGAAAGAAATAAACAATTGGGCGGACTGTCTGTTGGGCTGTGTCCGCTCCAAGTAGAAGGCCAATGCTCTCTTGCAGTCCAATGTGTGCAACTGACGTTCAGCAGGGCGGGTATGCGGCCTGGGGAAGAATGTTGGCAAGACAATCGACTGGTTAAGATGGAACTCCGACACCACCTTCGGCAGGAACTTTGGGTGGGTGCGGAGCACTACTCTGTTGTGATGAAATTTGGTATATGGAGCATGAGCTACCAGGGCTTGAAGCTCACTGACCCTACGAGCTGAAGTAACTGCCACCAAGAAAATGACCTTCCAGGTCATGTACTTCAGATGGCAGGTATTCAGTGGCTCAAAAGGAGGTTTCATCAGCTGGGTGAGGACGACGTTGAGATCCCATGACACAGTAGGAGGCTTGATAGGGGGCTTTGACAAAAGCAAGCCTCTCATGAATCGAACGACTAAAGGCTCTCCAGAGATGGCTTTACCTTCCACACGATAATGGTAAGCACTAATCGCACTAAGGTGATTCCTTACTGAGTTGGTCTTGAGGCCAGACTCTGATAAGTGCAGAAGGTATTCAAGCAGGTTCTGTGCAGGGCAAGAACGAGGTTCTAGGGCCTTGCTCTCACACCACACGACAAACCTCCTCCACTTGAAAAAGTAACTCTTTTTAGTGGAATCCTTCCTAGAGGCAAGTAAGACCCGGGAGACACCCTCAGACAGACCCAACGCAGTGAAGTCTACGCCCTCAACATCCAGGCCGTGAGAGCCAGAGACTGAAGGTTGGGGTGCAGCAACGCTCCGTCGTTCTGCGAAATGAGAGTCGGAAAACACTCCAATCTCCACGGTTCTTCGGAGGACAACTCCAGAAGAAGAGGGAACCAGATCTGACGGGGCCAAAAGGGCGCGATCAGAATCATGGTGCCGCGGTCTTGCTTGAGCTTCAGTAAGGTCTTCCCCACCAAAGGTATGGGAGGATAAGCATACAGGAGGCCGGTCCCCCAATGGAGGAGAAAGGCATCCGACGCCAGCCTGCCGTGTGCCTGAAGTCTGGAACAGAACAGAGGCAGCTTGTGGTTGGTCTGAGAGGCGAAAAGGTCCACCGAGGGGGTGCCCCACGCTCGGAAGATCTTGCGTACCACTCTGGCATGGAGCGACCACTCGTGCGGTTGCATGACTCTGCTCAGTCTGTCGGCCAGACTGTTGTTTACGCCTGCCAGGTACGTGGCTTGGAGGAGCATGCCGAACCGACACGCCCAACGCCACATCCCGACGGCCTCCTGGCACAGGGGGCGAGATCCGGTGCCCCCCTGCTTGTTGACGTAATACATTGCAACCTGATTGTCTGTCCGAATTTGGATAATTTGGCAGGACAGCCGATCTCTGAAAGCCTTCAGTGCGTTCCAGATCGCTCGGAGCTCCAGGAGGTTGATCTGCAGATCCTTTTCTTGGAGGGACCACAGACCCTGGGTGTGAAGCCCATCGACATGGGCTCCCCACCCCAGGCGAGATGCATCCGTCGTCAGCACTTTCGTGGGCTGCGGAATTTGGAATGGACGTCCCAGGGTCAAATTGGTCCGGATGGTCCACCAGAGCAGTGAAGTGCGGCAACTGGTGGAGAGGCGGATGACATCTTCTAGATTCCCGGTGGCTTGGAACCACTGGGAAGCTAGGGTCCATTGAGCAGATCTCATGTGAAGACGAGCCATGGGAGTCACATGAACTGTGGAGGCCATATGACCCAGAAGTCTCAACATCTGCCGAGCTGTGATCTGCTGAGACGCTCTGGTCTGCGAAGCCAGGGCCAAGAGATTGGTGGCCCTCGCTTCGGGAAGGTAGGCCTGAGCCGTCTGGGAATTCAGCAGCGCTCCTATGAATTCCAGAGACTGAGTTGGCTGGAGATGGGACTTTGGGTAATTTATCACAAACCCCAGCAGCTCCAGAAGGTGAATAGTGCACTGCATGGACCGGAGGGCTCCTGCCTCCGAGGTGTTCTTGACCAGCCAATCGTCGAGATATGGGAACACGTGCACTCCCAGCTTGCGTAGGTAGGCCGCTACCACCACGAGGCACTTGGTAAACACTCGTGGGGCAGAGGCGAGCCCAAATGGCAGCACACAATACTGAAAGTGGCGTGCGCCCAGGCGGAATCTGAGATACTGTCTGTGAGCTGGCAGTATCGGTATGTGAGTATATGCGTCCTTTAAATCCAGGGAACATAGCCAATCGTTTTTCTGAATCATTGGCAGAAGGGTGCCCAAGGAAAGCATCCTGAACTTTTCTTTGACCAGGAATTTGTTCAGGCCTCTCAGGTCTAGGATGGGACGCATCCCCCCTGTTTTCTTTTCCACAAGGAAGTACCTGGAATAGAATCCCTGCCCTTCCTGCCCGGGTGGTACGGGCTCGACCGCATTGGCGCTGAGAAGGGCGGAGAGTTCCTCTGCAAGTACCTGCTTGTGATGGGAGCTGAAAGACTGAGCTCCCGGAGGACAATTTGGAGGCAGGGAGGCCAAATTCAGGGCGTATCCGCACCGCACTATTTGGAGAACCCACTGGTCGGAGGTTATGAGAGGCCACCTTTGGTGAAAAAATTTTAACCTCCCTCCGACCGGCAGATCGTCCGGTACGGACACTTGTAGGGCGGCTATGTTCCCGTGGATCCAGTCAAAAGCCCGTCCCCGGCTTTTGCTGTGGAGGCGCAGGGGGCTGCTTAGGCGCACGCTGTTGACGAGAACGAGCGCGCTGGGGCTGTCCCTGTGCCTGACGAGGCCTTCGGGCCGGCTGGTTGTACCTACGCTTCGCAAAAGAATAGGGTGCAGCCTGCCGGGCCCGGGAAAAACGTCCACCTGTGGAGGTGGATGCTGAAGGCGCCCGGTGGGAGAGCTTGTCGAGAGCGGTTTCCCGCTGATGCAGTTGGTCCACCATCTGCTCGACCTTCTCACCAAAAATGTTATCCCCCCGGCAAGGGACGTCGGCCAGTCTCTGCTGGGTACGGTTGTCCAGGTCAGAGGCACGCAGCCATGAGAGCCTGCGCATCACTATACCTTGGGCCGCAGCACGAGATGCCACGTCACAGGTGTCAAAAATACCCCTGGACAGGAACTTTCTGCACGCCTTCAGCTGCCTGACCACCTCCTGATAAGGCCTGGACTGCTCCGGCGGGAGCTTATCGACCAGGTCCGCCAGCTGTTGCACATTGGTCCGCATGTGGATGCTCATATAGAGCAGGTATGACTGGATGCGGGTCACGAGCATGGAGGATTGGTAGGCCTTCCTCCCAAACGAGTCCAGAGTGCGAGACTCCCGCCCCGGGGGCGCCGAGGCGGTATCCCTCGAACTCCGTGCCCTCTTGAGAGCAGAATCCACGACCGCTGAGTCATGGGGCAATTGGGGCCGCATGAGCTCTGGGTCAGAGTGGATCCTGTACTGGGACTCTGCTTTCTTGGGAATGGTGGGGTTAGTTAATGGTCGCACCCAGTTCCGAAGCAGCGTCTCCTTTAGGACATTGTGCAGCGGCACCGTGGAGGACTCTCTAGGTGGTGATGGATAGTCGAGGACCTCGAGCATCTCGGCCCTCGGCTCTTCCATAGAGACCACGGGGAAGGGAATGCTGATAGACATATCCCGCACAAAGGAGGCAAAAGAGAGACTCTCAGGAGGTGAGAGCTTCCTCTCCGGTGAAGGCGTGGGGTCCGAGGGAAGGCCCGTAGACTCCTCTGAGGAGAAATATCTAGGGTCCTCCTCTTCCCCCCACGAGTCCTCATCCTCGGTATCGGACATTAGCTCATGTAGCTGAGTCCTGAACCGGGCCCGGCTCGACGTCGAGGCACCGAGGTCTCGGTGTCGTCGAGCGGTGGACTCCCGCGCCGGCGGGGACGGAGCTCCCTCCATCGACGTCGACGGGGACTCCACCTGCGTGGCGGTCGAGACCGGCGCCGCAAGCGGCGGCGGTGTCAACGGCCCCGGCGCAGGGCTAGAGCTCGCCGGTGCCACAGTCATCGGCGCCGAGGGCGCAAGCACCGCCGGCACAGCCTGGCGCATCAGCCCTTCCAGGATCCCCGGAAGGATGGCTCTGAGGCACTCGTCCAGGCCCGCTGCCGGGAAAGGCGGTGGGGCCGGTAAGGGTGTCGGTGCCGGAAGCTGCTGGGGGCCAGGAGACGGCACCGAGGTGCCGGAACCCCGACGCGTCGGTACCTCCACAACCGACGGAGACCTCTCCTCTCGACGATGACGCTTCGGCGTCGCCTCCTCTCCGACATCCGGATGCACCGAGGGCGACCGGTGACGGCGCTTCTTATCTTTCTTCCGATGCCCGTCACCGGCGCCGGAAGGCATGGAGGAGGAGGAGGTCGATCCCCCTCGGTCTCGAGGTACCGGGTCAGACAGGGTTCGGTCCCGTGGCCCACGAGCTGAGGGAGTGACCGGGGCCGATTGCCCACGCGGCCTCTCACCCCCACTCTCACCGGCGGACCGGCGGGCCGACGGGACCTGTTCTCCTGGGGTCGCTGCCATCGGTGCCGATGTCTCGGGCATCGATACCGGTACCGAAGGACCGGCCGTCAATACCGATGCCGTCGAGGTCGACGTCGAGGGGCCGGCGCAAGTTCCAAAAAGACGGTCCCGCAGAACTTGCCTCGCAACCTGAGTCCGTTTCCAGAGACCTAGACACAAAGAACACGACTTGAGATTGTGCTCCGGCCCGAGGCACTGGAGGCACCAAGCGTGGGTGTCAGTCTGCGAGATCGGCCGGCCGCAGCGACCACACTTTTTAAATCCACTCGGGACCTTCAAGGACATCGACGGAAAAATCGCGTCGGCGAAGTCAAAGTCGTCAATGGTGGCTGGAATCACACCACGAAAAAAGAAACGACCGAGCGACCACTAGGCCGCAACGTGGCGTCCCCGCTAGAAGCGAGGGAAAAGGGGAGCGCGTGCTCCACACGCGCAGGTTTTTTTTTTTTTTTTTTGTTTTGAAACAAAAGGGAAACCGTACGGTAACCAGAAGCAAAGCGACGATCCGCGTAAACGCGATCGAGAAAATCCGGCGGCTGAAAACAGAGAGAGTGGCAAAAGCACAACTCTCTCCAGTCGCGGAAAAAAAGGAACTGGCGGGAGCGGTCGCGCACGGGCGGGAAGACGGCCGCGCATGCGCGGTGGGCGTGCCCTGCGTCCCGACCGTCCCGCGAAGCCTTTTTCCGGTTGGTGGGGGCTGCCGCGGACGTCACCCAGTCGTGAGAACAAGCAGCCTGCTTGTCCTCGGAGAATCGTTCACATTCCTCCTGCGACTTGACGACCCTGAATAATTTTGTGTCATCAGCGAATTTAATTACCTCACTAGTTATTCCCATCTCTAGGTCATTTATAAATACATTAAAAAGCAACGGACCCAGCACAGACCCCTGCGGGACCCCACTAACTACCCTCCTCCACTGAGAATACTGGCCACGCAATCCTACTCTCTGCTTCCTATCTTTCAACCAGTTCTTAATCCATAATAATACCCTACCTCCGATTCCATGACTCTGCAATTTCTTCAGGAGTCTTTCGTGCGGCACTTTGTCAAACGCCTTCTGAAAATCCAGATATACAATATCAACCGGCTCCCCATTGTCCACATGTTTGCTTACCCCCTCAAAAAAATGCATTAGATTGGTGAGGCAAGACTTCCCTTCACTAAATCCGTGCTGACTTTGTCTCATCAGTCCATGTTTTTGTATATGCTCTGCAATTTTATTCTTAATAATAGCCTCCACCATCTTGCCCGGCACCGACGTCAGACTCACCGGTCTATAATTTCCCGGATCTCCTCTGGAACCCTTCTTAAAAATCGGAGTAACATTGGCTACCCTCCAGTCTTCCGGTACTACACTCGATTTTAGGGACAGATTGCATATTTCTAACAGTAGCTCCGCAAGTTCATTTTTTAGTTCTATTAATACTCTGGGATGAATACCATCAGGTCCCGGTGATTTACTACTCTTCAGCTTGCTGAACTGACCCATTACATCCTCCAAGGTTACAGAGAATTTGTTTAGTTTCTCCGACTCCCCCGCTTCAAATATTCTTTCCGGCACCGGTGTCCCCCCCAAATCCTCCTCGGTGAAGACCGAAGCAAAGAATTCATTTAATTTCTCCGCTACGGCTTTGTCCTCCTTGATCGCCCCTTTAACACCATTTTCGTCCAGCAGCCCAACCGACTCTTTGGCCGGTTTCCTGCTTTTAATGTATCTAAAAAAATTTTTACTATGTATTTTTGCTTCCAACGCTAATTTCTTCTCAAAGTCCTTTTTTGCCCTCCTTATCTCCGCTTTGCATTTGGCTTGGCATTCCTTATGATCTATCCTGTTACTTTCAGTTGGTTCTCTTCTCCACTTTCTGAAGGATTGTTTTTTGGCTCTAATGATTTCCTTTATCTTACTGTTTAGCCACAATAAAATAGCCTGTCTTAATGGTAGCCCATATTGATAATTGTACCTAAATTCCACATAGTACAACAAAAACAAATGATGTGTGTCTAGTGGTATCAAGATGCATTGATGAAGGTGGAAGTATGAAAATCCTAAAGGAATTTGATAAATATTAAATTTGAAACTAGTCATGGTGATAGAAGAATGGTGTGATGTGATCTGACCTATGTGCATGGCAGTTGTAGCTGGGTCCCCCATCCAGGACCTAGCCAGACTTGACCCTGCTTAGCTGCCTCTTATTCCACACGACTGTTGCCTTCACTCCACAGCAATCTGGCTCCTCTGATCCTTGGCTCCAGGCCCTGCGAACTCCCAGGACTTCCTCCTCCCTCCGTTCCTTTCACAGAGGCACATTCAAAGCCCAATGTTTATAAGTAAGAGCTTTTATTTTCTTGCTTCAAATCAAACAAAACATCCTTCACTCCAGGTTGTTTAGGCCAGCAGCCCAGAGCCTAATTCAGGTTCAACACAGTCAAATTCAGGTGCCAAAACAGTCCATATAACTTCAAATTCAGGTTCAAAACAGTCCATATAACTTCACTTTAGCTCAGATTACGTCACTTAGGGAACAGTACATTATCAGAGGGAAAAACCCAATAGCTTAGTAGGCTGCAGCTCAGACCTTTTAGTATGCAACAGTCTACACAGTCTTTCTTGCACCTTCTTACAGCATGATTACACAGCTTTATTCCCACCTGGTTCAGGCTGGGGTTTCAATTGTGCCCAGCTCTCTTTCTCTCCCACAGACTGCACCTGTTTCCTCTTTAGTAGAGAGCTCCCCCAGTGCCTCAGCCTCTCTCCTCCGGTCTTCCACCAGTCTCCCCAAGGTACAGCTAGCCACCCTCTTACAGCAGCTTTTGGGTTTGAGCCAGGGCTCCAATCTCCATCTGTTCCTCCCCTAGCCCTTCAGTAATCTCCATTTTATCCTCCTCTCCAACTTCCCCCGCCCCCAATCTCTCCAGCTGGCCCTCATCACCTTCCTCAGAGACCATTTCCCAATCTTCTATCTCCTCTCCTAACTCTTGCACAGCCGGGCGGGGAAGAGAAGGATTCTGGGACTGGTAGTTCCTCCCCTTCTTTCTTAAGCCAGCCAACCTCTCTGCCTCCGGTAGCCCAGCTTTCTGAATGTGGGTGTTGTGCACATGAAATCTGCCCCGTTGGGATTCCCCGGCTCCCTGTACCCCCTTTCTTCGTGCCTTCCCAGATCCCCTTTCACCTGCACTCTCACACAGTGAAGTCAGACTGTGTTATTTTGTACTGATTGAAGACACTGAAGAAGTAGCTGTGGTAGGCTGACATACTTAGTGTTACAGTAATCCAGCTGATGCGAGCATGCAGAAATATAATTGAGAATCTTGAATAACCTAATACCAGATTTATCTAAACTGCTACAATGCCCATAAGCAAATAAGATCAATATGAGAGATCTGAGATTCTAAAGAGAGGTGCTGGTTGATGTATTTAAATTAGTCAACTAAATTAGTCAACTAAGGTGATTGGGTATCTCAGCAGAGTGATGGAAAATGAGAGACAGTCCTTTGCATCTTTCATTCAACAGGTGACCATTTTAGAAGCATGCAAGATCAAAGACCCTGTTTACTAAGGTGTGTTAGTGTTTTTAGCGCGCCTACATTTAATGCACGCTCTAACCATGTAGGCACCTATAGGGATATTGTAGGCACTTACATGGTTAACGCGCGTTTAAAATGTTAACGCGCCTATAATGCTGCTTAGTAAACAGGGCCCCAAGTGATTAGATCAAAACCAAAGAGAAATTGAATTGAGATAATGTTGAAACTAGGAAAGATCAGTGTAAGATAGTCTTGCAGAACAAACTAAATAATGCCAACAGCACAGAAATAATACAAGACACCTTCATTCTGAAGAACAGTGCCAAGAGTACTAAGAAGTATATGACAGCACCAGACCCAGAGGGCCACAACAGGTGAGAGGGAGGAGGGTGGATAAAGTAGAATGGGCACAGAAAGAAAGAACAATCATTAAGAAAAGAGTTGAACCACTATAATACTGTGCCACAGAGCTCATAATTCACAAGATGGCAGAGAAGAAGCTTGTGATCCATAAGATCAAATGTCAATGATAAATCTACACAGATGAGGCATATAATCAGATTCTTGTCAATGACAGAGTAAATCTCATTCAAGAAACCAGTTAGAATGGTCTACACAAATGAAAACTTGGTGCAGATTGAAAATATTTATGGCCTCAGCATGGAATAAGAGTTGGGATAAATTTTTTTTTCCTGAATACTTTAGAAAGGAAGGACAGGCCTATAATTTGCTGTAATGGAAGGGTCAAGTGAGAGTTTCTTCAAAAAGGGGTTAACCAGGACACTGATGGAACCAAATGAGCTTTCATGATTCAAAAGCAAATGAAAGAGGAAACCTAACATTCACACTGCCAGTCAGTCATCACTATAACAAGAACTAATTATGAACAAAACACAACAAAACCTTTCTTTTTTGGCAAATGATTTGGCCACAGCTTTATTGAACACAAATAACATATGGATATAAATTTAAATATTCAACAATAAACTTCAATTTACACTAAAATAATGGCACCCCAAATAACAAATAGCAGCTTCTCAACAACAACAACACAGAGCGATTCGGTGTCAAAACTAGTTCCCTTACTCAACCTTTCCTCCCCCCTTGCTGACCATGTGATTCACAGTGACATTGAGTCATGCCTACTCGTAGCAGTATCACCTACAAATGACCATTTTCCTTCAATCAGTTGTCCCCAAAACTTATTACGTAGCCGTATCTGGTGCCCCTTTCCCCACCTAACAAGGCCCCAAGCTGTGACTGACCCCCCCCCCCCTTGTCCCTCCCTATTCTACATAACTCCAGCAATTAAACACCCCTCCTTCATAAAAAAAAAACATGAAACAGGACAATTTACATAAAAGACACATCACCAAACAGAATAACCACACCAAGGGGAAGGCAAGGACGGGTCAAAAATTTCTACACTGCCTAACTTATCCTCTTTCACTTGTTCCTACCCTCTAAAAGGCCCTCCTCCCATCAAAACTTCAAGGATATATCTTTCCCCCACTCTTCATACCTCTCCACCAATTACTTGCCTTCCTTCCCTCCAGTACCTTAATCCTAACTATCCTATTTCTACCTTACTAGCTTTTGACCTTTTCATACCTTCTATTTCCTCCCACCTTATTCTCACTCACTCAACCCCCTTACCCCACCCCACGTACCCAACCCCTCCCCATTCCCAAATTACCATTTACAACCCAAGATGCCTGGATGCCTCAGTCTAATATTATCAACCCTCCCAGCTGAACCTGGGGGGGGGGGGGGGGGGGGGGTTCCAAACTGAAACTGAAACTTACAAGGTCCGTAAGAAACAAGGTGATGGAGATAACTAAATTGGATACACAGTAGAATCTCTTATGAACAGAATGAACATAGGGCTACATTCTATTAATGGCATCTAAAAAATAGGACTGCAGCTCTTGGGGTATAGGAGAATGGAGTCAACTCACACTTGTACATTGTGGTTTGCTGAAAGATTTCTTCTGGCATGAACGGAAGTGTTTGGTTGTTGTCCCAGGGTAGAAGGTGAGGACTCTTGAGGAAGCAAGAGCGAAACGGGTCCGTCGGGACCTCACTCCACAAGCGAGCACCAACGGAGCAATCAGCACAGCACATATAAGTCTTTTTGATCTAAGATATTGCCGAAGTCATTTGGGTTTGAGATCATTGAAGAGATTTTTTGAGAGGTTTTTGTGCCTATGATTACTTTTTCGCTGTGGGCTCAGAGTGATTTTTTCATAGATTTTTTTCACAGACTTTCACAGTCTTTGTTAACAGGTCCAGTTTCAGTAACTGAGTTGAGCCACAGCAGTATGAGGTTTTTCCTCTCATTTCAGCAGAAACACAAGCAGTGGTTTGTTAATGTGTTTATTTGATTCACATTCACAGTGTGTTTGGTTATACAACTGATAGAACAGTGAATCTGATCTATTGTGGTTACATCTAAAAAATCAGCACAGAAAAAATAATGCTCTGTGCCAGTCTATAAACCATGGTTAAAGTTAAGCAAGACTTATAGAATAGTGCTTGTTCCCAGGAATCGTGCCTAACTTTAGGCACAGTCATTTGCACCAACTGAAATGTGCTACAAATCCTTGTGCCTAAATTATTCTATAACTACATGCATAAATTCTAGGAACACCGTCAATGTGCCCATGGCCCTCTCATTTTTGCGCTCCCTTTTTGGACTCACTCGTAAAATTTAGGAACGGATCTGGTGCCTCTGCATAAAGATAAGCAAAAAGCGGATACACTTGCTTTAATGAGGAGTAGCCTAGTGATTAGTACAGTGGCCTGAGAATCTGGGGAGCTGAGTTCAATTCCCATTGTAGCTCTTTGTAATTCTGGGAAAGTCACTTAACCCTCCAGTGCCGCAGGTACAAAATAAGTACCTATACATAATATATAAACCACTTTGATTGTAACCTCTGAAAGGCGGTATATCAAGTCCCATCCTCTTTCCCCTTGTTTATTTATTTATTTGTTACATTTGTATCCCGCATTTTCCCACCTATTTGCAGGCTCAATGTGGCTTACATAGTACCGTAAAGGCGATCGCCAGTTCCAGTATGAACAGATACAATAATGTTATTGGTAGAACAAGGTTCATGTGTTCCAGACATATTAGGGAATTGTAGAGAGGAAGAGAATCATAAAGAAGAAGAGTTCTTATATGTCCATTATGAGCTTTGGTTTCGTTGTGTTGCAAGGTACTGGCATTTAAGTTGGGTCGGTGGAGTAGGCTTTTTTGAACAGGTTGGTTTTTAATGATTTCCAGAAGTTTAAGAGATCATATGTTGTTTTCACAGCTTTAGGTTTCAATCATACTATCCATTTAAGTAGGACCAATGAATATATAGCCCTAAACTCAAATGAATAAGCTATCTATATGTAAGGACAGTTATTTATTATCCTACTTAAATAGGTTTCATTCATTCATTCATTCATTCATTCATTCATTCTTATATCCCACACTATCCAAAAAGTGAATTTTGGTTCAATGTGGCTTACAATAAAACAGTGAATATAATGGTATACATATATGGAATAATAATTCTATACTTATTGATTACATCGATACATATTTTTTAAACAGGTAAGTTTTTACATCTTTACAGAATGGAAGATATGAACTTAAGTTTCTAATTTCTTTTGGAATAAGATTCCATCATTTTGATCCTAGATAATTAAATCCAGTTGTATGAACAGATCTGTATGTAACATTTTTACAACTAGGTAGGTGAAGTATCAAATATTCTCTTGATTTTGGCTTTGTATTTCTAACTGATAAGACAGGCTGGTCATTTAATCCATTCTGTAGATAAATCTCTCTTATCCGTCCCCTTCTCCTCTACTGCTAATTCTAGACTCCGTTCCTTTTGTCTTGTTGCACTTCATACCTGGAATAGACTTCCTGAGCCTGTGCGTCTTGCCCCATCTTTGGCTGTTTTCAAGTCCAAACTTAAAGCCCACCTCTTTACCACTGCTTTTGACTCCTAACCACTACTTACTTGCCCTGTCCTTTAACCTCACCTATTTATTCCCTTACCCTTAATTGTTCTGTCTGTTTGTCTTATCTAGATTGTAAGCTCTTTGAGCAGGAACTATCTTTTTGTGTATGGTGTACAGCGCTGCGTATGCCTTGTAGCGCTATAGAAATGATAAATAGTAGTAGTAGCAGTAGCCATCCTGAACAAAATTTGTAATATTAATGTGCATGTTTTAAACATAATTTGATAAATTTGATCAAAAAGGGTATGAATATCTCTACTGTCCACTTGATTTTAACTAAGCCTCAGGAACAATTCTGTTACCACTTCCTTTTATGCATATAACTCAGAGAAAATATCTTGATATCTGACCTAAAGATATTAGTTTACTAGCCCCAAATTAAAACAAATAAAGACTAATGCAGTTAAACTGGAAGTTAATTGCTAAAATCATTTTGAATATCTACATCTGTGTGTTTTGATAATGGCAATTCATTTATTGACAGACTGATTTATAACTGCAAACCCTCATATCATGATTAAATTCCTAACATCCAATTGTATAGTGATAGACAAATATAAAATCCCAAGACGGTCTTCCTTATCTAAAGATCTTCAATAAGTTACAAAGTGGAAGAGTGGTCTAGTGGTTAGGGTGGTGGACTTTGGTCCTGGGGAACTGAGGAACTGAGTTTGATTCCCACTTCAGGCACAGGTAGCTCCTTGTGACTCTGGGCAAGTCACTTAACCCTCCATTGCCCCAGGTACAAATAAGTACCTGTATACAATATGTAAGCCGCATTGAGCCTGCCATGAGTGGGAAAGCACGGGGTACAAATGTAACAAAAAAAATCAAATTGGCAGACACCATCCTAAACATATGAATTATAAGTTTGTCTCCAATAGGAACTAAGCCACTGTGCTACTTACATATAGTTATATCTCCATCTGGGAAAAGTTGTATAGGACAGTGGATTTTGGATATTTACATTTCTAATCATAACAATTCCCCCAATCATAATGTCTCCATCCTTGTGGTATCCTGGTTTTAAACTTCCATATTTCATTGGTGGACACTGGCCCTCAGTGGTCTGCCATTGGTTGCAGTAAAGTATCAAAATCAGAACCAGAGTTGCTGCCATCTTTCAGAATATGAAGCAGCTTGTAAACACCCGCTTGTCCTGCTCTGCAATTGTGGTATGAGAGAGGAAGTTCAGAGGTCTTGGATATTAAAATAATGTGCAAAAAAAAGTCATATTATGACCAATAATTTTCAAAATGCACACCAGTAAATCTATGCAAAGTCACACAGGAGGTTGAGGAAAGACAACACAAGTCTCATTCTGAGGTTCCGTTGATCTCTATATTATTAGCTCTGATTCAGCAGCTGATGAGGGCACTGTTAAACCTTTATAGAGTCCTTCTCATCAAAGATTCAGCCTCAAGGGATGTCTTCTCAAGATATGTGTGTATGAAATTAAATATAGGTTGTTTTTTTTTCTTTCTTAATACAATCTTATAGAAATTGCACAGTCATTAATCAACAATTATTAACTATATAGAGAATCTGAGTGAGAAAACTTCATAATGGATAAAATAAATGACAACTACAAAGAGTGTTTCAGACACAGGTAGAAATCACAACTTTCCTGCCTCCCCCCCAAAAAAAATAAACAGTTCGATTTCCAGAGGGTGGGGGTGGGAGAAGATATGCTCATGGCTTGAGCCTATCTGGCCCGGGGCAAAACTAAGAAGGCTGTTGACATGGGTTTCCTACTGACCAGATATGTGTTAAGGCAGATTCAGCTCTGTTCACAGGAGCTCTCTATTCTTTGAATGACTCATCTCATGAATAAAAGTGTGGTTATCTATTGCCTATCATTATAGTGTCAAGTTTTTTAGCCTGCATCAAATTAGTATGTGGTCTGACTCATCGCAGCCTCTATATGGTACAGGCAACCACAGCATTGTAATCTTTGATGTCATTGGTATCTGTATAGGTGCATGTTTAACAAGTGTCAAGGCAACCCACCTTACCCCTCACTATGGGCCCTTTTTACTAAATTGCACATGTGGTCCCTGGTGCAGCAAATACGACAAAGCCCATTCAGTTCGAATGGGCTTTGTCGCATTTGCTGCTCGGGAATCACTAGCATGGTTTAGTAAAAGGGGCCCATAGTGAAGGTAAGGTGGGTTGCCTTAACACTTTCTGAAATGTGTTCTATCACAGTGAGTGGTGGATACTTGCTATCACTTTTGGGAAGGAGGAAAGCTTTAGATGCAGTGTCTACCAAAGATATGCATGTGGACACAATTGCAATAAGGCCTGAGATCTCTCTGTAAATGCCATTCCCTGTTGTTTCCCTCATTATCTACATGACCATTTGTCTTCTCCCTAAACCTTCCCAAGTGTGTAGGCTTCACACACTGCATACACCTAAAGGAAGGTTGGCCATGGGACCTCTCAAGATTATATAACTGTATTCTGCTAGAGAAGGCAGGACATCACACAGGGCTTATATCGGCACCATGGTCTTAAGGAACTTGTGTTGTCATGGTATGGATTATTCAGGATTGTAATTTCACTGATATTATTTTAAGTAGCCATGCACTGTCCTTTGGTCTGTTACCTGTTGTAAGCAGGACCAGCTTTGTGTGTGTGTGTGTGTGGGGGGGGGGGGGGGGGACAAACAGGGCAGCTGCCCTGGGCACCACAGCTCTGTGGGCCGGCATGTCTTCCCCTTCTCTCCACCACCTTCCCGATCTAATTTTAAAATGTTTTTTTTCTTTGCAGAGGGATGCTGGAGCGGCAGCAATTCATACATGCTGCCTTGGGCCTCCTCAGCACTTTTCCTCTACCGCAGTCCACCCCACCTCTGACATAACTTCCTGTTACCACCTGGGCAGACCACGGCAGAGGGGAAATGCTGAGGAGGTCGAAGGCAGCTTATCTGAACTACTGCTGCGCCGTCAACCCTCTGCAAAGAAAAACATTTTAAAGTTAGACCAGGAAGGTGAGAGAGATGCCAGACAGGGATGGAGAGAAGGGGATAACATGTCAGCCCACAGGGGCTCCCTCGAGCAGCTGTTTCTGAACTAGACAGTGGGAGTTCAAAGAGAGGGGGAAAGGATGGACCAAGGATGGGGGAGGTGAAGGGGAAGAAATAATGGCTTGGAAACAGAGGAGAGGGAGATATATGGTGGACAATAGGATGGAGGAAGGCAAGAGAAAAGGAGATAAGTTGGGCCTGGGTTGTGGAAGGAGGGGGACAGAGATATTAGATGGGAGGGCAATTGCAAAGAGAAAGGGATAAATGGTGGACCCGGGGGTGGTGGGGAGGGAGAGAGAGAGAGAGAAAGAGTGTGAGAGAGAGAGAGAGAGAGAGATGGAATGGAAGGGCAATTGGGAAGAGAAAGGCACAGGTGGTGGACCCAGGGTAGTGGGTAGGGAAGGAGAAATGCTGGATGGGAGGATAGTCTGGAAGAAACAGAAAGAAGTTGGACCTGGGAATGGGAGGAAAGGAAGAGAGAGGAAGAAATGTTGGGTCTGGAGGTGGAAAGGAGGGGGAGATGCTGAACAATGGAATGGAGAGAGGAAAGAGGTGCTGTACCAAGGGGGAGGGAAGAAGAACAGAAATAAGAGGGAGTAATGTTGAACCATGAGGGTGGGGAGAGAGGAGAGTTGGACCCATGAGGGGGGCAGGAGAGAAGAGAGGTGGGACAGGGAGGTATAGGGACAGGGAGATGTCAGGCAATGAGACTGGGGTGGGCTGCAAGAGTTGAGAGATGGAGAGGAAATGATGGAACCATGTGGGAGAAGTCAAAAGAGGGGTGACAAGAAGACCAGTGAGATGAGAATAGTAAGTACAGAAATAGAAATGTGGTAGTGGGGAGTAAATGGAAGGAAAAGAAGACTGGGAAAGGAGTGAAATGGGAAATGGGAGAGCTAGGGATGGAGAGATGATAGAACTGATAGGTAGCTGAAAATTAAAAAAAAGAGAAGGATGTGAGAGGGAGTGAAATGTGAGTGGACAGTGGCAGAAAAGGGAAAAAAGGGAGGAAATAAGGGAAAAATCAATATGTTAGAGACAGATGTTATGAGGGAATGGAATAGGAGAGAAGAGAGGAGAAAATAAATATGGAGAGCAGACACCGTAAAGAGAATTAGCAGAAGATAGACAAGAAAGCAGAAAAAGGGAAACTGGAACCAAGATGGCAGAAAAACAAAATATCCAGAAAAGAAAGGTAGAAAAAAGTGTTTTATTTTGAATTTATTAACTGGAATATGTTAGGTTTGGGATATGGGCATCACAGATGATTTTTTTTTTTTTATTGTATGCAGTAGCAAAGCCAGATGATTGATTTGGGAGGGCAGGGGGCTTGATCTCAAAATGGGTGGGCACCAAATTTTCTCCTTGAGCTGGTGGGGATCTCTAAGCCCCACCAACTGAAGATCTCCTCCAGTGCAGCAGCCAGAAAACTCCAAGCTCTGCAGCTGGTGGCAGTATCTCAGAGTCCCCACTGCCACCCCCTCCCCCACCATACATGTTCTGTTTTCATGCATGTGTGAAAGCTGAGCAGGTGTGTGCAGGCGGCTGCAACAACAGCTCTGAAATACTACTTCTAGCTGCAGAGCTTGAAGAGTTCTGGTCGCTGGATCTGAGGAGGGGAAGGAGGTGGTCATCAGCTGGTGAGGCTTGGGGAGCCCCACCAGCCACAGAAAGGGAGATGTTAATTTGGGGGTGTCCAAGTTCCCCTTCATGGTTATGCTAATGATTGTGCTCAGTAGAAAATGAAGTGCATTTCTATTTTTATTTCTCCAGTGTTGTAGTACTTGCCGAGTTTAACTTCTTGGGGGTTCCCAGTTCAGTTTTGGTGTTCATATTTCTAATTTGTGATCCCTTGTTCTGTATTTGGTGAAGGGCTGTCTGTGTTTTGTGTGAGAAGAAGTCATTTAAAGTTGTTTCATGTGTGGTAATAATGGTGGGCGGGGAAATCAAGGGGGCAGAGAGGAGATAGGATTGGGGTCCCCCTCCTTAATTTCTGCACTGGATCCCAGCAAATCTAACACAGGCCCTAGTTGTAAGGTGCACTAGATTGCCGTTTGCTGTGACGCTGGGCCACTAATGCAGACCCAAAGACATATTAAGGAGAAGGAAGATTCATTTGACAAAGTTCTACATAACAATATTCGGATTATTTTTTGCTAGTTTAAACTTAATATCGGACAAGCCGATATTTATAACTGTCTGGTTATGTTTAAACAAGCCAAAAATAGGCCTGCAATACACTAAATATTAGCAGATAGCTGGTTATTTTGCATGATATAGAGGGGCATAATCGAAAGGGCCAAGTTTTCCTGAGAACGTCCTCGCAGGACGTCCCCAGACAGGGGCGGGTAAACCCGTATTATTGAAACAAGATGGGCGTCCAGCTTTCATTTCGATAATACGGTCGGGGACGACCAAATCTTGAAATTTAGGTCGTCCTTAGAGATGGTCATCCCTAGACTTGGTCGTTTCTGATTTTTGGCGATAATGGAAACCGAGGACGCCCATCTCAGAAACGACCAAATCCAAGCCATTGGGTCGTGGAAGGAGCCAGCATTCGCAGTGCACTGGTCCCCCTGACATGCCAGGACACCAACCGGGCACTCTAGGTGGCACTGCAGTGGACTTCAGAAATTGTCCCAGGTGCATAGCTCCCTTAAATTGTGTGCTGAGACCCCCAAAACCCACTCCCCACAACTGTACACCACTACCATAGCCCTTATGGGTGAAGGGGGGCACCTAGATGTGGGTACAGTGAGTTTCTGGTGGGTTTTGAAGGGCTCACATTTACCACCACAAGTGTAACAGGTAGGGGGGGGTGGGCCTGGGTCTGCCTGCCCGAAGTGCACTGCACCCACTAAAACTGCTCCAGGGACTTGCATACTGCTGTCATGGAGCTGGGTATGACAGTTTTTTTTTTAGGGTGGGAGAGGGTTAGTGACTACAGGGGGACTAAAGGGGGTGATCCCCGATTCCCTCCGGTGGTCATCTGGCCAGTTCGTGCACCTTTTCACGGCTTGGTCGTAACAAAAATAGGACCAAGTAAAGTTGGCCAAGTGCTCATCAGGGACGCCCTTTTTTTTCCATTATGGGTCAAGGACGTCCATGTGTTTGACACGCCTCCGGGAAATTTGGTCATCCCTGCGACGGAAAGCAGTTGGGGATGCCCAAAATTGGCTTTCGATTATGCAGATTTGGGTGACCCTGGGAGAAGGACGCCCGATGGGCGTCCTTCTCTTTAAAAAATAAGCCTGATAGCTATCTCCTAAGTGCTAACCGGCAATATTGAGCTGAATAATCGTCAGATAGCCGGTTAAATACCATTTAAATGGCCAGGTGCCATTCATTACCTCTTAAATGGTTTTAAATATTTGGGAAAAGTATCAAAGCGGTTTATATATTTTAAAAAATTAGAATTGAAATAAGAGGATGAAAACAAAAGGTAAGTTGAGTTATATGGGAAACTTAACAAAATCCAAAAGAGGAGTAGAATTTAATTAAAATTAACCTAGGGAGAAACACAAGGCGGGAAAAGGGGAGTGAGAGAAAGAAAATTGACAGAGTAATCTCACTTAGCAGGTGAGCAACAGTTGTGTCTTATATGAATGTGCACCCTGCTGAATGACATGGATAAGTGATACATTGGTTGAATGTTGCTGAGAAAGTAATAGGGAGGATTGACAGATCCCCTTGGCATAGCAACTTACATGTCCCCACATCTTACCAGCCAAAGGCACAGCAGGACCTAGTTTAGTCTGCAATCCCACCCACCAGAAGCTATGAGAGGAATAGCACCTGTGATTGAAGGGTTACTGGAAGAAAGGGTGATTAAGGAGGTATTAAGTCCTTATTACTTGCCTCTGTATCCCATTATGAAACACAAGGTTGACTGGCACCTGACCATTGAGTTTAGGAAGGTGAATGAGGTTTTCAAGGACATGGCACCTATTGTAGCCAATACAAGTGTGATACTTGCTGAGTTAAGGCCTGAACATCCAGTATTTTCTGTGATAGATATAGCAAATTGCTTTTTTAGTATTTGCATAGCTGACAAAACTATGATGGTCACAGCCTTCTCGTACAATTCTAGGTAGTATGTGTTTACCCGTCTTCCACAAGGTTTGAAGCACAGTCCAACAATCTGTCACAGAGTAGTGGAAGCTGCACTTGAAGGCCTGATAATCAGAAAACCCAAATGTTTCACTATGTAGATGATATTCTTACTGCAGGTTCAACAGAGAAAGAAGTGATGGAGAAATCCCTGGAGATTTTGGAACAATTACAGGTATCTGGATTCAAGATAAATCCAAAGGAAGTGCAATTGGTGAGACCAGAAGTTGTTTTCTTGGGCAATAGCATTGTACAAGGAAGAAGAAGCTTGGTTGCTCACCAAGCTGATTCACTTCTGAACTTACTATGCCCTGTGGATGTGCATTCATTGAGATCTTGGTTAGGTGCATTTAATTTTGTGAGAACTCATATACTTCACTTTACTACTTCTAATCATTTCTAAAGCACTACTAGATGTATGCAGCACTGTACACATTATATGCAGGTACTTTCTCTGTCTCTTGAGGGCTCACAATCTTATGGTTTTTTTGTACCTGGGGTAATGGAGGGTTAAGTGACTTGCCCAAGGTCACAAGGAGCTGCAGGGGGAATCGAACTCAGGTTGTCAGGATGAAAGCCCGCTGAAGTAACCATTAGGCCACTCCTCTACTCCTGACTTTGCAGAGATTGCAAAACCCCTGGTGGCTTTGTCAAAGAAAAACAGAGTGTTTGACTGGACATATGAGTGTCAAGCAGCTATTAACTCCTTGAGAGAAGCAATTTTGCATGCTCCTGTCCTGAGAAGTCCAGATCCACCACGACTATTTATTTTAAGGCCACAGTGTACTGAGAATGTGTTCTCTTACACATTATGGCAAGCACATCCTGAAGGGTACTATGACACTGGCCCTAGTATCTATGGGATCAAACTTACAGGATCAGGTAGAGGCAAGATGGACGGAGTGTGAAATGTGTGGAGCAACAGTTTGGTCGCTTAAACACACACACCCTGTTACTAGAATGGCTCCAGTTATAATTCAGTCAACCCAGTCCCTGTTGAGGAGTTTGCTGACTGGGGTGTTTAATTCTGCTACTGTAACAAGTAATTGTTTAATACAGTGGACTATACTGTTCAAGCAGAGGGGGTACAGTTAGATCCAGAACGAGTTGACCCTGTTTTAGATCTATTATCATCTATGTTTACAGCGGAAGGATCCAACCACATATGCAAAGCTTCAAAGGGTAAGATAATAGTAGCTCTCATCCTGCCAGAATTATCTGTGGAAATGGCCAATGAGAAAGTAAGTACATTACAACCTACACAAGTATGGGCTTTTGATGGTGCCTCTGCAGTCAGAAACGGGAAATGAAAGAGTGTAGCTGCTGTAATCTCGGACTTGCCTGCTAATTCTTCAGCTCAGTGTGCAGAATTAGAAGCTTTGCTGCTAACCCTTAGCAAATGAAAGAACAAAATTTATTAACCCCAAAATCATTATTAATCACTGATTCTAAGTATCCTGCTTCAGTTCTTACTGGAGGGTTACAATTCTGGGTTCAGAAACAATTGATTCCATTTGATGGTAATGCTTCTGCCTCTGCCTTTTGTTCACCTGTTAGATACTTTGAAATTTGGCAAGAGATAGCTAGAATTTTGAAAGAAGCTACAGTACAGCCATTTGTGGTATATGTGTCAGCACACGCTAGTGAGTGCACGGTAATACATTTGCACAGAAAAGTGGATGAGAAGGTCAGATTGGGGTTAGATATTGAGGAAGCAGAAACAGAAGTGACTGTAGACCAGTCAGAAGAGAAAGAACAGTTTTCTGAAGAACAGCTTGAAAAAACAGAGAAGGTAGAAACAGAAAGAGAAAAGAAACCCCCAAATCACTAACGTTGAAACGCATACCAGGAAATGTAGATGGAAAGCGATGACCACAAATGCTCGCAGTCTAAGCAATAAAGTTCATGACCTTCAGGCCCTGATGTTGGAGGCAGACTTAGATGTTGTTGCAATCACGGAGACGTGGCTCAATGGTTCCCATGAATGGGATGCTAACATACCACGCTATAATCTATTTAGGAAGGATAGAGAGGGTCGTAAAGGTGGAGGAGTAGCTCTGTATGTGAGGAATGATATCACTGCAACTGACATGACAGGGACCTGGGGAAAGGAAGAAGCGATATGGATCACCTTAAAAAGAGATGATAGAACCTCTGTCCACGTGGGTGTTGTCTACAGACCTCAGACACAATTGGAGGAATTAGATAAAGACCTGATCGCAGATATTCAAAAGTTGGGAAGCAAGAGAGAGGTGCTGTTGCTGGGAGATTTCAATCTGCCGGATGTAGATTGGAAGGTTCCGTCTGCGGAATCGGAAAGAAGTAGAGGGATCGTGGATGCTTTCCAAAGTATTTTGCTCAGACAAATGGTGATGGAACCCACGAGGGAGGGAGCGACACTGGATCTGGTGCTCACAAATGGGGATAGCGTGTCAAATATCTGAGTGGGTGCCCACCTGGGCACTTTAGCTGTTTGATATAACAGCTAAAGTGGAGAGCGGCCACTCAAAATTCAAAGTCCTGGATTTCAAGCGTGCTGACTTTAGTAAAATGGGGGAATACCTGAGGAAGGAGATGATGGGCTGGGAGGAAGTACAAGAAGTGGAAGGACAGTGGTCCAGGCTGAAAGAATCTATAAATAGGGCCACGAACCTTTATGTAAGGAAAGTAAATAAAAGCAAGAGAAAAAGGAAACCGATATGGTTCTCCAAGCAAGTGGTTGAGAAAATAAAGGCTAAAGAGTTGGCGTTCCAGAAATACAGAAAAACTCAAGAAAAGGAACACATGGAGGAATACCGGATGAAACTGAAAGAAGCCAAGAGAGAGATACGACTGGCAAAAGCGCAAGCGGAAGAACAAATGGCTAGAAATGTAAGGAGGGGTGACAAAAATTTCTTCAGGTATATTAGTGAAAGGAGAATGACTAAAAAGGGAATTGTGAGACTAAAAGATACTGTGAACCGCTATGTGGAAAATGATGAAGAAAAAGCAAATTTGCTAAATAGATACTTTTGTTCTGTTTTCACAGAAGAAAATCCTGGAGAAGGACCGCGATGAACTGGAAATAGTACAAATGAAAATGAAGTGGATAGAGCACCGTTCACGGAAGAAAGTGTGTATCAACAACTTGAAAAGCTAAAGGTGGACAAAGCCATGGGACCGGACGGGATCCACCCCAGGATATTGAGGGAGCTCAGAGAGGTTTTGGTGGGTCCTCTTAAAGATTTGTTTAATATATCCTTGCAGATGGGAAAGGTTCTGAGGGATTGGAGAATGGCAGAGGTGGTCCCTCTTCACAAAAGTGGTGATAGGGAAGAAGCTGGAAACTACAGGCCGGTAAGCCTCACTTCGGTTATTGGAAAAGTAATGGAAGTGATGCTGAAGGAAAGGATAGTGAATTTCCTGGAAGCCAATAAGTTGCAAGATCCGAGACAACATGGTTTTACCAAAGGGAAATTGTGCCAAACGAATCTCATTGAGTTCTTTGATTGGGTGACAGGAGAATTGAATCAGGGACGAGCTATGGACGTAATCTACTTAGATTTCAGCAAAGCTTTTGACACGGTTCCCCACAGGAGGCTCCTAAATAAACTGGATGGGCTGAAGATAGGACCTGAAGTGGTGAACTGGATTAGGAACTGGTTGACGGACAGACGCCAGAGGGTGGTAGTGAATGGAATTCGCTCGGAGGAGAGAAAGGTGAGTAGTGGAGTGCCTCAGGGATTGGTGCTGTGGCCGATTCTGTTCAATATATTTGTGAGTGACATTGCCGAAGGATTAGAAGGTAAAGTTTGCCTATTTGGGGATGATACTAAGCTCTGTAACAGAGTGGACACCCGGGAGGGAGTGGAAAACATGAAAAAGGATCTGAGGAAGCTAGAAGAATGGTCTAAGGTTTGGCAATTAAAATTCAATGCGAAGAAATGCAAAGTGATGCACTTAGGGAATAAAAATCCACGAGAGACATATGTGTTAGACGGGGAGAGTCTGATAGGTAAGGGCGGAGAGAGGGATCTTGGGGTGATGGTATCTGAGGATTTGAAGGTGACGAAACAGTGTGACAAGGCGGTGGCCGTAGCTAGAAGGTTGTTAGGCTATATAGAGAGAGGTGTGACCAGCAGAAGAAAGGGGATGTTGATGCCCCTGTATAAGTCGTTGGTGAGGCCCCACCTGGAGTATTGTGTTCAGTTTTGGAGGCCGTATCTTAAGGATGTAAAAAGAATTGAAGCGGTGCAAAGAAAAGCTATGAGAATGGTATGGGATTTGCGTTACAAGATGTATGAGGAGAGACTTGCTGAACTAAACATGTATACTCTGGAGGAAAGGAGAAACAGGGGTGATATGATACAGACATTCAAATATTTGAAAGGTATTAATCCGCAAACGAACCTTTTCCGGAGATGGGAAGATGGTAGAACGAGAGGACATGAAATGAGATTGAAGGGGGGCAGACTCAAGAAAAATGTCAGGAAGTATTTTTTCACGGAGAGAGTAGTAGATGCTTGGAGAACTCTTTTATTTATAGAGACGGAAATCAATAGACAACCGTACATTAAAAATACATAAATACAAATCAGCCCACTATATACATAGTCACAAGTCCCCCCCCCCCCCCCCCACTACCCGGGAACCCTAATAAAACCAATACCCACCTGAAACCAAAAAAAATCATGACAGTTTTAACTTAACATGCTTCCACCAAATAAAATATTTACCAATCCCTACCTCCGCCCTTTCCCACCGTGCTACCTCCTGGACCGCCCTTACTATATCCCAACTGACCACCTCAACAGACCTGTACTCCTGACGCAGGGAAACCCCGCAGCGCGCCATCCAAAGACAGAACCTGACAATGACAGAGATCAGAAACCCCGTTACTGGCTCCAGCTGCCCTTTCCCCTGCTGTCTCCCATAAACCCAATCCGCGTAGGTGTAAGATCGAAAACTGGGAATTTGTAACAGAGAAGCCACTCTGTCACACACCTGAATGGAAAAAGGGCATTCCTTTAAAAAATGGTTCATGGTTTCTTCCTTTCCAACACATTCCCTCCTCGGACAGTCACGGTCCTTCATGTTCCTGTCCTTCAGATTTCCCCTTACATATAGCTTTCCATGCAAGGACAGCCAAGTAATGTCCCTGTACTTGTGTGGGATCCTTTCTGATGACACCAACCGCAAACCCCGCTCCAATACCGGCCCAGGAGCATCCCTAAGTACCAGTGGAGAGGAAAATATCTGAGTGCGCACCCTTTCCACCCAAACCTCCCTCCTCCCTTCCTTTATTTCCTCTACCATAACACCCCACAACCGTACTAACTTGACCAGGGTCCGATAATACCCTACCCCCTCCGGAAAGCCTTTCCTCAAAACCCTCACCCTCCCCCCTCCCAGCCAGGGGACCCAATATTCCTTCCACCACTGAATAACACTCTCTGCCCACCCCGGGGGTTCTTGATCTACTGCCCGACCCAAATTAAATTGAAGAAACAAAGAACTGAAAACTAACACTGGGTTAACCATACCTACCCCTCCCTCATTCCTTGGCAAGTATGTGATGTTTCTTTTGACTGGGTTCATCCGGTTACCCCATAGCATTTGAAAAAACACACTGTAAAGTGCCGTGTAACAACGCTCTGGTAACAGACAGATGTAACTTAAAAATAAAAACATTGGCACTACATGGGATTTGATCAAACGAACCCGATCTGCCATCGACATCCTCCAGCCCTTCCACCTCTCTACCTTTGCCCTTGCCTCTTCAATCTTCTGATTCCAATTAATCAATCCATAGTCCCCTGCCTCAAACTGTATCCCCAGAACCCTTATCCTCTCTGTAGCCTGTGGGAACCCACCCTCCAATTCAAACCTTGCCCCTGCCGGTCCCACCCATAAGCTTTTACATTTCTGATAATTCACCCGCGATCCTGACGCCTGCGAATACCTTGAAATCATCCCTTGCAATTTCCTGCCTTCTGTCTTATCTGCTACCCAGACCGTAATATCGTCCGCATAGGCCACCACCCGTAGTTGCTTCCCCTTGCTCACCTCCACCCCTTGCAATCCCTCTTCACCACTCAACTCCAAACGCCGCACAAATGGGTCAATGGCAAAGGTATACAGCAGAGAGCTCAAGGGGCACCCTTGTCGCACTCCTGCCGTAATCCCAAAATCCTTCCCCTTCCAGCCATTCACCAATGAAAAACACCGAACATTGGTATACAATAACCGAAGCTGTTCTACCCATCCCCTTGGAAACCCATAATGAATTAACACCTCCCATAAAAAATCCCACTGTACCCTATCGAAGGCTTTGTCCTGGTCCAGGGCTACCAGTAACCGCCCTTTCTTATCCTCCCGACTGCGCTCCAGACCCTCCCGTACCCATGCCATTGCCTCCAACACCCCCCTGCCCGGAACCCCACAACCTTGTGAGATCGCCAGCACCCCCCCAGATACCTGTCTCATCCGTGCTAAGAGCATATGCGCAAAGACCTTCCGGTCGCTATTTAACAATGCTATAGGCCGCCAATTAGCCATAAGCTGAGAATCTTTGCCTTTACTAAGGAGAACCAGTGCTGACTCTGAAAAAGACTTTGGCAAGGAACTCGTCCTCCGTGCCACCTCCCAGACCTCCAACAAAATCGGAGCCAGCTGGTGTTTGAACGCCTGATAAAACTCCGCTGGGAGCCCATCAGGTCCCGGCGAGGTCCTGCTCCGCAAGGCCCCAATGGCCTCCTCCACTTCCTGCAACGTCCAGGGCTGTTCCAGAACCTGGAGATGAGGCCCCCAGTTTCCCACCCCCGGGGTCCCTTCTACATACTTCTTCATGACCTCCTTGTCCAAATTCTGATCAGAAAAAAACTGCTCAAAATGATCCCCCACCACCCCCAGGATCCCTTCCCTTGAATCTCTGATGACCCCCCTTTCATCCCTTAACCCCTCTATTATCCTATGTTCCCTTCTCTCCTTGCAGCATACGAAAGGATCCGGGCTCAACAGTTTCCCAAAATCCCTTTTGTACACCAAAGAGGCGTACCTGTTATATTGCACCTTCTCCATTTCTGACTGCACCACCTCTATATCCTCCCTCCTCCCCCCTCTAGAAATTAAATTATCTCTCCTCTTCTTTAATGCCATCCCTAGCCGGGTTACCTCCCGTCCCTCCCGTCTCGCCTGACGTATGAAAAAGACCTTCGTGCGCCGTTTCACTTCCTCCCACCAATCCCCTGGAGATGAAAAAATACCCTGTAAAGACGATTGATCTATCAGAAACTCCAAAAATTCCCTCTGTACCGGCCCCTCCCTTAGCCATTTTAAATTTAGTCTCCACATACCCCTTCCTGACCTGTGAATTCCCGCACCCCCTAACTTAATTAACACCAACTTGTGATCTGAAAAATCCACCTCCACCAGTCTAGGCCCCTGCCCACATGCCCCTCCCCGGACCAAAAACCTATCTATCCTACTTCTACAACTACCCCTGGAAAACGTAAAACCCTCCCTTCCTGCAAAATGTTCCAAAAACACGTCCACCAACCCTGCTCCCTTCATGATCCCTGCCAACCTCACCCCATCATAACGCACCTGTGCTGACCTACCCCCACTATCTTCTTTCCTCAGGATCGTATTAAAATCCCCTCCCCACATCAACTGATGGGACGTATACAGATATGGCCTGATTTTCCCGAACAACAGTGACCTCCCCCTCTTACTCTGGGGCCCATAGATATTAATAATTCTTAAAGCCACCCCGTGCAATAACACATCCACCACCAAACACCTCCCTACCCCTAACTCCACCACCCGTTGAATTACCACCTTATGTGTCTTGAACAAAATACCTACCCCCCCATACCTTTCCCCTGCCAGCCCCAAAACTGAAGGACCCCATCTCCATGCCTGTTTCGCCCGCCTGACAGCATCCAATGTTTGCAATCTCGTCTCCTGAATCAAGAAACAATCTGCCTGTATAGCAGAGAGGCCATCGAAGGCCACACATCTCGCCCTCTGGGAGGAGACACTGGCCACATTAAGCGTGGCAAAGAATAACAGCACTCCCGCCATCACCTCTATGTAGAGAAACGCCTCCCCTGCACAGACTTCTCCTTCCTCCCTTCCTTCTGCTCTAACCCGCCACCTAAATCCTGTACCTTACCATCCCCCACATCTTCCTCCTCCGCCCAGTCCCTCACTCCAAATTCAAAAGTCCTCTCTTTCCTTCCCCCCTCCCCCCTTATTTTCTTCCTCCCCTTCTTCTTCTTCTCCTCACCTACAACCCCTCCTCCCCCTAAGGCACAACCATCTCCCCGCTCACCCTCCTCCCCCTCTCTCTCGTCCTCCGACCCTTCTCCCCCCTTATCTACTGCTTGAAAAACACTATTTCTTCCAGATTTCCTCTTCCCCCTTCTCCCCTTCCTATACCCCCTTCCCCCCTCCCCCCTCCCTCCTCCACACTCTCAACTTCCATATCCCCCCTCTTCCAAGCAACCCTCCTCCATCCTAACCTTTCCCCCTTCCTACTCCTCACCTTTCCCCCTCCCTCCCTCACTGCCTCCTGCCTGCTTCCTTCCCCCTCCTGCCATCCTCTATTATCCCCTCTTCCCTCCTCTACTATCTCCTCCTCCCTTCCTTCTACTTCCAAACCCCTAAATTTATTCCCAACCTCTATCTCTTGCTCTAACCCCCTCCCAGCAGCTACCCGCATCCCCATCCCCCTTCCCTTTCCTCCCTTTTCTTTCTTTGAGACCCGTAACCATCCTTCGTCCTCACCCTCCTGCCTCTGAGCTCCCCCCCGTTTCTCCCCCCCCTGACTTGTCAACTCTTCCTCCACACCATCCGTACCCTGGACCCCTGTCCCTCCTCTCCCCTCCCCCCCTCCTGCATTTGACTATCCCTTCCCGTGCCATCCTCTCCCCCATTATGAGAAGCCTGCAGACAATCTCTAAATGCATGCCCCAGACCCCCACAAAGATTGCATCTAATGGAGGTACAATCCTCCGTGGAATGTTCCTTGGCCCCACATTTTGCACACTGCATTACTGGGCAGGACATGCTAAAGTGCCGAAAGGACCCACACTTAAAACACTGCCTCGGCTGTCCTTTATAGAAGCACAAAATTCTGTCCCTCCCTATGAACGCCGCTGAGGGAATGTGCTGTATCACCTGGCCCACTTGATTTAATTTAACCAAAGCCCCCCATCCACCCGCCCATACCCTACTGGGGTCCGGGAATTTAGTCAACGGAGTTCTCAACTCTGCATACCTCTGTAACCAGAAAGCCAGGTCTGCCCCTGAAATGGACTCGTTCCGCACCAACAGAGTCACCTGCACCAGGTCAGGTCTGCTGATCGGGACCACTTTATAATTTTTCCACTCCCCTCTCCCCCTTACCCCTTCATACCTCTCCCAGAAGACCTCCATTCCTCTCTGTGTCAAGAAACTGACATCGTACTCCGGGATGTTCACCGGATGTATGCATGCATAAAGGTCCTCTGGGATAAACCCTAGCCCCAAAACCAACCTCAATACTGTGTCCCTGGAAGGCATCCCCCCCTCCCCCACCCATCTAACTTGTACCACATTCCGCCTCCTGGGTACTTGCCCACGACCTCTCCCCTCTTCCCAAAACCTGCCCCCGCCCTACCACCCCATGGAAACCCTCCCCCCTCTCTTCTCCCCCCACTACCTACTACAGCAGCAAAGGACTTAGCCCCCTGCCCCCACCGCCCTCTCCCACCTTTCCCTGAACTCAGTGCATCCTGCCCATCTCGTACCGTCCCCCCCTCCGATTGCCCCCCTGCTATCCCTTCACTTGCCTCCCCCTCCCCCCTGCCGTGCCATGCCCCCTCCCCCTTGATCCCCACCTCCCTTTTCCCCAAACTTTTCCCCAACAGACAAATGTATCAATTCAGAAAATTCTCCTTCACCCCCCTCCCCCCTCTTATCAATACACATATTTATCACATCAGATATGCCTCCCTCCTTCAAACATTCTCTATCCATAGCAACCCTCCCCCCCCCAAGTCCAAACTCAATCCCTCTACAGAGCTGTCCTTATCCTGCAGCAATACCCCACAGTTCAAAGCCCCACAGGCCTGGGCTGAAGATCTGGTGTTTAGTTCTGTCTGCAGAGCATCTTCTGACCCCTGCTGGCTGTCTGTATGCTGTCCTCTCCGCACAGGCAGGTCTTGCAGGAGACTGGTAGTTGGTTTCACCTCAGGCTTTCCCCCTTCTCCCTCCTGATTGGATGGGAACTCCTGTCCATCCAACCCTCTGGGGCGTAGCTCCTCAGAACCTGGCTGCACAGCAATCTGAACTCCTGAATGAGAAAAATCGGTTGCTGCAATCAGAGAGTCAACTTGCTGCACCTGAGCCAGCCTTCCAGAGTACTGCAGTCCTCCTGCCATCTCTGCACAAGCTGTATCCACTCCTTTAACATGTAAACTGCTTTCCTCCTTACTGGATGTTTCTACTAACACCTGCTTGGAAAGCAGACTGCCTCCCAAGTCTCCTTTCTCAGTTTCTACAATGTGCAACAGTTTAGGAATCTTTCTTGTTTCAGATTCTTGTCCCTTAGGTGGTATCACAGGTTCTGAAAAGACACCAGAACCAAGTCCAACCACCTCCTGTCTGGAGCCTTTTTCCACAGTGAGTATATCTGGCTGGCTTGCCAAAGCCTTCATAAAAGTTAAAGTAGCTTGATTAGCAGACCCTGACAAGTCCTCTGTTACAGGCTGACGTTTAAACATACAAGCAGAGCCAGACTCTGCCTTTTTCTCCTGCTTTCATAGACACTGTAGCCTCTTTCTGGCACACTTCTCTCTCTGGACACAAATGTTCAGAAGCAAAGGCCATTCTTTCCTGATTCAAATAAAGCTCCCTCAAGGGATTATCACTGCCCTTTTTTAAGGAGCCCAACAGCTTCTCTTTCTGCTGGAGCTGTTTTATCAGTCGGACTTCCTCCTTCTTGTAAGCCTTCCTGTGTTCAGCTGGGGCTAACTTGCTCAAAGCCTTAGCCATTTTTTTGCTTCTTCCCCAGCTCTGCACACTCCTTTTCCAGGGCCTTGATTTTCCTGACCCTCTCTCTACCACGCCTTTAGCCGTGTCTTCTGGATCACAGCTTTCTAACTGGACCTCCTCCTCTTCCTTCTCCTCTGACCAGCCATCCTCGCTCTCTACCTGATCAGGAACAGGCAGAGGCTCCTGGCTCACCTCCATTCCCTCCTCTCCAACCATCCCCTTAGAGAGTTCTTCAGGGGTCTTTACCAACTTCCTCCCCTCTCCACATTTTTCACGCTCACCTTCCATGAGCAGCTGAGTCATGGAGGGGGTAACGATCCGGCTTCCACCCCTGGACTTCTGCACTCTGCGGTCCACAGGACTCCTCTCCCTCCTCTCTGGGGCTGATCCAGAAAGAGAGCTACTCCTCCGGGCCTTCTGGTTCCTGGCCCCAGTAGGCCCCATGGCCTGGGACCTTCCTGAGGACTTCTCCCCAGGGACCCTCCTCATTGCTGGGGAAGGAGCTAGGCCCCGCTCCCCTCCCTCCTGGTACTGGCAGAGCCTCTGGCAGCACTTCCTCCTCTGTCAAGGACTAGCCAACAACTGAGCTGGAATGCCCTCCCGCGGGAGGTGGTGGAAATGAAAACGGTAATGGAATTCAAACATGCGTAGGATAAGCATAAAGGAATCCTGTGCTGAAGGAATGGATCCTCAGAAGCTTAGTAAAGATCGAGAGGCGGGGCTGGTGGTTGGGAGGCGGGGATAGTGCTGGGCAGACTTATACGGTCTGTGCCAGAGCTGGTGGTGGGAAGAGGGACTGGTGGTTGGGAGGCGGGGATAGTGCTGGGCAGACTTATACGGTCTGTGCCCTGAAGAGCACAGGTACAAAACAAAGTAGGGTATACACAAAAAGTAGCAAATATGAGTTATCTTGTTGGGCAGACTGGATGGACCGTGCAGGTCTTTTTCTGCCGTCATCTACTATGTTACTATCCACCTTATAATTGAAAGAGAAAAACGCCTAGATTTCGACCCAAATCGGGAGATAGACGTTTATCTCACAAAAACGAATAAATCGGTATAATGGAAAGCCGATTTTGGACGTTTTCAACTGCACTCCATCGCGAAAGCGTACAAAGTTGACGGGGGCGTGTTGGAGGCGTGGCAAAGGTAGAACTGGGGCGTGGTTATCGGCCGAGGAGAGATGGGCGTCTTTCGCCGATAATGGAAAAAAAGTATGCATTTGTAGCTAGAATTTAGGGCACTTTTTCTGGACCCTGTTTTTTCACGAATAAGGCCCCAAAAAGTGCCCTAAATGACCAGATTACCCCCAGAGGGAATCGGGGATGACCTCCCGTGACTCCCCCAGTGGTCACTAACCCCCTCCCACCACAAAAAATGATGTTTCACAACTTTTTATTTTACCCTCAAATGTCATACCCACCTCCCTGGCAGCAGTATGCAGGTCCCTGGAGCAGTTGTTAGGGGGTGCAGTGGACTTCAGGCAGGTGGACCCAGGCCCATCCCCCCTACCTGTTACAATTGTGCTGCTTAATGCTTAGTCGTCCAACCCCCCCAAACCCACTGTACCCACATGTAGGTGCCCCCCTTCACCCCTTAGGGCTATAGTAATGGTGTAGACTTGTGGGCAGTGGGTTTTGAGGGGGATTTGGGGGGCTCAACACACAAGGGAAGGGTGCTATGCACCTGGGAGCTCTTGTACCTTTTTTTTTGTTTTTGTAAAAGTGCCCCCTAGGGTGCCCGGTTGGTGTCCTGGCATGTGAGGGGGACCAGTGCACTACGAATCCTGGCCCCTCCCACGAACAAATGCCTTGGATTTATTCGTTTTTGAGCTGGGCACTTTCATTTTCCATTATTGCTGAAAAACAAAAAAGCCCAGCTCACAAATTGTCGAATAAAACATGGACGTCTATTTTTTTCGAAAATACGGTTCGGTCCACCCCTTCACGGACCCGTTCTCGGAGATAAACGCCCATGGAGATAGACATTTTCGTTCAATTATGCCCCTCCACGTTACTATGATTTGGCATTGCAATAGGAACTGGTTAAGCAGTCTCATTTGTTTGGACATCCAGGAATAAAAGGAACTCTGCATTGAGTGAGGCAAGGAGCACGTTGGCCAGGCATGTACCAACAGGTGAAGGAATATGTGTGGCAGTATTTACAGTGCTTAAGAAATAATGCCTCACACAGTCCTCCATCTTCCATCTTGTTACAACAGCACAGAGTAGGTCCTTGGCACAGGTTACATATAGATTTCATAGAGGACCTACCAGTTCCAAGGAAGGATTTAAATATTTACTTGTCATGGTGGATAGTTTCTCAGGATGGTTAGAAGCAATTCCATGCAAGGATCATACAGTAAACACAGCTTATTTGAGCAGATAATTTGTAGATTTGGTACTCCACAAATTGATTCAGATAGAGCCCCAGCATTTGTATCTGAAGTGTTCCAATCTATGCTTCAAGCATTGGGAATAAAAGCGCTACTCCGTACCCCTTATCATGTGGAAGCCTCAGGATTAGTGTAAAGATATAATCATGTTTTGAAGGTGGGTTTGAAGAAGTTAGATTCAGGAAAGGATTAGCCTAGGTAGGTGCCTATAATACTGGCAACCATACAATCTTTACTTCAGGAAGCAAGAGGGGGTGTTTCACCTTATCAGTGTTTAATGGGAACTGACATGCCATTGTATGTGAATTCTACATATTTCCATGAGTTTGATGCAGGGAAAATTTCTCCTGATTCAATTTTGCCATATGCGAAACACTTATGCTGGGATAGAGAAACCCTGCATAGCAGAGTAAAAGCATGCTGAAAAGAAGCATCAGATGTACAAGAAGTACTGCAGAATCCCTACCAAGAGGGGGATCTGGTAATGTGGATAAGGATGGGGCCTAATGCTTGGAAAGGTTCATATCATCGGAGCTAATGTAGCTGGTCTCATTTCTGCAGACTCAACTGGTAAAGCTATAAAATACATCCATGTGTCGCAGTTGAAGAAGGTGAAGGAAGATGAGTAAGCTGTGCTGTGGCTGTAATGCGTTGACCTTTCTGATGGCACTCTTGATCGCTTAGATGTTCATCTGTCCATTGGGATGTCCAGATGTTCTACGCCTGTTGAAATTTGTCACTATCTGTTCTGGTTATGTTTGATGTTCCAGAAGAAAAAGGAAGATGCATTTGGAGAGCTTTACAAGATATTAGCAATAAGATAGAAACCTTGTCAAACCAGACTGCTTTGGTAAACATTATCTTGCTAACAGCAGATATCTTGTTCCAGTCTTTTTGATAAAAGAAGACACTCAGGAGGTTTGGAGGTGCCTGGCAGAGAGAGCTGATCCCTGGAGTAAGAAACGTTATTGTGACTTGGACTTGCATGTTAGAAATGAAACCACTGCCTTGATATTTTATATGCATGAGAAGAGTGAGCTTGATGAAAGTTTTTATATTCACACTTGTACTCTAGATTTAGTCTGGATTACATTAGATCATACACATATTATAGCTAAGAGGTTGCCAAACACATTGGTTAGGCCAAAACCAGAGTCATTAGTGAAAAGAGATAAACCTGTTTTTATGGCATTGGAGGCTAGAAGCTAGGAGAAGAGATACAACTGAGCCAGCACAATGGGAAGATTATTACCCTTATACATGCATTGCCCCAGAACCATATGAAGTGGTAGTTACTGTGATTGAGGTAGTAAAGGAGCAATGAATTGTAATTTTGTTTTTAAGATGGAAGGTACAGGAATTAGTCCCAGTAAAGTTGTGCAGTTCCATAAATACAAGATGTGCAGTAAATTAGGTAAAACCATACTTGTATAAAATAGAGAATGTTACAATACAGATTTAGAGAAAAAAAGTACCCGTATTTACTTTGCCAGTAAGTGAGCATCTCGTTCATCCCAATTCCAGGGTTTTTGACATGGACACCACATTCATTCCATACAGCTGTAACCATGAATGCACCAGATATAAGCACTTATAACACATGCAAAGCAAAGATAGGTCATCCTATAGGAAAGTGCACACATTCTATACAGTTAAGAACTCAAATACAAAGCAAAATGGAGGACCTGTTGAAAACCCACCACTGGTGTCCCTGTGGAAGAAATTTGAAACAGGGATCTTTGTTGGTAGTGTCCTATTGAATGAAGATAAGCTTGCTCCTGTTTGTTCCTTATTCCAGTGCTTTTGATATTTGCCAAATGCATAAATATATAGACAGCGGGAATTTAGCCTTTTTTGACACATGCTTTTTTGCTTTGTATTTGAGTCCTTTAATATATGAATGCCCGTTGAATATTCTCATGTTTTTGCCTAAATCATTTTATTTAAGGAAGTCTAGTAACAGAGAAAAAAAAATTTAAGGGGTACATTTTTAGAGAGTAACTATGATGTATAGAGTTCTCAAGTGAGCCGCTTTGCGGCTAGTCTCATTGAAAGTTATGCTCGGCTGTATGGTCAGCCTATACTGAACTCTCTTTTGTCCCCTTTTGGATAAAGTATTGACTTTAATGGATCTTCTTTAGGTATTCAATATACTATTTTTTTTTCTGGGATTGACATTTGTTTGATAGTACAACTTTCTCTAAGGCCTTCCTCTCCCAGCCTCTTTACCTTCAGTCGACTCATCATGATCAAAATACACTCATGGCTTCTACCTTCCTGGGACCTCTGTTTCAGGGCCTCAGCCATATCTCAGTAATTAAACACACTCATGCTTTCTCCCTTAGCCCAGGGGCGTAGCCAGACAACAGATTTTAGGTGGGCCTAGACAAGAAGTGGGTGGGCACCAACCTGCTTATAATTGAAAGAGAAAAACGCCTATATTGCGACCTAAATCGGGAGATGAGCGTCTTTCTCCCGTGGGCGCCCAAATCGGTATAATCGAAAGCCGATTTTGGGCGTTTCCAACTGCAATCCATCGCGGGAATGAATAAAGTTGACGGGGCGTGTTGGAGGCGTGGTGGAGGCGGGACTGGGGCGTGGTTATCAGCTGAGGAGAGATGGGCATCTTTAGCTGATAATCGAAAAAAAAGGCGTTTTTACCGTGATTTTGGGTCACTTTTTTTGGACCCTTTTTTTTCACGAACAACTCCCAAAAAAGTGCCCCAACTGCCCAGATGACCACTGGAGGGAATCGGGGATGACCTCCCCGGACTCCCCCAGTGGTCACTAACCCCCTCCCACCAAAAAAACCCCACTTTAGAAACTTTTTTTCCAGCCTCTATGACAGCCTCAAATGCCGTACCCACCTCCATGACAGCAGAATGTATTCTATCCTCTGTCAGCCTTTCCCTGGTTCTGATGTGGCTCTCGGGTGAGTCTGACACCTTTTCTGTTATGCGCACTGCAGAATCACATCAGCAATGCATTGTGGTGGGTGTAGGGTATTGGGCTCCGTAGTTCCACTAGCTTGTGGCAAATGCTCACAGTATTGGTAGATGGTAGGCTGTACTCCTATGGTGCTTTTCCCCCGCTAACTGGGTCAGAGGGTGTCCAGTTTTGTTTCCGGTAGTCCATGAGGTAGTGGCCATTTTTGTAAGCCAGTTTTAGATCTCTTTCATGTGTTAGCCATGTTAGAGAACTTAGTTCTTACCTTGAAAGTGGCTGAAAGATGGCATTGTACACCATTCTGCCAGCTCTGACCTACTGCTAACCTCAGTACCAGGGAGACTCGTTGCCAATGGGGCACAACCTCTGATCTGCAGTTAACTGTGAGTAAGCGTGCTTATTCCAATAAAGGACGTTTTTGGAGAGATTAGTCTTCAGGTGCCAACTGGTGTGCCAATGTTATACAGCAGCAACAAGTCCTAGAGGCCTGCGTGTATGCAGGTCCCTGGAGAACTTTTAGTGGGTACCACAGTGCACTTCAGCCAGGTGGACCCAGGCCCATCCCCTCCTACCTATAACACTTGTGCTGGTAAATGGGAGGCCTCCAAAACCCACTGTACCCACATGTAGGTGCCCCCTTCACCCCTAAGAGCTATGGTAGTGTTGTACATTTGTGGGTAGTGGGTTTTGGGGGAGGGGGTTGGGTGCTCAGCACCTGTGGTAAGGGAGCTATGCATGTGGGAGCTTTTTCTGAAGTCCACCACACTGACCTAGGGTGCCCAGTTGGTGTCCTGGCATATCAGGGGGGCCAGTGTACTACGAATCCTGGCCCCTCCCATGACCAAATGGCTCGGATTAGGACGTTTTTGAGCTGGGCGTTTTTAGTTTCCATTATCCCTAAAAAAAACAAACGCCCAGCTCAAAAACGTCTATTTTTTCGAAAATATGGTTCGGCCCGCCCCTTCACGGACCCGTTCTCGGAGATAGACGCCCATGGAGATAGGCATTTGCGTTCGATTATGCCCCTCCAAGTGTTCTCCCTCCCCCCCCCCCCACCAAAAAAATGCGTTTTTGTTATCATCAGGGGGAAGTCTTCAGCTGGTGGAGCTTGGGCTCCCCACCAGCTACCGCTAAATGTGTGCTACTGTTGGGTGGGCCTGAGCCCTAAGTGGGTGGACCCCGGCCCACCCAGGCCCACCAAGTTATTTTTCTTCTCCTATACTGGTGTAATATTTGCAGTGATCCCTTTCACTAGCCATGGTGCATATAAACAGGGATGTGGCTACTGTGGGTGTGACTACTGCAGGGGTGGATTCAGATAGTGACCCCATCCCTAAGGTTATCCATAATGTGTACTAGTACCTTTTTTCCTACAAAAAAGCACTGAATAGATGATAAAAGGCAACCTTGCCGCGTGCCTCTGGATGGGTGAAAAGCCTTAGAGAGCTTATTGATTTGGATGATGGTAGTAGCAGTGGCGTAGCTAGGTGGGGCGCAGGGGGAGTGGTCGCTCCCCTAAACAGATATTTTGAAAAAATGGCGCCTATGCACCACATGGAAAAACTTTCTCTCCCCTGTCCCACGTGAGTCATCTGTTCTCTTGTCTCTTCTCCTGCCCGCTCTCTCCCGTCCGCAGCACGTAGTCGTTTTTACTTCCCTGAAGCTTTTTCCCTCCTGCTGCACCGGCGATTCTCAGTCAGCTGTTTGCCAGCCTCGGGGCTTCTCCTCAGACGTGTCCCACCTCTGCGGAAAACAGGAAGTTGCTTAGAGTAGGCGGGGACACGTCTGAGGAGAGGCCCTGACACTGGCAAACAGCTGACTGTGAATCGCTGGTGCAGCAGGAGGGAAAAGGCTTCAGGGAAGTAAAAATAACTATGCAGACAGGAGAGAGCTGGCTGAAGAGAGGGAGGTAGGGGGTGGAGAAGGGAGAAAAAGCTTAATAGCAGTGGAAATGAGCCATCTAGTCCACTGTAAGCATGGAAGTCAGTATGGTTCATTTGTTTACACTCCCCTGCTCAGCCTTCACTGGCGTTCACAAAGGTATGAGCAGCTGTGTATCCATGTTGTCGTTCTTTATTGTTGGTCCATGTCTGTAACAAGTCTAAAGTTGTTTTAGTTGGATAGGCAGTGCCTTAAAAGCTGGAGAAGAAATGTAGATGTAGTAACAATTGAATATCACTAAAACAGCTTCAAAAATTATAGTAGCTGGTAGAAACTGCAATTATAAACTGTATAGTTTGATTTTTCTTCACTGTGCTTCTATACAATACAGATATCCAGATTTCAGTGAAGATATCCTGTTTTCTGATGGGTTCATTACCCTAACTGTTGTTGTAATCTGCCATGGGAAGATAGAATATATTGAAATTAAATTAAATGGGGCACATGAAATCACTTTTTCATCTATTTTATAGTTTACCTTTTAGGTACACAAATGGATTATTCCGTTTTGACAATGTTTTAGGGGCAAGTGGTTTTATAAGTCAAAATAAAAATAAATATTTTGTTTCATGCAGATCTCTTTTGTTTAAACATAAATGGGTTATAAATCCCTAATGCAGCCCATTGGATTTCTTACTGTATATTTTGTTCTTGTGATGACTTATACTGTGTCTGTGTCAAAACTAAAAACTCTTTATTGGTCGATAATAAAAGGAATACTATCCACTCTAAAATGTTGTTTTGTGGCTGTACATGAGGAATTGTGGAATTGAATAAATAAGTGTATGCTTGTGTCCCTAGTCCAGAGATCCAGTTAGTCGCTTAACATTAGTGGAACATAGCCACAGAGGCATGGTATGGTCGCATTTTTAATATGGTAATACTAGGGCCCAGCTAAGGAACAGGTTATTTTGAGTCAGTCTTCACTGGACCAAACTTGCTTCCCTTGTGCCATCACTATCTAGCAGGATATACAGTGTCTTAAAATGTGGAGGATAAAGGATTTTTGTTGTTGTAATCTGCCATGGGAAGATAGAATATATTGAAATTAAACGAATGTAGAATTAAACTCTCCTTTCATTGGGGCACATGAAATCACATTTTCATCTGTTTTGTGATTTACCTTTTAGGTACACAAATGGATTATTCTGTTTTGTTTCAACCTAATTCATGTTTAATGTAGGGTATTAATGTAATAAATAAATAGAGAGAAACTCTGAATGTTGAGCCACTGATTCTCATAACATGATGTCTGTTTTAGTGGCCTTGACCAGGAGAAAAAAAATCTCTGCACAAATATAACACGTGCTAGAGTGTCCTTATAACCAGCCCCTCCAAATGAAACACTGGGGAGCGCTGAAAGAGACAGGGAAAAAGGTTAACATGGGGAGAGAGAAGGATATAGTAAATGCCAGTGGCGTTCCTAGAGGGGCTGACACCCGGGGCAGATCGCCGATGCGCCCCGCCCCCCGGGTGCAGCCCCCCCCCCCCAGTGAAGCGCGAGCCCCCCCGGCGAAAAAGGAACCCCCCCACCCCAGCGAAATAACCCCTCCCCGGATGCACGCCGCTGGGGGGGGTGCCGCGTGCCGGTCAGCGTCGTTCGTTTCCATGCTCCCTCTGCCCCGAACAGGTTACTTCCTGTTCCGGGGCAGAGGGAGCATGGAAATGAATGATGCTGACCGGCGCGTGGCACCCCCCCCCCCAGCGGCGTGCACCCGGGGCGGACCGCCCCCCCCTTGGTACGCCACTGATAAATGCTGGACAGGGATAGAGAAGGACACAGAGTCAATACTGGACAGGGAGAGGGTAGGGGCATTGAAACACAAAGAGGCAGTGCTGGAGAAAGAAGAAATGGGGACACAGGGGCACTTCTGAAAAGGAGGGGGATAGGGACACAGGGGCACTACTGGAAAGGGGGAAGGAGATAGGGACACAGGGCACTACTGGAAAGGGGAGGCGATAGGGACACAGAGAAGGCACTACTGGAAAGGGGGAGGAGGTAGTGTCACAGAGTAGAAAACAGTAGAAAAAGGTATTTTATTTTCAATTTGATATTAGGAATATGACAGTATTTGAAAATGCACATCTCCGATACCTTCAAATTAGCAACCCTGCAGGGGTCTGAGTGCATCTTCTTAAGTCATTTTGGATGTACTGCAGCACAGATTTTGATGGGTAGAATCAGGGACTGCAAATCCCACATGAATTTGGGATGTGAGTTCACACTAGGACTGGTTGAAAAATCTCAGCTATTGATAGTGGGGACATAAAACAAAAGATCAGTGCCAAACAGATATAGAGAAGGAAAAGAAAAAGACAAGAAGCGAAAGAAGAAATGGAAAGGCCAACCTGGAAAATAATTTGTAAGGTTGACTCATGGAACATGGAAAAAAAGACTGGGATCCGCCAAATTCCCAGACAACAAAAGTAGAAAAAAATATTTTTATTTAATACTTTGAAAGGACTGAGATGTACCTGCTTTGTAGAATGTACATTTTTTTGTATTTTTATTTTGCAAAGTACAGGAGAAAATGCATTTGTTTCTTTCTTTTTTTTTTTTTTTTTTTTTTTAACCAGTATTGCACTATTTATAGAGTCTGGCTTCCTTGGGCAGAGAGGAGGGGGGTTCTCTATTTCAATGTTTGTTGCTGGTGGTGGTTTCTTTTGTTTTTTTTTGTTTTTGTTTTTGTGGCTCCCTATTCTGTAGTAGATTGGAATATTGTCACAATTTGGGTTTCTGCCAGGTGCTTGTGACCTGGGTTGGCCACTGTTGGAAACAGGATACTCAGCTAGATGGACCATTGGTTTGACCCAGCATGACTACTCTTATGTTATGTAGATGAGGATCTGTCCATGTTCTGCATGTGTGCCTGAGGTGAAGGATTCTGCTAGCACGTAGCATCTGTGTAGGAATGTGTAACAGTGCATTTTGTTCCAGTTTCCCAATAGTAGGTTAATTGGTGCTCTAGAGCCCAGTGTAATATATATAGCAATGTCTGTTCATAGATGGGTTAGGGCTGTTATGGTGTGGCAAGTTTTGTGTCCTAGAGCAGCGTTTCCCAAGTTGGTCCTGGAGTACCCCCTTGCCAGTCAGGATTTCAGGATATCCACAGTAAATATGCATGGCATTGATTTGTATATATTGCCTCCATTACATGCAAATCTTTTTCATGCAGATTCATTGTGGATAACCTGAATGGCAAGGGGGTACTCCAGGACCAATAGGGAAATACTTCTCTAGGTCCCACTGTAATATTTATAGCACTGTCTTTTTGTAGGTGGATTAGGGCTGTTATGGTGTAGTAAGTTTTCAGTATAGGTTTTGGGTGTCTTTTTGCAGGGGGTTGTGTTATTTCATAAAATGTCTAGCCCTATTTGAAAGTAGGCTTTGGGGCAAGGGCCCTTGTCACCTAAAATAAAAATGCTCAGGACTAGTGTTCTTCACATCCTGTAGAATCAACACACAAACGCCCATCTGATTTAAACAAGGTGTCTAGCAGTGGAAGGAATGTGTGTACTATTCCTGAGGTGATGGTCACGATTTGAATATTTTTACTTTGTAGTTAAGAAGACAAGTTACCTGCTCTGGCCAGTCCAGGGATCTCTTCTGCATCGTGCCTCTTGATGTAACTTACTGTTTCCTTGTAGGCAGGATGCAACAGAGATAGCCTGTATTAATCAGTGCCCGCTACAGCCCCTGAGCAACAACACAGACACTGCTGTGTAAATGACACCAACCGACGCCTATTTTATAAAAGTCTGCTCCCCCTGAGATCAAAACCTGGCTATGCCTCTGGGTAGTAGGCATTCAATGTAAGATTTTCATGATGTTTATGACAGTGTGAGGCAGTGAGGGACTTAGTGTAGATGTCTCTAGAGATATTCCCTCATGGGGAGCTGCAGTTCAGACATCTTGCAGCAGGTTATGCTAAAACCTGCTGTGTCAGGGGCTGAATGGCAGAGCTATTGTAAAAGAGTTAGTACATTTTGGGAAGGGTAGGCTTTCTGACTAGGAGGGAGTGACTCCACCATGCACAAGAGAAAGTTAAAAGCTCATAGAGAGAGAGAGAGAAGAACTGAGAGACCCAGGAGAGAGAGGCCAGAGGAAGAAGATATAAGCTCTAGTATACACCCTGACCCTGACCCTGACCCTGATTAAGAGGTTTAGGGAGCAGATTGAGAGGCCCTGATACAGAGTTCCCAGGAAGGTAGAGTGTGTTCAATTATTGTGAGCTGGCTGAGGGGGCCTGATACAGAGGTCTCAGGAAGGTAAAAGCTATGGGGTATTTAGATACAGTGAGCTTACCGAGGAAAGTCATGAGTGTGTTGAATTACTGTGAGCTGGCTAAGGCAATCTAGAAACTAGTTTAGTTGCTCTCTCCAGTGAGATTCATGGCCAACTGGATGGAGGGAAGTTTGTGCCGATTGTCTTACTGGATATTAGTGCTGCTTTTGACCTCATTTCTCTTTCTCTTCTACTTGCACACAAATGATAAGATTAGTGCACAACTTGCATTAAATATTTTTACATCACCCCCTTCAGTGCCTCATTAAATCTGGGCTTAGCATGTGAGAAAGTCCCATATTAGAACATTTCATGAAGTTTTTATATTGTAAACCACCTAGAACCTGGGATACCATGGTCTAGAAACTGTGATTTAAAAAAAAAAAAATAAACAAATACACTGAGGCCGATATTCAGACCGCAGGAGTTAGCTGTGCTGCCTCCCGCAGTCAGCTCCGAGCCTGAGTTGTTTGTGACTGGCATTGAATATCATGGCAACAGTCCATACAACAAATCCCAGGGCAAGCAGTTGCTTCCCATGTCTGTCTCAATAGCAGACTATGGACTTTTCCTCCAGGAATTTGTCCAAACCTTTTTAAACAAATTCCTGGAGGAAAAGTCAATAGGCTGCTATTGAGATAGACATGGGAAGCAACTGCTTGCCCTGAGATTTGTAGCATGGAATGTCGCTACTCTTTAGTGTTCCAAAATCTTGATATTCTTTGAGATTCATCATGGAATCTTGCTATTCGTTATTATTCCAGAATCTTGTTACTCTTGGGGGTTCAGGAATGTGATTTGGGTTTCTGACAAGTACTTGTGACCTGGCTTGGCCACTGTTTGGAAAACAGGATACTGGGCTAGATGGACCATTGGTCTGACCCAGTATGCCTACTCTTATGTTCTTATCTGGTTTTATGTTTAGCCTGTTTAAACTTAAGTAGCTAAGCCAAAAATCAACCATGGCTGGTTAAGTTTAAACCAGCCACAGATAGGCCAGCTATTTCAGTAGCCTAATTTGGCTGCCAAACTTAGCCAGCAATACGCCAAATATTAGCAGATAGCCGGTTATATTGCAGGAACTGGCTATCCACTAAGTGCTAACCGGCAATATTTAGCAGGAGAAAACCAGCTATTTCCCACTGAATATTTCAGATAGGCTGTTAAGTGCCATTTAGCCTGTCAGGAACCACTTCTTGACAGTTAAATGTTTTTAAATATTGGAGGGACTAAATCCAGATTTTACCACACTTTAATAAAAGGGGCCCTAAGTTTGTACCTGAAGCAATGGAAGGTTAAGTGACCTGCTCAAGATCACAAGGAGCAGCAGTGGGATTTCAACCAGGCTTCCTACTCTAACCATTAGGCTACCCTTCTACACCAGGTTATCGAAAATCGTCATCTGTCTCATCAGCCCTTTCATACACTTCAACCACTGTATTATTACTGAGTTTTAATGACATATGTGAGCAACCAAAAGCTGAATAAACTATTTGAGTGAAAAAGCTATTTACTGCAGTGAGTTTATCCATCTGCTCTGGAGAAATATTAAGTACTGGTACATTTGAATTTTCATGTAAGCACTTAATGAAACTTAGAGTGAAGGAGGAGCCTAATGCTTAGTGCAGTGGGCTGAGAACCAGAGGAACTGGGTTCAATTCTTACTTAACTCTCCATTGCCCCAGGTACAAAATAAGAAACTGTATATAATATTTAAACTGCTTTGATTATAACCATAGAAAGGCAGTATATCAAATCTCATCCTCTTTGCTAAGTGGCCCCAAGTGTTACTGCACTGTTACCCCATTGAATGGAGAATGGCTCAGAAATCTATTCAATACATAAAATTATTCCAATAAAAAGATATCACAAACAATAGAAATGCTAAATAGTAGTAGTAGTAAATGTATTATTGACCACTATTGTGCTCATTTTCAAAAGAGAAAAACATCCAAAAAGTAGCATAAATCTCCATTTGCACGTTTTTCACACAAAAACGTCCAAATTAGTATTTTCCAAACCAATTTCTAAACGTTTTTCTATAAAGTCCATCAGAAGTACATTCAAGTCATAAGGGGGTGTGTCAGGGGCATGTTAAGGACTGTTATTACACTCTATACATGTAAATAGTTTTACTTCTGTGTGCATTTTCTGGTGTACTGTGAGGTTTCCCTTCCGGAAGCTTCTACCACACTCTGAACATTCATATGGTTTCACACCTATGTGGATTCTCTAGTGCACTGCAAGCAATGCTTTCTTTCTGAAGCTTTTACCACACTCAGAACATGTAAATGGTTTAACACCTGCGTGGATTCTCTGGTGAACTATGAGGGATGTCTTGCCTGTGAATCTTTTACCACACTGAGGAAGGACATGTAAATAATTTTACTCCTGTGTTGATTATCAGGTGCCCTGTAAGGTTTGCCTTCTGACCAAAGCTTTTACCACACTCTATACATGCAAATGGTTTCTCTCCCGTGTGGCTTCTCTGATGCACTTTGAGATTTACATTACAACCAAAGCTTTTACCACACTTAGAACATGTGAATGGTTTCACTCCATTGTGGATTTTCTTGAGTATTGTGAGGTCTGCCTAAAGCCTTTACCACACTCAGGGCATGCATATTGTTTAATGGCAAAGGAAAAACAAACAGGAGGTAAGAACCCTCACGAAAACGTGAGATATGAAGCAAAAAAGTGAGGAGAATGAATGAGGATACCAAGAGAGGAGTATAACAGGCTAGTTCCTGGTTAATATTAAAAAAAAATTTTCAGAGGAGAGGCGACCCAAGAGAGTTCTGTTACACTACTTTTCTCAGAGTGCACGTTTCACATCAGACTACCTGAGGTTATAAAGACCCCTGAGGCAGGCCTTTGGGCCGAAACACGGCCGTGTCGGGTCATTTTTTTATGCGAATAAACATTTTTTTGGTATCCTCATTCATTCTCCTCACTTTTTTGCTTCATATCTATTGTTTAATGGCAACATGGATTCTCTGGTGGACTGTGAGGCTGTCCTCGATGACGCTTTTACCCCACACTTTCTATATGCAACTGTTTTAACTTCTGAATGGATTCTATGGTTCATTGCTAGATTTTCCTTCTGATGGACACTAGCACCACAGTCAGAACAAGCACTAATCTCTCATTTTGCAGAATGTTTTGATATTTTAAAATATCAGTGTTCCTGATTCTACAGCAGTTTGAACTCTGTTATCCTCTATGAATGCTTTCCTGTGACTGAAACTTTTCTTCTGGTCTGTATCCTAATGGCTTGATTTTGTGCGTTTTGCACTTGGACATTTTTTGTTTGAAAGTGGATCAAAAAACAAAACATCCAAATAACAAAACATTTTTCAAAACAGTATTTTCAAAAGGAAAAGTTAGACATTTTTGTTTGTTGAAAATGACCTTCTATCCTGTTCAAAGTTTGGATGTTTTTGTAAAACGTCCAAATTCAGACTTAGTCATCATATCGAAAATGCCCCTCTACATAGTAACATAGTAACATAGTAGATGACGGCAGAAAAAGACCTGCACAGTCCATCCAGTCTGCCCAACAAGATAACTCATATGTGCTAATTTTGTGTATACCCTACTTTGATTTGTACCTGTGTTCTTCAGGGCACAGACCGTATAAGTCTGCCCAGCACTATCCCCGCCTCCCAACCACCAGCCCCGCCTCCCACCACCGGCTCTGACACAGACCGTATAAGTCTGCCCAGCACTATCCCTGCCTCCCAACCACCAGTCCCGCTTCCCACCACCGGCTCTGGCCCCTCTATATCTACTTAATGTTGCATTAAAATTGTGTATAATATCTAATTTTAGCTATAACATAAAATATATGAAATTTAGGATGGCCTCAACCAATGATGCAGTTTCAGGGTAAAAAAAGGACATTCAAGTTGGACTTGCCCAACAAATGATAACAATATTTAAATTAATCCAATATTTTATTAATAATTCTACTTTTTTATAAGTATTTTCTACTGTTCCTTTCAGGCCTCAGCAGAATAATGTAGCACTTAGGGAAAAAGATACAACCCAGAAGGCCAGCACTGGAGGCCAGGATAGCAAATATCTCCACTGCCACCATGTACTTGCCCTTGGTGCTCAGGTACGTTGGGATGAAGGAGATCCAGACGCTGCAGAACACCAGCATGCTGAAGGTGATGTACTTGGCCTCATTGAACCTGTCAGGTAGATTTCTTGCTAAGAAAGCTATGATGAAGCTGACACCAGCCAGAAATCCCAGGTAACCCAGAACACAGTAAAATGCAAATATTGACCCTTCATTACATTCAGTTAGTATTGTTCCAATTTCTGATTTCATATTAAGATATGGGAACGGGGGAGCAGTGAACAACCAGGCAAGACACAGAACAGTTTGAATAAGGGAACAGAAAAGGACTACAGAAATTGAGATCCTGGAACCCATCCATTTCTGGAGCTTGCTTCCAGGCTTGGTGGCATGAAAGGCCATGACCACAGTAGTGGATTTTGCCAATATAGAGGAAAGAGCAATGGAGAAACTGATCCCAAAGGCAGTCTGTCGGAGAATACAGGTCATTTTGTCAGGGTGGCCGATGAATACCAAGGAACAGAGAAAGCAGAGCATGAGGGAGATGAGAAGAATGTAACTGAGGCCTCGGTTGTTGGCTTTCACTATGGGGGTGTCTTTGTAATGAATAAAGATCCCCAAAATGACAGTATTAATGAGAATTAAGAAAATACAGGTAAAAATCAAAGTTATCCCCAGAGGCTCTTGATAGGTCAGGAAGGATATCACTTTTGGGATGCAGGTATCTTTCTTCTGATTGGGCCATTGGTCCTCTGGGCATTTCGTACAAGTGTCTATATCTGAGAATGAAAAATATTGTTCCATTATCTCACAAATAGCATCAGTTATAGGACTGTAACTTTTCCTTTATAGTAAGGCTTGTCTCAAAATGAGACAGTAGCAAACATTAAACAAATAATGAACAATGAGCTTCCTGGAAATGAAATCATGCATTATCTCTTAGAAGTACTTGCACCTGAAATGGATGCTTTTAAAGGATTCCATACGCCTTATTTAATCGAGGTGTGATTAGTTTTGCTAGCGGTATCCAGCTCATATTTATGGATTAGGACATGTGAAGACCCAATTTTGAAAGAATATTGAGATTGCAATTGAGACGTCCAGATCAGGATATGCTCAGTTGTGTTGATGTTTTGGAAAAGGCAGGAGTGCATGCATATTTGCTGGCCCATGTTGGATCTTCAATGAAGGCTGAATATGGGCCGAATATGAGCCTTTCACATTAGAACATGAAATCACTCACCATTTTGACTGGAGACTTCTCCCTCTGGACAGGGAATACAGTCATAGCAGCAGACGGGCTCTCTTTCCCTGGTTAATTTCCTGAACCCAGGAGGGCAACTCGGGCTGCATCTGAACTCTGGAGGTGTCTGAGGATGGAGAAGAAACTGATTAACTTGAGGTAATACTGGATTATGACTTTTCTGTTTAAACATGAGACAATTTTCCCATTTAGTTTTTCAGCTCCTTGCCAAGCTACTCAGTAGAATATTGAGGTCTGTATGAGCTGTATTTTGTTTGGAAATATAAATAATATGAAATAGGTTTGATCTGGAATCAGTCATTCAGGCTGATTGGGGAACGTTTTGAGCAATGTTTCTTGCTGGTCACCCTAAATAGTTTGATTAAAAGTAGGAGAAAATACCCTGTTTCCTCAAATAACTCTGAATTCTCCATCCCCTTGTAAGACTTTGGCTATGAGAAAAGGACTTTTAGGTAGGGCCGTGCCAACACAGTAAGCGTGGTAAGCGCCGCAGGGGGGCGCCGCGCCGTCGAGCTGTATTAAAAAAAAATTACTCCTCCGCTCCAACCCCGATTCCCTGGTGCTTTAAATTTACCTCTCTCCGCCTCCGGCTCCGACGTCTGCGCAGTGTCAGTGAAAGAGCTGCCTGTCTGACGTCTCTCCACCAGCCTTCCCTTCGCTTGTTTGTTCCCTCTGTGTCCCGCCCTCAAGGAAATGACGTCAGAAGAAGGCGGGACACAGAGGGAACGAACGAGCGAAGGGAAGGCTGGTGGAGCGACGTCAGACAGGCAGCGCTTTCACTGACACTGTGCAGATGTCGGAGGCGGAGGCGGAGAGAGGTAAATTTAAAGCGCCAGGGAATCGGGGTTGGAGCAGAGGAGGCTCAGGCCAAACCCAGCCATTTCCTCCATCGCACCCCAGACGTGCCTTGGAGCCAGGCAGGTCCGGGAGGGGCACCAACTAATGGTCTGTAGGGGGGCGCCAGAGACCCTAGGCACGGCCCTGCTTTTAGGTGATGTCATTGTAGCCTACTTTTCTATCTCAAAGACTGAATATTTACCTCATGGATCTGCTCACCATTGGTTATTTACTGTATAAGTATTTTTGTTTCTTTAATCATATACCCAACACATTTATACAGAGTGAGTTTCATTCAGCAACATTAGGTATTTTTTGTTTAAACTTGTTGCTTCATCAAATGGATATATTTTGGCCAAATTTATCTTGACGTGAAGGATGCAGCAAGGGTGTTACAGGAGCAGGACCTAATGTTATACAGTTATCAATACTATTTATTTATTTATTGCATTTGTATCCCACATTTTCCCACCTTTTTGCAGGTTCAGTGTGGCTTACAATAAGAAATGAATGATGGAAGTACAATTTGTTACAGATTGGTTATGGATTACATTGTGCAGAATTATGCGAGACAATCGAAGTGTCGTTAAGGAGTGCAACAATGGAACACAAACATTGAACATTGGAAGGAGGCAATGGGAGCTTAAAGGGCAATACTAAGGCATAAAAACATATGGTATACATATTTCTGTGAGTAAAGGTATGAGTGATGTGGGATTACGGGGGATGAGAGTTCAGAAGTGGATTTATAGTGCATTAATAAACAGTAAGTGTGGATTTTATGTGTTTTGGCTCTTTCCGTAAATTTTTTCAAAAAGATGGGTCTTCAATAATCTGCGGAAGGAAGCTTGCTCGTGGATCGTTCTTAAGTTGCGTGGCAGTGTATTCCAAAACTGCGTGCTCATGTGAGAAAAGGTTGACGCATGTAGCGTCTTGTATTTCAAGCCCTTGCAATTGGGGAAGTGGAGGTTCGGGATGATCTTTTGGCGTTTCCTGGTGGTAAGTCTATTAGCTCAGACATGTAGGCTGGGGCTTCGCCATGGATGATTTTGTGGACTAATGTGCATACTTTAAAAGTGACGCGTTCCTTGAGTGGAAGCCAGTGCAGTTTCTCTCGTAATGGTTTTGCACTTTCATATTTTGGCTTTCCAAAGATGAGTCTGGCTGCCGTATTTTGGGCTGTTTGAAGTTTTCTCAGTGTTTGCTCTTTGCAACCTGCGTATAGTGAGTTGCAGTAGTCCAGGTGGCTGAGTACGAGGGATTGCACTAGGCTGCGAAAGACGGATCTTGGGAAGAATGGTCTTATCCTTTCCAATTTCCACATGTAGTAAAACATCTTTTTAGTTGTGTTGTTTGCGTGAGTTTCGAGTGTTAGGTGGCGGTCGATAGTGACTCCAAGGATTTTGAGCGTTTCTGAGATTGGAAGGTTTAGGTTTGGTGTGTTTATAGCGGTGAATTCCTTTGCGTTGTATTGGGAGGTGAGTATCAGGCATTGAGTTTTTTCAGCATTTAATTTCAGATGGAATGCATCTGCCCATGTGTTCATGATGTGTAGGCTTTTATTGATTTCGTTGAAGATTTCGTTAATGTCTTGTTTGAAAGGGATGTATATTGTCACGTCATCAGCATATATATAAGGGTTGAGGTTATGGTTTGATAGGAGTTTTGCCAGAGGGATCATCATTAGGTTGAAAATGGTTGGTGAGAGAGGTGATCCTTGTGGTACTCCACATTCAGGTGTCCATGCCTTAGACGTGGTTGAATTTGATGTGACTTGATACGAACGTTGGGTTAGGAACCCCTTGAACCAATTTAGGACATTTCCTCCAATGCCAAAGTATTCAAGTATGTGTAATAGGATTCCGTGGTCTACCATATCGAAGGCACTTGACATGTCAAATTGTAGGAGGAGTATATTGTTGCCGGTCGCAATTATTTGTTTAAATTTAGTCATAAGGGTGACTAATATTGTTTCTGTGCTATGATTTGACCGGAATCCTGATTGGGCATCATGCAATATTGAGTGTTTGTTTAGATAGTTAGTGAGTTGTTTAGTTACCATTCCTTCGGTTATTTTGGTTATTAGTGGTACGGATGCTACTGGCCTGTAATTGGTTAATTCACTCGTGCTTTTCTTTGTATCTTTAGGTATTGGGGTAAGTAAGATTTTTCCTTTTTCTTTTGGGAAAAGTCCGTTTTGTAGCATGAAGTTTACATGGTTCGTTGGGTCTATTTTGAATTGTTGAGGAGCAGATTTCATGAGGTTGTTTGGGCACGTGTCTAGTTTGCAGTGGGATTTGGCATATCTTTTGAGAGTTTCAGAGATGAGGTCTTCTGATAGTATTTCGAATTCGGTCCAGGTTCTGTCTGGTGGGTGTATTCCTTCTTCTGGATCTAGACAATCTAAGAGTGTGGCGTACTCAATAGAGCTAGCGGGTATTTTGAGTCGTAGTTGTATAATTTTCTCCTTGAAGTATTTCGCAAGGTTGTCAACATCTGGTATATCTTTGCCGTTGTTTGTAACTGGTGTGGTGTCTAACAGTTTGTTCACAAGGTTGAAGAGTTTATGTGTGTCTTTGTAGTTTGGTCCTATTATTGTTTTGTAGTGTAGTCTTTTGGTCTGTTTTATGGTGTATTTGTATTTTCTCCAAAGTGATTTCTAGGTGTTTAGTGTCTGTTCGTCTTTCTTTTTGTTCCATTCTTGTTCTAGTTTCCTGACTTGTGTTTTAAGTTTTTTCAGCTCTTCGGTGAACCATGGATTTGCTTTTTTCCTGTGAGATGTTCTGGTTTGGATTGGGGCGATTTTGTCTAATGTTGTTGTACATAGATCGTCCCATTCTTGGAGGAATTGGATGGTGTCAGCGTTTGTTGACCATTCGTTCAGGTAGATCTATTGCCAGATAACTCACTCATTGATATTAAATTACACTGCAGAAATAGCAGGTCTAAATTTAACACAAGACTATCTTGACTTCAGGAAGCAGGTGAAAACTTGGCTCTTCAAGAAGTCCTTTAATGGAAGAAATATCCAGGGCTTTTTTCACGCCATTACGCACCGGTACAGCGTACTGGCACATTTTTTTACCCCGGTGAGTCCTGCACCCTTCCTCTCACTCCCCTTCTTTTTTTATGGACTCAGCAGCGCGAACGGTGCAGCAATTGAGAGAGCCTGGCAGCGTCGGAGCTTCCCTCTGCGAGTCCCGCCTATGTGGAAACAGGAAGTTGAAACAAAGTAGGCAGGACTCGCAGAGAGAAGCTCCGACGCTGGCAGCCTTTCTTTATCGCTTCACTGGCTAGCAGGCAGTGGAGAAGGAGGATGGGCTGAGGAAGAAGAATTGCTGGACATGGATGAGAGGGGAGGGCAGGGAAGAGAGGAGAATCGCTGGACATGGATGGGTGGGGAGGGCAGGGCAGAGAGAATTGCTGGACATGGATGGGAGGAGAGGGGAGGGCAGGGAGAGAAGAGAATCGCTGGAAATGGATGGGAGGGTAGGGCAAAAAGGAGAATTGCTGGACATGAATGGGAGGGGAGGGCAGGGAAGAGAGAATTGCTGGACATAGAATTACTGGACATGGATAGGAGGGGAGGGCAGGGGGAGAGGAGAATTGCTGGACATGGATGAGAGGAGAGAGCAGGGCAGAGAGAAGAATCGCTGGGCATGGATGGGAGGGGAGGGCAGAAGAGAGAATTGCTGGACATGGATGGGAGGGGAGGCAGGGCAGAGAGAATTACTGGACATGGATAGGAGGATAGAGCAGGGGAGAGAGGAGAATTGCTGGACATGGATGAGAGGGGAGGACAGGGCAGAGAGGAGAATTGCTGGACATAGATGGCAGGGGAGGACAGGGGGCAGAGGAGAATCGCTGGGCATGGGAGGGGAGGGGAGGGGTGAGAGGAGACATGCTGGACATGGATGGAGGGGAGAGTACAGGAAGGCAATGCACATGGATGGGAGGGGAGGGTAGGGGAGAGAGGAGAAATGCTGGACATGAATGGGAGGGGAGGGCAGGGAAGAGAGAATTGCTGGACATGGATGGGAGGGGAGGGCAGGGAAGAGAGAATTGCTGGACATGGATGGGAGGAGAGGGGAGGGCAGGGAGAGAGGAGAATCGCTGGAAATGGATGGGAGGGCAGGACAAAAAGGAGAATTGCTGGACATGAATGGGAGGGGAGGGCAGGGAAGAGAGAATTGCTGGACATAGAATTACTGGACATGGATAGGAGGGGAGGGCAGGGGGAGAGGAGAATTGCTGGACATGGATGAGAGGAGAGAGCAGGGCAGAGAGAAGAATCGCTGGGCATGGATGGGAGGATAGGGCAGGGAAGAGAGAATTGCTGGACATGGAGGGGAGGGCAGAAGAGAGAATTGCTGGACATGGATGGGAGGGGAGGCAGGGAAGAGAGAATTACTGGACATGGATGGGAGGAGAGGCAGGGAAGAGAGAATTACTGGACATGGATAGGAGGATAGAGCAGGGGAGAGAGGAGAATTGCTGGACATGGATGAGAAGGGAGGACAGGGCAGAGAGGAGAATCGCTGGACATAGATGGCAGGGGAGGACAGGGGGCAGAGGAGAATCCCTGGGCATGGGAGGGGAGGGGAGGGGTGAGAGGAGACATGCTGGACATGGATGGAGGGGAGAGGACAGGAAGGCGATGCATATGGATGGGAGGGGAGGGTAGGGGAGAGAGGAGAAATGCTGGAAATGGATGGAGAGGAGAGCAGGAGATAGAGGAGAATTGCTGTACATTGATTTGATGCACGACTTGACATTTACAGAATATTAGCTTAGTGTACATTCTACACTTAACTTTGGGTGTGCATTTATACCTAATAAAGTCTGATGTAAATGCTGGCACCCAACTGATGGCAGTTAGGCGTACAAATGCAGATACTCTATCAAATCACATGCAATTTATAGGAATGCCCCTCACTTGTTCCTGCCATGGCCAGGTTCCCATTTGCAGTTCTGCACTAAGGGGTATAAGGAGAAATGAGAGCAGTGAGGTAAAAGGGTGGGGGGGGGGGGTGGAGAATGTGCTAAACTGAAAGGTCTTAAATTCCAGAGCGAAGAGCTTAAATTGAATTTAAATCTGACCTCATTGAATGTGCTCTCCCACATAATCGCCTCTTCATAGATGGTAAATTCCTGCTCTGGAGGAGCATAAGGGTTATAACTTCCAACAATTTCTTTAATCCGTGACCCATCGGGTAGAATGACAACATTTATAATATCATATCCAATGGCGAGATCACCATTCTCATCAAACAAGATTTCCTCACCCAGAACGTTCTTAAAGTGGAGGTTCTTCAGATAATGATGAAGCTAATGAAAACGAGAAACATTTGTATTAGTGAAGCTCACTGCAGGTATAAACTCCTAACTTTAAGTACATACAATCTGATCCTGATTTTAAGAACATGTTTTCATTTTGAAGAAACATTAGGGTGGAGCTTATTTTTGAAGTTTATAAAAAAATTACCTTCTTACCCCATAATTATGGTTATATATATTAAGAAATATTTCAGGCAAAACATCAGTTAAATCAGTGAACATTTACTGGTAGTTCAACATCAAATAGTAATAATTCCGCAATCCACATATGGCATTCTTGAATATGGCCAAAATAACTTTGCCTAGAGAAATTTTTAAAAAAAGGACACGACTACTCAAAGATGAACTTTAAACAACTAAACCTCAACTGCCCAGGGCTGATTTCAAATACCCAACATGAAATAACATTACACAAACCCTAAAAGGGCTTCTCTCATCAGCCCAATACAATGAGATGTAAAACTAATAGTGAGAAACAACTCTCCAAAAAAAGGGGAGAGAAAAAATTATTATTGAAAAAAGCTACCCCACACTTTCATGCAAAAATGCAAAACTTAGAAGCATCCTCTTTATTTAATCTCATAATGTATGCACATGGTATATATATATATATATATATATATATATATATATATATATATATATATATACCATGATCTGTTCCATATATATTATGTTCCATGTATGTTACCATGTATGTATGCACCTTAACGCAATACCATTTGTATTTCTGCTACCCGGAAATGGTAACCGCCATTATGGCAAATGTAAGCCACATTGAGCCTGCAAATTGGTGGGAAAATGTGGGATACAAATGCTACAAATAAATAAATAAACAAACATTCTATTAGCAAACATAGTTCCACAGTTCCAGAGGATAGATAGGCATGCCCCAAAAATAACTTATCTGATGAAGTATCTTATCATGCAGAACCCTTATTTTATCATCCTCACTTTAATATTCCCTTATCTCTTATTTGTCTTGTTTGTCTGTCCTAATTAGATTTAAAGCTCAGTCGAGCAGGGACTGTCTCTTCATGTTCAAGTGTACAGCGCTGCGTATATCTAGTAGCGCTATAGAAATGATGATTAGTAGTAGTAGTCCTCAAAGCTTTTCTTTTCTCCCAGCCTTTTAGCACAATAGTAGGCAGCCAGAGACAGAGCCCATACCCCGGATAAGGGCCCCCCAAATTTAAGCATTTTCAGCTGGGTTAATACCAACACATAATATCCAGATCTAATTCAACTCATAGCAATCAGTATTTTGAAAAACCCTGAGAGCCGCAGGATAAATATTGCTCATGTATTTTTTATATCTGCTTTTATCTTTGTAATTAGCTGCATGTCTGTAATGTTGGACATGAAGCATCTGTTTAATAGTTAAAAGACTTGATATGCCACCCTTCTGCAAATAGTTAAAAGACTTGATATGCCACCCTATCTGAACCTCCACCCCCCTTCAGCTTATTCTGAGTATTTCTGTACCAAAAAAAAATAAAAAATCTGTTGTTATTATTATGGCTCCAGTACACCTGCTGTTCCTGGCACTATCCTTTCCCAATCTGTTTCTCCTTACGAAACCACTTCCCCCTTTTTCACAACTCTCAACCTTCAACACTTCCTTCCTTCCATTACCCCCTCGCCTTTCTACCTGAATACATCTCGCCTTCATCGCTGTCATCATACCTCTCCTACTGTCCTACTCCTTCTCCTGCTGTCCGCTGGTGACATTAATCCCAATCCTGGTCCCCCACATCAGTCCTCATCCTATTCGTGTAGGCCTTACCGTGATACCTCCAATCTTATTTCTATTCCTCTTCCCCAATAATTGGACCTGAAGTTAAGTTTAAAATAAACAAAATTTTATAATATTCAAACAAATAATAATAACAAAATTCCACATTAAAAATGACTCTAAAAATGACTCGACACAACGTTGTGTTTCGGCCGGATGGCCTACATCAGGAGTCTTGTGGCTAGTGACAATGATAAAATATGATCATCAAGTGACGTGATGAAGAGAACTCAAGTCACGAATGAGAAAAGTGCAGACAAGGATTTTAAAATGGTCTTTAAAAAGACCATTTGTTAAATGATCCGTCTGACGCTGCACGTCACTTGATGATCATATTTTATCATTGTCACTAGCCACAAGACTCCTGATGAAGGCCATCTGGCCAAAACATAACGTTGTGTCGAGTCATTTTTAGAGTCATTTTTAATGTGGAATTTTGTTATTATTATTTGTTTGAATATTATTACATTTTGTTTATTTTAAACTTTAACTTCAGGTCCAATTATTGGATAGCCTGGCTCATATTCCCACCTTTTTGTTTCTACTTTACGTGCCGTTGGATCTATTGAGTTCTCCACATACGTGGATTCTCTTTATTCCTCTTCACCCCCCTTCTTCTCTACCCTTCTGTTGTGCTCTATGGAACACCCGCTCTGTCTGCAACAAACTCTCCTTCATCCATGACCTCTTTATCTCTCATACCCTTCATCTGCTTGCCCTAGCTGAAACCTGGCTTTACCCTGAAGACTCTGATTCAGTTGCAGCCCTATGTCATGGAGGTTATCTCTTCTCCCATACTCCTCGCTCGGTTGGCCGTGGAGGCGGTGTCGGACTACTACTCTCACCCTCCTGTAGATTTCAACCCATTCTTCCACCTCAGTCTCACTGCTTTTCTTCCTTTGAAGTCCACTCGATCCGTCTATTCGCTCCTCTACCTCTCCGGGTAGCAGTCATTTATCGACCCCCTGCTAAATCCCCCTCTTCCTTTCTCACTGGCTTTGATGCCTGGCTCTCCTTCTTTCTTGAACCTTCATCTCCTTCCCTCATTCTTGGGGATTTTAACTTTCATGCTAATGACCCCTCTGACTCTTATGCTTCTCAATTCCTTGCCTTAACATCCTCCTTCAAACTTCAACTGTGCTCCACCGCCCCTACTCACCAGAATGGCCACTGTCTTGATCTTGTACTCTTCTCCAACTGCTCACCCTCCAATTTCCTTGCCTCAGCTCTCCCCCTATCTGACCATCATCTTATAACTTTCACACTTCAACACTCTCCTCCCCAATCCTGTCCTATTCTAACCTACACATTTAGGAATCTACAGGCTATTAACCCTTGTACCCTGTCCTCCAGTATCTCAAATCTTTTCTCTACTGCTATGTCAACCAAGTCCGTCAATGAGGCTGTCTCTTCCTATAATACTATTCTGTCATCTGCTCTGGACACTCTTGCTCCTCCCGTGTCTCGTCCCATTAAACGTACCAAACCCCAACCTTGCCTGACCCCTACTATCCGCTACCTACGCTCTTTTGCCCGCTCTGCTGAACGCCTTTGGCTTAAATCTCGTGCCCTTGCTGACTTCATACACTTCAAATTCTTGCTGATCTCCTTCCAATCTGCTCTCCAACTTGCCAAACAGGACTATTACATCCATTTGACTAACTCTATTGGATCAAACCCTAGACATCTCTTTGCCATGTTAAACTCTCTCCTCAAAGTGCCTTCTCCTCCAACTCCCCCCTCACTTTCTCCCCAGACTCTGGCTGATTACTTTCATGATAAGGTTCACAAGATTAAACTTGAATTCACAACCAGTTTTCCTCCACCCCTTCTCCCCTTAGTCCATTCTCTCAACCCTCTTACCCCTGCCTCCTTTTCTTCCTTTTCCGAAATCACTGAAGAAGAAACTTTACTTCTTCTTTCATCCTCAAAACTAACCACCTGCTCCACTGACCCTATTCCCACTCATCTACTCAACACTCTCTCTCCTGCGGTCACCCCTTTCTTCTGTCATATCCTCAATCTGTCACTTTCCACTGTGACTGTCCCTGATGCCTTCAAACATGCCGTAGTCACCCCACTCTTCAAAACACCTTCTCTGGATCCTTCCTCTCCTTCCAACTAACGCCCCATCTCCCTCCTCCCTTTCTTATCCAAGAAATGTGCTGTCCACCATCGCTGCCTCAACTTTCTTTCTTCTCATCCTATTCTTGATCCACTCCAATCTGGCTTTTGTCCCCTTCATTCAACTGAAACAGCACTTACTAAAGTCTCCAATGATCTATTCCTGACTAAATCCAAAGGGCTCAATTCTATCCTCCTCCTTCTCAATCTTTCTGCTGCTTTTGATACTGTTGATCAAACCCTACTCCTTGACACGCTGTCCTCACTTGGATTTCAGAATTCTGTTCTCTCATGGTTTTCTTCTTATCTCTCACAGCGTAATTTTAGTGTATACTCTGGTGGATCCTTCTCTTCCTCTATCCCGCTGTCAGTGGGCGTACCTCAAGGATCCATCTTAGGACCTCTCCTTTTCTCCATCTATACTTCCTCCCTTGGTGCTCTGATCTCTTCCCATGGTTTTTAGTATCACCTTTACGCTGATGACTCCCAGATCTACCTCTCCACACCAGAAATCTTGGCAGAAATCCAGTCCAAGGCATCTGCCTGCCTCTCTGACATTGCTACCTGGATGTCTCACCGCCACCTGAAGCTCAATATGTCCAAAACTGAGCTCCTTATCTTCCCACCTAAACCAACCTCTCCCCTTCCCCCATTCTCTATTTCTGTCAACAACATGCTCATTCTTCCTGTCTCATCTGCTCGTAACCTTGGGATCATCTTCGACTCCTCCCTCTCCTTCTCTGCACATATTCAACAGATTGCTAAAACCTGTCGTTTCTTCCTTTATAATATCGCCAAAATTTGACTTTCCTTTCTGAACACGCTATCAGAACCCTCATCCATACTCTCATCACCTCTCGCTTAGATTACTGCAACTTGCTTCTCACAGGTCTTCCATTCAGCCACCTCTCTCCTCTTCAATCTGTTCAAAATTCTGCTGCACGACTAATATTTCACAAAAGTCGTTATGCCCATGTCAGCCCTCTCCTTAAGTCACTGTACTGGCTCCCTATGCACTTATAAGTCAATAAGCTCCTCTTATTGACTTATAAGTGCATTCACTCTGCAGCCCCTCACTACCTCTCCACCCTCATCTCTCCCTACACTCCTTCCCAGGAACTCCGTTCACTAGGCAAATCTCTCCTAATTGCACCCTTCTCCTCCATCGCTAACTCCAGGCTCCGTTCCTTTTATCTCGCCACACCTTATGCCTGGAATAGGCTTCCTGAGCCGTTACGTCTAGCTCCATCCCTGGCCGCCTTCAAATCTGGACTTAAGGCCTACCTGTTTGATGCTGCTTTTGACTCCTAACTTGTCACTTGCTCGTAACCTTTATCTTGTCTTCCTCTCTTCAATAGTCCCTGTCCCTATGTGTCCTTCTGTCTGTCCTACCCTTATCCTTATTGGTCCTGTCTGTATGTCCTGATTTAGATTGTAAGCTCTTTTGAGCAGGGACTGTCTTTTCTTCATGTTCAATTGTGAAGCGCTGCGTAGGACTGGTAGCGCTGTAGAAATGATTTATAGTAGTAGTGTGTATATATACTATATATATATATATAGTGAAGGATCCCTCCGCTCCTCTCAGGAAAACTATGGCCTCCGGCCCAAGTTTGATATATGATATTCCACTGAGATACAGCTCCCTGTAATCCTCCAGGTGTATCCTCTGACCTGAGGTACGTCAGCAGTACTACTCCAGCACAGTTTCAGAAATATCCACCAGGGAAATAATCCCAGCGGTTTCAGGAGGAGGTAATCTAGGTACTGGAACTGAGTATCAGATGGCCTAACATAATATCCAGGTCCTCATAGGCCACCAAAATTTAAGCATTTTCAGCTGGGTTAATCCCAACACATAATATCCAGATCTAATTCAACTCATAGCAATCAGTATTTTGAAAAAACCTGACAGCCGCAGAATAAATATTGCTCGTGTAGTTTTTATATGTGCTTTTATCTTTGTAATTAGCTGCATGTCTGTAATGTTGGACATGAAGCGTCTGTTTAATAGTTAAAAGACTTGATATACCACCTTTCTGCAATGAGTCAAAGTGGTTTACAATGTAAAAATTAATAAATAAATATATATATATTGTGAGCTGGTCACCCTTCCAGACTCCAGCCAGAACTGACTAGCTTCGTCTTCACACAGGATCACTAGCCATCTCAGTAACTCACAGGATTCTGTCTCCTACCCTGGGGAGCTTTCTGCATCCTCTTCTCCCTTCACAAAACGCTCATCAACACCAGCCTTCTTGTAATTAAGGGTTTTATTAATGTCTTTAATGTAAACATTTCTTCAAGTCAAACATAACAAAAAAGGCCCTTTACTCAGAGCTTGCTACTTAAATCCCTTCTCAACCTTAAGACAGTTCCTTAAACTCCAACAGTTAAACACAAGCATCTACTTTCCTTCTCAGCTGTCACCTTTTTCAGAGAGAGCTTCCCCAGTGTTTCCATCTACCTCCTACAGCTTTCCACCACTCTCTTAATAAAGCTGCCTGCAACCCTCTCACACCTGGTTCAATTTCCTAATCAACTGCTGGCTTCTCATTCTCCTGCCTAGAGTCCTTCCCCTGACTCTGATTCCCTTGCTGTTGCAGTGCATTCTGGACCTTGTAGTTCCCTGCCTCTTCACTATATATATATATATATATATATATATATATTAGTAAAACAGGCCCATTTCTGACACAAATGAAATGGGCGCTAACAAGGTTTTCCTCAGAGTGTGTATGTTTCAGAGAGAGAGAGTGTGTATGTGAGAGAGTGTATGTGTGAGAGAGAAAGTGTATGTGAGAGACGGAGTGTGTGTGTGAGTGAGAGAGAGAGAGAATGAGTGAGAGACAGACAGTAATCAAACATATAAATTGCGAGTGACCGTACTCACCCGCAAATGCGCAGTAGAGACCGAACCTTCAAGGAGCAACACTCCAAACCCCGCCTCCACCAGCAGCTCCTGTACTGAACGTAATGCAGCCAATAGGGAGGGAAGGAGGGGGCGTGGAAATCGAAGGAGGACGTAATGCAGCCAATAGGGAGGGAAGGAGGGGGCGTGGAAATCGTAGGAGGACGTAATGCAGCCAATAGGGAGGGGAGGGGGCGTGGAAAATGAAGGAGGACGTAATGCAGCCAATAGGGAGGGAAGGAGGGGGCGTGGAAATCGGAGGAGGACGTAATGCAGCCAATAGGGAGGGAAGGAGGGGGCGTGGAAATTGGAGGAGGACGTAATGCAGCCAATAGGGAGGGGAGGGGGCGTGGAAAACGGAGGAAGATGTAATGCAGCCAATAGGGAGGGGGCGTGGAAATCGGAGGAGGACGTAATGCAGCCAATAGGGAGGGGCGTGGAAATTGAAGGAGGACGTAATGCAGCCAATAGGGAGGGAAGGAGGGGGCGTGGACATCGGTGGGGGAGGGAGGGAGGATGGAGAAGAGAACCACCATGTACAAGGGCACAGCAGGAACGACGAAGTGACCGAGGCAACAAAAAAACCCGCAGCAGAAACCAAGCAGGGATCAAAAACGTTCTGGGGCCAACAGAAAAAGGTAAACAGGTACATTCACTCCCAGCACACACACACACACAAGTCCTGCTTTGCAGCATGAAGCACAGACATAGCTGTCCCGCCCCTTTGGCTCACTGAACAGCAGGAGTCAGCAGAAGGGGCAGAACAACAACAACAACATGTATGGGGGGAGGGAGACCGGCACAAGACTGAAAAAACGAGCCTGCCTTTCAAACTGCTTTAACAACTGCCTAAAAGGAGACACTGAACCTCCACTGACACACAGCTCCAACAACTGACTACAAGGAGACACAACCTCCACTGACACACAGCTCCAACAACTGACTACAAGGAGACACTGAACCTCTACCGCCACACAGCTCCAACAACTGACTACAAGGAGACACTGAACCTCCACCGCCACACAGCTCCAACAACTGACTACAAGGAGACATTGAACCTCCACCGCCACACAGCTCCAACAACTGACTACAAGGAGACACTGAACCTCCACTGCCACACAACTCCAACAACTGACTACAAGGAGACACTGAACCTCCACTGCCACACAACTCCAACAACTGACTACAAGGAGACACTGAACCTCCACTGCCACACAGCTCCAACAACTGACTACAAGGAGACACTGAACCTCCACCGCCACACACCTCCAACAACTGACTACAAGGAGACACTGAACCTCCACTGCCACACAACTCCAACAACTGACTACAAGGAGACACTGAACCTCCACTGCCACACAACTCCAACAACTGACTACAAGGAGACACTGAACCTCCACTGCCACACAGCTCCAACAACTGACTACAAGGAGACACTGAACCTCCACCGCCACACAGCTCTAACAACTGATTACAAGAGACACTGAACCTCCACTGACACACAGCTCCAACAACTGACTACAAGGAGACACTGAACCTCCACCGCCACACAGCTCCAACAACTGACTACAAGGAGACACTGAACCTCCACTGACACACAGCTCCAACAACTGACTACAAGGAGACACTGAACCTCCACTGACACACAGCTCCAACAACTAACTACAAGGAGACACTGAACCTCCACTGCCACACAGCTCCAACAACTGACTACAAGGAGACACTGAACCTCCACTGCCACACTGCTCCAACAACTGACTACAAGGAGACACTGAACCTCCACTGCCACAAAGCTCCAACAACTGACTACAAGGAGACACTGAACCTCCACTGCCACAAAGCTCCAACAACTGACTACAAGGAGACACTGAACCTCCACTGCCACACAGCTCCAACAACTGCCCTACAAGGAGACACTGAACCTCCACTGCCACACAGCTCCAACAATTGACTACAAGGAGACACTGAACCTCCACTGCCACACAGCTGCAACAACTGACTACAAGGAGACACTGAACCTCCACTGCCACACACTTCCAACAACTGACTACAAGGAGACACTGAGCCTCCACTGACACACAGCTCCAACAACTGACTACAAGGAGACACTGAACCTCCACTGACACACAGTTCCAACAACTGACTACAAGGAGACACTGAGCCTCCACTGACACACAGCTCCAACAGCTGCCTACAAGGAGACACTGAACCTCCACTGAGACAGGGAGTACTAATAGCTCACAAGCACTCTCTCTCTCACACACTCTCATTCATTTACTCACTCACTCACACACACAGAGACACCCAAGCACACACACACTAGCTGCTCACTTTCACACTCACTGTCTCTTTGGGAGGGCAGGGAACAGAGGACGGTGACTTGACATGGGGTGAGGGAAGAGGACAGAGGAGGGTTGCTGGACATGGGGGGAGGATAGGGGACAGAGCAGACTTGCTACACATGGAGGTGAAATTTAAAAAACTTGCCCGTTTTAACGGGCTTAATGGCTAGTATATATATATATAAGGAATGTGAGCATATAAAATTCACTGCATGCTGCTTCCCTTTCACACTGTGCAATCATATACGATCACTTTTTTCTGAAAATACCACTTTTCTAACATAGAGTATTACCTTCCATGATAGAAAATCTAAAAATCGCTCACTTTCTCCACTCCACTGGGCAGTATTTCTAGAACCAGAAGTGATCAAGTCATGCAGAGCATGTGCCAGGCCGTACACAGCATTGTAGACATTATAACTATCCCCAGAGTTTATAGAGTCACAGAGTAAGAGGTTTAAAAATGTTTCATCACTGCTGCAGGATCTTTGGATGCTCTTGGGACACTGGTTGTTACACAGGTCCTTCCACCACATCTCTATGAATGAATCATTTGGAAATATGGCAGTATTCACCTCACGGACAAACCTGTGAAAGCTTGGAATAGTCTTCTTTGTGACAGCAAAAGCTAAGGTATTTTTCCTATCAACACTGTATGAGGGAAAGAAAAATCCCCATTCTTCTGTGATGATCCAGACTTTTCCAGGTGCATCCCAAATGGGTGTGTGTCTTATAATCTCTCTGTAGTCTTTATTACAATACAAAATAATCACTTTAGTTGAATATGTACTGAAGGTGTTATAAATATCTATATTTTGAAGCCTGAATGAACGGGCCTGACGTAAGGTTTCAATGAATTCAATGCAACCTCCACTCTGCTCAATTCCTTCTCTCAGGATCTGCACAGCCCTCATGCTGTTTTCATCATCAAATGCAAGGATACCAACCCAGGTCCAGCCAAAATACTTTAATAGTTTGACTATCCCAGCACAGATGTGCAGCTCACTGGGGACAGTCCGGTAGAAATAAGGAAACTTAGCCATGTCGCTCATGAGAACATTTCCTGAGGTGTAACTGATCTGCTGAAAATAAAAGACTGAATTTATCAGAATCTTTGTCATGAAAAGATCACATTTCATTCACATATCAAATACTTAGAGCATAGTAATATGTAATTTATCTTAAAAATCAAACATGGTACCAGAAGATTGGAGGGTGGCCAATGTAACGGTGATTTTTAAAAGAGTTCCAGAACTGATCCGGGAAATTACAGATGTCAGTGCTGGGTAAATGGTAGAAACTATTGTAAAGAACAAAATTACAGAGCATATACATAAGCATGGATTAATGAGACAAAGACGGGCATTTTTGATATGACATCTAAGTCCAACTTTGGATGTTTTGCTAAAAATGTCTTAAGTAAAGGAGTGTGGTAGCCGTGTTAGTCCACTCTTAAGGTTATCAATAGAAATCAAACAAAATAAAACATGGAAAAGAAAATAAGATGATACCTTTTTTATTGGACATAACTTAATACATTTCTTGATTAGCTTTCGAAGGTTGCCCTTCTTCGTCAGATCGGAAATAAGCAAATGTGCTAGCTGACAGTGTATATAAGTGAAAACATTCAAGCATTACTATGACAGTCTGACAGGGTGGGAGGAGGGGGGTAGGTAGGAAGTATGCATGGGGACATCAAAGCATATCATTGATATTCTAACAGGGTGGGTGTGGATAGGTGAGGAGAGGGTGATCAACAGAGACATACAGCTTTATGATTTATAATGGGCTAGGAACCCCAGATCCTTGTTAAGTCCTTTCTGTTGGGTGTTAAAATATTCAATCATTCTGACTTCAAAGGTCTTACGTTCTTGTATGGTTTTAAAGTTACCTTTCAGTATTCTCACTGTGAAATCACCCCACCCCTTACCTATCCACACCCATCCTGTTAGAATATCAATGATATGCTTTGATGTCCCCATGCATACTTCCGACCCACCCCCATCCTCCCACCCTGTCAGACTGTCATAGTAATGCTTGAATGTTTTCACTTATATACACTGTCAGCTAGCACATTTGCTTATTTCCGATCTGACGAAGAAGGGCAACCTTCGAAAGCTAAAAATGTCTGAAATTCAAGTGGGGAATATAGACATTTTCAAAACAGAAAAAGTCTATTTTTTCACAAATAGCTATTTGCTAGATGTGTTTATCTTTTTGGTTTATTTTTGGGGAAAAAATGTCCAAATGGAAAAACTCAGAAAATCAAGCCAATGGGATGTCGAAAGAGCCAGTATTCTTAATAGACTGGACACACAGACATCCCAGGAGAGCAAAGGGACACACTAGGGCTCACTGCAGTTGACTTCAAATAAATGCTACCAGGCACACATCTCACTGTTGCTCCCTTATCTTGTCTGCTGAGTCCCCCAAAACCTACCACCCCCAACTGTACACCACTATAATAGCCTTTATGGCTGAAGGGGACACATACGTGGGTATAGTGGTTTTGGAGGGCTCACAGTTTCCACCGCAAGTGTAACAGGTAGGGGGAGATATGGGCCTGGTTTCACCTGTCTGCAGTGCACTGCATCCACCACTAGACTACTCCAGGGACCTGCATTTAACATCTGAGGCTGGCATAGAGACTAGTAAGCAATGTTTTTAATCACATTTTTTGGAGGGAGGGGATTAGTGACCACTGGGGGAGTAAGGGAAGGTTATCTCTGATTTCCTCCAGTGGTTATCTGGTCATTTAGGGCACTTTTGTGGTTTATTCATTAATAAAACAGGTCTAGACCAAAACGTCCAACTTACAGCCCTGGATGTTTTTGTTTTTCTCCATTATGGCAGAAAAATGTCCAGGTGTTAGGAAGGCCCAGATCCCATTCTTAGCTCGCCCCTGACATGCCCCCCTTGTGATAACAATGCACTTCTGACAGACTTCATACAAAAACATCTAAAAACTGGTTTTGAAAATAGCACTTTGGATGTTTTTGTGAGAAAAATGGCCAAATACAGACATGCCACTTTTTGAATATTTTTCTCTTTTGAAGATGAGCCCCAAAGCCAACATGGATTTAGTGAAGGGAAATCTTACCTTACCAATCAGAGCCAATGGTGGGAGGCGGGACTGGAGGTTGGGAGGCAGGGATAGCGCTGGGCAGACTTATACGGTCTGTGCCAGAGCCGGTGGTGGGAGGCGGGGATAGTGCTGGGCAGACTTATACGGTCTATGCCAGAGCCGGTGGTTGGGAGGCGGGGCTAGTGCTGGGCAGACTTATACGGTCTGTGCCCTGAAGAGCACAGGTACAAATCAAAGTAGGGTATACACAAAAGTAGCACACATGAGTTGTCTTGTTGGGCAGACTGGATGGACCGTGCAGGTCTTTTTCTTCCGTCATCTACTATGTTACTACATTTCTTTGAAGGGGTGAACAAACGTGTATCAAGGTGAGCTGGTCGATATTGTATATCTGGATTTTCAAAAGGCATTTGACAAAGTACCTCATAGTAGTAGTAGTAGTAGTAGTAGTAGTAGTAGTAGTAATGAAAGAATCCAGAGGAAATCAGAAAGTCGTGGGATAGGAGATAGTGTTCTATTGTGGATTAAAAACCGTTTAAATGATAGAAAAGAGAGAATAGGGTTAAATGGTCAGTATTGTCAATGGAGAAGGGTTGATAGTGGGGTTCGCCAGGGGTCTGTGCTGGGACCGCTGCTTTTTAACATATTTAAAAATGATCTAGATATGGGAATAACTAGTGAGGTAATTCAATTTCCTCACAACACAAAGTTATTCAAAGTTGTTAAATCTCAAGAGAATAGTGAAAAATTGGAAGAGGACCTTACGAGAATGGAAGACTGGGCATCCAAATGGCAGATGACGTTTAATGTGAACAAGTGCAAAGTGATGCATGTGGGAAAGAGGAACCCGAACTATAGCTACATGATGCCAGATTCTACATTAGGAGTCACCGACCAGGAAAGGGATCTAGGTGTCGTTGTTGATGATACGTTGAAACCCTCTGCTCAGTATGCAGCCGTGGCTAAGAAAAGCAAATAGAATGTTAGAAATTATTAGGAAGGGTTGGAAAACAAAAATGAGGATGTTATAATGCCTTTGTATTACTTCATGGTACGAAGGAGCTTAGCCAAGATTGGGTGGCAGAGCCGGTGGCGGGAGGCGGGGATGGTGCTGGGCAGACTTATATGGTCTGCGCCAGAGCCGGTGGTGGGAGGCGGGACTGGTGGTTGGGAGGCGGGGATAGTGCTGGGCAGACTTATACGGTCTGTGCCCTGAAAAGGACAGGTACAAATCAAGGTAAGGTATACACAAAAAGTAGCACATATGAGTTTATCTTGTTGGGCAGACTGGATGGACCATGCAGGTCTTTTTCTGCCGTCATCTACTATGTTGCTATGTTACTATGACTGCACCTTGAACTCTGTGTGCAATTCTGGTCACTGCATCTCAAAAAAGATATAGTGGAATTAGAAAAGGTACAGAGAAGGGTGACAAAATGATAAAGTGGATGGGACGACTTCCTTATGAGGAAAGGCTAAAGTGGCTAAGGCACTTCAGCTTGGAGAAAAGACGGCTGAGGAGAGATATGATAGAGGTGTATAAAATAAAGAGTGGAATGGATTGACGTGAATCGCTTGTTTACTCTTTCCAAAAATAGTAGGACTTGGGGGCATACAATGAAGCTACAAAGTATTACATTTAAAACAAATTGGAGAAAATATGTCTTCACTCAACGTTTAATTAAACTCTGAAATTCTTTGCCAGCGAATGTAGTAAAAACAGTTAGCTTAGCAGGGTTTGGAGAGCTTTGAGATCTTGCCAGGTACTTGATACTTGGATTGATCATTGTTGTAAACAGGATGCTGGGCTTGATGGACTTTCGGTCTGTCCCTGTATGGCAATACTTATGCTCTTATCTTTCCTCATTTCTGGCAAGAATTTGGATTCTATTACATGATTCTCACAATTTTCTAATGCAGCAAAAATATATTATAGTATTATCATTTGGGAGAGTGGGTATTTCTGTCACAGGTTATAATCTACCAGAGCCCACTGTGATCCATCTATTCCTGGATCAGTTCATTCTTTCTGGGAGTGCTGGTAAATGATCAGGAGTCTTAATGGAGGGGAGATTTCCTTTTTTCGCTGCTAGCTCCTCTTTGAGCTGATTACTACAACTTACTACTACTTATCATTTCTAAAGCGCTACTACACGTACGCAGCGCTGTACACTTGAACATGAAGAGACAGTCCCTGCTTGACAGAGCTTCCTTTGTCATTATAGAGAGTTGGAGACAGACAGACCATTTGGAAACTTAGGGTTTTCCTATTTTAGGATTAATGCACCAGTTGTTGCATTAAATAGAGTCATTTTGATAGTTTGTTTCATGTAAGAATTATAGGAATCATTTCCTTTCCTAAAGAAACTGTTGTACATCACCAATATTTCACCAATTGCCCCCTCCTCCCCTCCACACTGTGGCAACCTTAGGCCACCACCAGGACCTTCCAAGAAGTTCAGTAATCGCCCTTTATCTAGACCCTACTGAAGGAAAGCAAGGTTGCTGAGACCCCTTAAAATGTCTGGCCTGCCCCAACCTGAAACTATTTCTTCACTCAAAGAGAGTCTCCAAGCAACTCAGGGGAAGAGCCTAGGGAATTATTTCCACCTCCCTCAGTCTCGGATTAATACTATTTGCTAACAATAGGAAAGCAGCTAGATAGTTTCTCGTATGTAATGATTCACTAGTACTAATCATTTCTATAGTACTACTAGACATACACAGCACTGAACACATTATCCAACCAATTCTATATAGTGCGACTTAAATTGCCTCATTGACAGACTTGGATAACATAGTGGTAGAGAAGAGGTTTGAAACATTGGAGGACAGAGTAGTGTGTAAATCCAGTTGCATTCTGGATTTGCACATGCAACATATATAGCCAACAAGCCAATCAGCACTAATAAATGAACTTAACAAGCAAGTTTTAACATTAATTGGCATTAATTAGGATTTATATGCACAACTGTCTAGACATATTCTAAAAAGCGATGAGCATATATTTTAAGATGCAGATCAGAGAAGGAGGCATGGCAATGGGAGAGGGATGGGCAGGTCATGGGCATTCCTTGAAATTATGTGCAGTGTTATAGAATATGCCTGTTCCATGAGTAATTAGGCGTTGACATTTACACCAAGTTTACATCTAGTGACAGAAAATAGGCATTGGGTGTATTCTATAAACTACACCTAGATTTAGATGTGTTCTATAAACTGCGCCTACATTTTGGTATAGTTTATAGAATCCACCTAGGCATATTTTTTCAGACCCAATTTTTTAGGCATAATATATAGGCTGTAGACCAATATGCAGATACTTTCTTTAGTGGGCTTAGTGGGTTCACAATCTAAGTTTTTGTACCTATGGAACTAGAAGATTAAGTGACTTGCCAAGGTCACAATGGTCTACAGTGGGAACTAAACCCAGTTCAGCAGAATCAAAGCCAGCTAGTAATGTTTTCTTAGCAATAGTTTCATTACAAACTCTATTTTATATCAACTAATAAATTTTCCCAAATAAAACAAATGAATGCATCAGATAGCCTGAATTACACTTCCTGAAAACAAAGGAAAGTGTCTCTTACTGACCTCAAGCTCAAGGAGAATAAAAGAAACAGGCAGTGGCGTAGGAAGGGGGGGAGGTGGGGCGGTCCACCCCGGGTGCATGCACTGGGGGGGTGTCGGCACCGCTGGTTACCTGCTCTCTCTCTGCCCCGGAACAGGTTGCTTCCTGAGAGCAGGGAACCAACGGAGCCGACGCAGCTCCCAGAGCGCCAGCAGTAATGATGCACTCCGGGGGGTGGGGTGTGCACGCCGAGGGGGGGTGCACCGTGCTGCACCCGGGGGGGTGCGCAGCGGCGACCCGCCCAGGGTGTCAGCCAGCCTCGCTACGCCGCTGGAAACAGGCATACAACTTTTTGTGCCAGGCAAGACACCAATTTCTCCCAACCTGTGGGAAACAAATGGTAATGTTTATACGTTCTCTTTGTAGCCATTCAAGGCAAAACCTACAAGATTTATAAGACTTTCCTAAACACTGGACTTTCTCAATGATCCTTCTTTATAACTGTGGCTTTAATTTGAGGCTCACATATTAGGCCCACCATCTGGAGAATTTGTTGGCTAGAATCAGCGTTAGAAGAATAAATCTACCCACCTTGTAGCAACTGCCATTCTTTGGAATAGGATCTTCAGTCAGCATCTTGTTTGCCTCAAAAAGTAGTATGACTGTTTATTTTATTCTTTTGGCTTGGGATCAGTTAGATCAATTAGCCTTTGCTTCCAGGAAGTAGAAGCCAGGCTACCTGATACTTTGGTTTGCTTCTTTCAGGAAAATTAATAGTTATAATGAAACTGCTGCTTAAAGCCCCCCCACTAGTTTAGTTATTATACAAAAAATCATTACTTGCGAGGAATTTTCCTCTCAGAATTCTTATTGCACTGAGAGCTAATAATTTTACATTCACAAGTTCAAATAATTCATTATACACATTAATCACATTGTTCATAAAGTTTGAACCAGATTATAGAAGAGGGAATGAAGTAAAATCAAGGATGATCCATGACCTGTGGATAGTGGTATAAACCGGACAGGCTGGAAAACTGGCTCGAATGCTCAGGTGGGAGACTTTCAATAATAGCAAACAGTGGACCAGATGTTTTGCAGCTGTAGTTTGGGATCCCAGTGTCCATTCCTGAAAATATATTCATGGCAGCTCTATACATTAAGAAAAAGTTGTCAAAAGGGTTCTCAATGTGGAACCCCAGTGTGAGGTTGGGTAAGAGCTCCGAGCTGTTGTTAATCTCCTCCATCGCAGACACAAAGGCCAGGAAGTTGTAATAATTCAATGGTACACGACTTTAAGGACAATAAATATAATTAAAATATGAAATTAGCATCAAACTATAAGATACAGAACCACAGATATTAGTAGTAGACAAGAGTGAAAAAGGTTTAGGATTAGGGTTAGAAGCATTGTTTGTTACAATCTTTACATATTAGTCTGACAACAAAGTCAAAAACATGCATGTTCCAGGTTTAGCAGAAATTAACTGCATTTCTTTCCTCTCTCTCCTTCCTCCCATATTTCTTTCTATTCTTCTGCCATGCCCTCAGGCCACAGCAGGTAAATGCACATCCTACCAAAATGCACAGACCCATATAATCACTGGACTTTAGCACCACTATTTCTCTGCCCATCCATATGCATCTGAACCAATAATATAAACTCCCCACCAAGATTGTTCAGGAGCCAAAAGAGGTAGGGTGAAGAAGTGGTATCAGGGGAGATAGCATGGTTGGAAGTAGATGTGGAAATTCCCAATGTACAGTAACAAAAATGAGGCCAGACCCATAATGGAACAGCTTGAAATGTTGGTTGAAGTTCATATCAGCCTAAGGTGAAGATGTGGCCCAGAGTGCGAGGAGAAAGAAAAGAGAGGAAGGGGAGAGAGAGGAGGGAAGGGGAAGGGAGGGAAGAGAGTTAAGAACAAGGAGGAAAAGGAAGAGGAGGTGAGGTTAGATAAGACCACTAAACCTCATCAAATGTGTCTATTTTAAAGTTTCATGGAAAAGTTTGTTATCAAATGTATTTTTATGGGTAACTATAGTTGACTTTCATGCACTATGGCAGACAACTCACAGAAAGTCCTCAGGTTACTACATCTGTGCCTGAAAGCACTGTTCACATGAATAACTTTCCTAAATCTTACTGCACAGATTGTGTGTTTTTAGGTTTCACTGGTTATGTGCTGTCAAGCGTCGGATATAATCATCTGTACATTAGACTGTTGCATTGAACTTCAGCACAAAATGCTCTAATGCAGGTGCAGAACTTTACTCTTGATACAGTAAAATAATGACAAGCAAACTACTAATTCACATAGAAAAATATTCTGCACCAAGGATTGCTGCATCGGGCATGTTTATTTCCCTTCCTGTCAGGTGTCACAAGTTTTCCAGATAGCAGTGGAGAGAGAGGGAACCGCAAAAGGCTGTGGTGATACAGTGGGAGTGAAAGACCAGGGGTGCTAAAGATCAGATATCTACCTTGGGGGGTGGCTACCTCAGCTGAAGTAAATTTATGCATGAAAGGAGAATTAGGATGGAGGTAATTCATACCAAAGTGGTCAAAATGGTGGATAGTCTGAAGAATAAGTCACAGACAGAGGGGCCGAAGGAGCTAAAGACACACTCGACAGAAGAAAAGCAAAAGGAAGATAAAATGTGAGTTTTCAGATACTTAAGTGCTTTCAATAACGTACAAACAAATAGTATTTTCAAAGGAATGAAAAGCTAATATTAACAGGATGTCAAAGGAATTAAGAAGGGGAGAACCTCAAAAAAAGATTTGAATTTGTTCTTTCATGAAGAGTATGGTGGATATCTAAAGTAATTCAATACAATACAATGCCAGAATGCAAAGGTGCTTTGGAAAAATGTGGGGAGGTCAATTTTCACAATACTTTTACCCAGGGTTTAAAACTGTCATAAAACTTTTCACTCTGTTCATTGAAAAAAATTGGACCCAGGGAACAATATATTTTTACCTGCCCAAAAGGTATGAGGGCTTGAGATCAACAACACATCTAGTTGTGTATTTTCACAATGGTTTAAAAGGGAAAATATTCTCAGATAAAGCAGATGAAAATCTTAGCAGGTCATTCTTCCCCAGGACATATTTCAAAGGGAAAATACTAAGACTTAATGTGAGAGAATTAGTAAAATGTCATCGGAATATATTTACAGTTTATGTCAGTGACCCACCAAAATTAAAACCCTCAAGCCCGTCTCATATAGGATCTAAACCAGGATGCTACTTACTAGGCTTGTCCTTCAAATGAGGGAACAGTTGTGAAGGATGGATGATGATATGGGTAAAAGGTTTCTACAGTTACAAGTCCCCCGATCACAATTTCCCCATCCCTATGGTAACCTGGTCGTAGCTGTATTGATAAGTAGTTTCCAAGTGTGCACTGACACTCAGTCGTCTTCCACAGGATGTCACAAAGCAACAACACAATCAGAACCAGATGAGCTTCCATCTTTAACGTTATGAAACAGCTTCTACTGTGATAATGTTCGCTCTTCTCACTCCAAATGTTACAGTTGTGCATGGCGTGGGATTCTGTATGGTTCCTGATGGTCTATCTAATTTGAATGATGGGCAGAAAACATTAAGTATTAAACTGCAGTGAAGTAGACCTGTGCATTTACACACAAGAAGGATGAAGAAATACAGCAAAATTGTACTCCTTATGGTGAGGTGACCACTCTATTTCTAACTGAGCTCCAATACCTGTGAGGACATCATGTGGTCTCTGTTGGATCCTGCTGCTCGGAGGTTCATCCTTAAGGGATATCTGCTCCTGACATCTGCATTTACCATGAAATATAGGTTGTATCTTTTAAATATAACCTTATGAATCTTCTGTCTTCATTGACTTAGAGATAAATATAAATTTGATTGGAATGTTCATGTGGACCACACTGTAACACATTATAATACAGTTAAGGATAACACATTATGTATCATTATGTAACATGTATTACAACACATCCACTCTGCAGTTATTGTGTCTATACTGCTTTAGATACATCTGAGATTCCAGTTAGAGTGAGTCTGATACAAAGTATCTCTCCAGGGTAGTATATTCTGTCCCTTCCTTGATAATCCAACACCTTGAATAGGAGAGCACATCTGATCCCTATTATTACCATCTTGCACCCCAGTGTCAACTCTTAATTTAAGGCAGATATCATGCTGACTGAAGTCAGGGAAGCATAACAAAATGAAGGCAGATAAAGACCATATGGCTTAAGCAGTCTTCTCATCCATGCCATCTACTCTCCCGTTCACTCTCTTAGAGATCCTATGTACTTGTCCCAAGCTTTCTTAAAATCAGATGCTGTTTTCATCTGCACTGGGAGGCTATCCCTCGAATTCACCATCCTTTCCTCCTTACAGTACAGTTTCTGCCCCTCTGTCTTAGCCCCTTCCATGTTCCCATTAATGCCCCACATTTCCCACTTTCTTTCTCAGGTAACCTAACTGAGCAGCAGAAATCCATCCCATGGCTGCTGAAGACCATACACAGTCTGTGTCAGCATATCAAGCACTTTGAAAACTCTCAGACTGGCATTTTCTCCCTGTTGATGTCATTGTATTGTACAGTTAGGGAACTCAAATGTTTAATTCCAGATCATTTAAAGACTATTTCCCTTAATTCAGGAAATGGATTTGGCAAGTTTCACACATTCCTGTTAATAAAAGCTTTTTTAAAAACACATTAAGAATTTTTTAACATGTGTTAGGAGAATGTGTGTGGAAAAACTACTACTACTATTACTCAACATTTCTAAAGTGCTACCAGACTTACACAGCGCTGTACAGTCAAACATGAAGAGAGACAGTCCCTGCTCAAAAGAGCTTACAATCTAATGGACATAACAACAGAGACAATCAAATTAGGACGGCATAGTACATCTGATTACACAATAGTTCATAGGGACAGACTAATAGATCTAAACAGCTAGAGACAATTAAGGTATGCAAATGCATAATACAGACAGATTGGAAGTGGTATTCAATAGAGGAGTAATGGTTAGGTTAAGTGCCAAAAGCAGAATTGAAAAGATGGGCTTTGAGCAAGGATTTGAAGATGGGTAGGGATGGGGCCTGACGTATCAGTTCAGGAAGTCTATTCCAGGCAAAGGGTGAAATAGACTTACCACCCTGATAATTTTCTTTCCTTTAATCACAACCAGAGCCGGTAATAGACATGCTGCCCCCCCCCCCCCCCCCCCACACCCAATCCCTTCTCCTCCCTGCCCCTTCCCTGATCTTCCCACCCACCATTATTACCATATACAAAATAATTTTAAATGACTTCTTCACACACAAAACACAGACAGGCATTCACCAAAGACAAAACTGGGTCTAGTTGAGGTGGCCTGAGACATCAGAAAGCAGGAATACTGGACCTAGAGTATATGCACAGAAGAAGAGCCTGCTGAGAGTGGCCTAGTGCAGGAGGCCATGGTAAGGCATATGGAAGCTCCAGCACAACTCTAGGAGAGCTGTGCTGGGATCCGGAGTTCTGCTAGTAAATTGAATCCCCTGTTCATATAGGGGCCAGATGGTTGCCAGGGTGGAGGGATACTGGAGCACAGGAGCTCAAAGTTAAAAGAAGTTGTGTTATTGAGGCCTTGGATGTGCATTGTGTGATCTTTCCACATAACCAGTGCTTGCAGTGTGGCTTCTGAGTATTTTTTCTTATCAATATGTTTTTCACTACTTTGTTCCAACATCGGCAATTTCAATTTTATATTTTCTCCTTTTTTTTGTTCCATGTTTTCTTTTTAGTTTTTGCTTTTTATTTTTCCTTTTTGGCATTGAGTTTTCAGCATTATCTATAACTTTTTTGAAAGAGAAAAAACAGCAACTTGATGTACCCATGTCAGAGTCCCTACCCCACTCCATGCTCAACCTCTACCTCACTCCCCATAACTTCAATAAGGGTTGCATTGCAGGCTTCAGTGGCTGCCCAATTGAGAGCTAAGGGAAGTACAATAGACTGCACTCTTCAGCCCCATTGAGCCATGGTCCTCCAACATACATATGGTATTGAAGCCAAACACATTCTGCATCCAGAGAACCTCCTGGCCCTCCACCAACAATGGATACAGAGCACAGCATGGGCATTCCCCTTAAAACTCATCATACAAAAAAATGTTGGCTTCTAGTGTAATCTCAATAACAGACATATTATAAATTAATTTTAAAAATCTATAAAGCAAAAGTCACTCAGAACCCAGAGCAAATCTACCATGCCAACACTAACTTCCAAAAACAAGGATCCTACCTATGAAAAGGAAGTGCCTTAACTATTATAGTGGGGCCCTAAAATACAAACACATTTATCAGGAAAGCTGAACAAGCCAAATTATTACAGAATGCTACATAGAAACGTCATGCTAACAGAATACCTCAGTCACACACAAAGAACACAAATGCCAAATACAGAATATGTGACCACAAACTCTAGAAATATAAATTAAACAGAAATCCCAAGAAACCAGACCATGCATGTAGTACAACACCAGAGAAACAAGAAAGAAAGGCATTTCCTCCTGTGCAAAATATAAAGATGGGTGTTAAGGGTTGCAACTAGGGCAATTGTGCTTGTTCCCTGGCCAGAGAAAGCCCACCTGCTGGAAGCTGAAGGCACAGACTGGTAATGGACATTGGGGTCCTTTCCTAGATTTCTGTCCTGGACCCCAGCCATGTTTAACATCAACTCTGGCAAGATGTACATTCCAAATCCAACATATTATATTCACAACATTGAAAATAAAATAATTTTTCTACCTTTCTGTTGTCTGGTCATTTTATTTTTCACATCATATTGGTCCCAGTCACTGGTTTCTGCTTCCCTCTGTCTTCTCTTAACTCACTTGTCAGGGTCTCCTGTCTATTCGACATTTCTTCTTTCTCCATGTCCATCATCCATCTCCCATCTCTGTTTTCCTATATTTCCTTGTCCAGTATCTCCCCTGTGTTCATATCCCATCATCCATCGTCATTTCTCTGTGCACCTATGCACCCCATGCCCAGCATATCCCTTCTGTGTTCCTATTCTCCCCCTTGTCTGGTATCCCCCCCCCCCTCTGTATCCATATACCTCTCTCTTCAGTGTCCATCATTGTATCTTTAATCCATACCCCCCCCCCCCTTGTTAGGCATTGACCCTCTGTTCCCATATGACATCCCCATACAGCATCTCACATTTGTGTCCCTGTCCCTATACTCCCACCTAATGCCCATCATCATCTCCCTTCTGTATCTATACACCTCCCTATGTCCCCTTTCTCCCTCCTCCTCCACACCCTCTCCTCTCTGATCCCACCCCAACCAGCTTCTCTTCCTCTCTCTTTCCTTCCCCTTATGTATCTGGCTCTTTCTCTCACTGTGAGTTCAGCATTTGACCCCCTCTTTCTTTATCCCCTTATCTAGCATCTCTCTCCCTTCCCTCTAACCTCCTCCCATAGGTCCAGCACCTTTCTCTCTTTGCTCCAGCCCTCCTTGCAGGTCCACATCTCTCTCCTTTCCCTTCAGCCATCCCCTACATATCCAACACCTCTCCTCCAGCCCCCCCCCCCCTCTGCATGTCCAGCACTTCTCTCCCTTTCATCCAGCCCCCCTACATGTCCAGCACCTCTCCCCTTCACCAACCCTCTGCATATCCAGCACATCTCCCCTTTTCCTCCAACCCCCCTGCATATCCAGCACCTCTCCCCATCCCTCCAAACCCCCTGCATATACAGCACCTCTCCCCTTCTCTCCAACCCCCCTGCAAATACAGCAACTCACACCTTCCCTCCAACCTCCCCCCTGCAAGTCCAGTATCTCTCTCCCTTTAATTACCTCCAACCCCCCTGCCCCTCGCAAGTCCAGCATTTTTATCTTCCTTTCAGACCCCTCCCCTCCCAAGGCCATCTTCCTTACCCCCCCCCCAACAAGTCCAGCAATTCTCCCTTCCCTTCAACCCACTCCCCTTGCAGGGCAGCACCCCACTGTCTATCTCACTCCCCCCACCAAATAGTCCACCACCTCTTCCCTCCCTTCAGCCCACTCCCCTTGAAGGGTCAGCACCCCACTGTCTTCCTCACCCCCCCCCCCCCCGCAAGTCCAGCACATCTCCCTTCCTATCAGCCCCTTCCCCTTGCAGGGCCAGCACCCCACTGTCTTCTTCACCCTCTCCTACCCCCACCGTAGCGCTTGCATTTAACGCAATTGGCGCTGCCACAGATGTGGTGTCCTGCTCCTGCACCTCACAGTCTCCCACCCCTGCAGCAGCACTTGCACTTTGCTATTGGCCCTGCCTGACAGCAACTCACAGATGTGGCGCAGACATCCTGCTCCATGGCCTTCCCTCTGCCGCACCCCGCCCTGCGTAAACAGGAAGTTGCATCAGCGCGGCAAAGGGAAGGCCCCAGAGCAGGATGTTGGTGCCGCATCTGTGAGTTGCTGTCAGGCAGCGCCAATAGCATATTGCAATCACTGCCACAGGGATGGGAGACTTTGAGCTGCAGGAGCAGAACGCCGCGTCTGTGAGGTGCTGCCACTGACAGTGCCGACAGCATTAAATGCAAGCGCTGCGGCGGGGGTGAGAGAGGGTGAGGATTTGGAAGACACAGAGGTATTGGGATTCTGCTTCTGGGTGGGCCTGAAGCAAAACTGGGTGGGCCTGGGCCCATCCAGGCCCACCCATAGCTACAGCCCTGACATTTTCACTCAGTGCATTCTGTGGTTCTACATTTTCTCCCCACTGTGTCATAACCACCTTAGGAAGGCACAGCTCTGAAACTACATGGTTTTTGTGGCAGATTTATCTTTACTCTTTTTTAACCAACTTTTTTTTATTTTGCATTGTTGTTTTATTTTTAGGGCCCTGTTTACTAAGGTGCGTTATAGGCGTGTTAGCATTTTTAATGCACATTAACCATATATACATCTACAATATTCCTATAGGTGCCTACATGGTTAGCACATGTGCTAATTGTAGGCGTGTTAAAAAGGCTAACACACCTTAGTAAACAGGGCCCTTAGTATCACAATTTCAGTGATATTTTAGTGCACTTTTTCATATTTTTGTTTTTTACTTTTTTCCTATTGTTTGCTCTGCACTCCCTCTCCCTTTTATCATACATTTTTTATGCTTTATAAGGATATTACATTGTTTTATCATGTTTCTCTGTATGATGTGTACTCACAAGTTGACTATGATTCTTATATACCTGGTCCTTCTTGGCTATATATACACTTTTATCAATATGTATTTTCATTAGACAATCATTTTACTGCTTTCTGTCATCCACCCTTTTTTTCCTGATTATTAAGACTGAATATTTTAATTGATATCCTTCATTTGTCCCATGTTCTTTTCTGATTATATATTGGTTTCTTTTCCTGTTGTTGATTCAGGTTTTATCATTACAAGGTATATTTCACTCTACATTCTGCACCTGTACTTTGTGATTTTCAATCGCAAGATCAGTCCTGTTTTTATTTCTTACATGTGTTGTAGTTTGTTTCAATATATTTCTTCTGATGATGTCTTCATCTTCCTTCTGCTTATTTATACTCTGATTGTTAATATGTCATTTATGTCCTTTTTTTATGGTTTTTATGTATGCATGTTTATTGATGTTTTATGATTTTAATGTTTTATGATTGTAATGCTTTCTATGTATTTATATATTTAGGCAGACGGTTGTTCCGTTAAAAAACAGCCCCATGTCAGGTCATATACAGTGGTGGAAATAAGTATTTGATCCCTTGCTGATTTTGTAAGTTTGCCCACTGACAAAGACATGAGCAGCCCATAATTGAAGGGTAGGTTATTGGTAACAGTGAGAGATAGCACATCACAAATTAAATCCGGAAAATCACATTGTGGAAAGTATATGAATTTATTTGCATTCTGCAGAGGGAAATAAGTATTTGATCCCCCACCAACCAGTAAGAGATCTGGCCCCTACAGACCAGGTAGATGCTCCAAATCAACTCGTTACCTGCATGACAGACAGCAGTCGGCAATGGTCACCTGTATGAAAGACACCTGTCCACAGACTCAGTGAATCAGTCAGACTCTAACCTCTACAAAATGGCCAAGAGCAAGGAGCTGTCTAAGGATGTCAGGGACAAGATCATACACCTGCACAAGGCTGGAATGGGCTACAAAACCATCAGTAAGACGCTGGGCGAGAAGGAGACAACTGTTGGTGCCATAGTAAGAAAATGGAAGAAGTACAAAATGACTGTCAATCGACAAAGATCTGGGGCTCCACGCAAAATCTCACCTCGTGGGGTATCCTTGATCATGAGGAAGGTTAGAAATCAGCCTACAACTACAAGGGGGGAACTTGTCAATGATCTCAAGGCAGCTGGGACCACTGTCACCACGAAAACCATTGGTAACACATTACGACATAACGGATTGCAATCCTGCAGTGCCCGCAAGGTCCCCCTGCTCCGGAAGGCACATGTGACGGCCCGTCTGAAGTTTGCCAGTGAACACCTGGATGATGCCGAGAGTGATTGGGAGAAGGTGCTGTGGTCAGATGAGACAAAAATTGAGCTCTTTGGCATGAACTCAACTCGCCGTGTTTGGAGGAAGAGAAATGCTGCCTATGACCCAAAGAACACCGTCCCCACTGTCAAGCATGGAGGTGGAAATGTTATGTTTTGGGGGTGTTTCTCTGCTAAGGGCACAGGACTACTTCACCGCATCAATGGAAGAATGGATGGGGCCATGTACCGTACAATTCTGAGTGACAACCTCCTTCCCTCTGCCAGGGCCTTAAAAATGGGTCGTGGCTGGGTCTTCCAGCACGACAATGACCCAAAACATACAGCCAAGGCAACAAAGGAGTGGCTCAGGAAGAAGCACATTAGGGTCATGGAGTGGCCTAGCCAGTCACCAGACCTTAATCCCATTGAAAACTTATGGAGGGAGCTGAAGCTGCGAGTTGCCAAGCGACAGCCCAGAACTCTTAATGATTTAGAGATGATCTGCAAAGAGGAGTGGACCAAAATTCCTCCTGACATGTGTGCAAACCTCATCATCAACTACAGAAGACGTCTGACCGCTGTGCTTGCCAACAAGGGTTTTGCCACCAAGTATTAGGTCTTGTTTGCCAGAGGGATTAAATACTTATTTCCCTCTGCAGAATGCAAATAAATTCATATACTTTCCACAATGTGATTTTCCGGATTTAATTTGTGATGTGCTATCTCTCACTGTTACCAATAACCTACCCTTCAATTATGGGCTGCTCATGTCTTTGTCAGTGGGCAAACTTACAAAATCAGCAAGGGATCAAATACTTATTTCCACCACTGTACATATCTGGTGCTGAATAAAGTTGTTTCAATGACATTTCCTGGTCCACCCCTACTTTCCTGTACTGACTTCTTCAGTCTTGGCCCTTCTCTGTATTTCATCCTTGGCCCACGATAGGGAGGGTCCTTCACAGGATCCTTTGACACCCAGGTCTGGTGGTTCTGATCATTCCAGGTTGGCCTTGAAGGCCTTGGCATGCAGATCTGGTTTGCTTACTAGTAAACAACCCTTACCATCTTCCTCTTTGCCCAAACCTTCTGATGCAGGGCAATCCAGATGGAGGATCCATCCCCCTTTCAAGGCAGTGTTCAGCAAGAATAAGTCAAACATAAGCAATAGACAATTACAGCAGTAAAAATATTCAAACAATAATGCAAAGTATGGAATAGTACAATGCAATATGTAATAGAACATTTTAATAGACAGCGTACGGTATAAGCAAAGATGGAACTTATAGAGAGAGTAACAGGAGTAAGAAACTAAGGGACTAGTTTAAAGAAAGTTGCTTAAATATTATCTTAGCTAGGGTAGAAGTGGATAAACATGTCCTGTTATAGTATGTGCAGCCGGTGTCATTTGCTTCTTCCGTTAAAGGCCTGGGTTGAAGACCCAAGCTTTCACCTGCTTCCTGAAGTAGAAATGGTCTTCTGTTAAGCAAATCCTTTCAGGGAGTACATTCCAGAGTGTGGGGGCTACTACAGAGAAGGCTCGCTTACGGGTATCACATTGTATTGTCGCTGATACAGGACTGCATGATGTACTGATGTTAACAATGTAAGATGATACCTACAAATGTCCATCAAGAAGAATGATTTCAAAGAAAACATTGAATATCTTCCAAAAACTGAGATAGTACAAAATTTTAGCAGATGCTATTTATGTTGCTATTACTGTAGATTACTGGACTTCCATGGCCAATGGAGTTTACTCTCACTTCATGGATTCTTCAGTTGTTTACACCAGGGGTGTAGCCACGGGTGGGCCTGGGTGGACCGGGGCCCTCCCACTTTGGCCTCAGGCCCACCCAGCAATGGTGCATGCTGCAGGCCTTCTTTCCCTCAGGCCCTCCCTCCCCTTCGGGCAGCGCTGCAGTCTACCTGAACAGGAAAGCTGCACGGCACCGGATCATCCTGCCGCTACGCTGCTGCCCTCCGCTCCGTTGTCATCATCTTTCTGGCACAGAGATCTTCTGCTGCTTATCTGCAGCGGATCCGTGCGCTGCCAGGGCTGTATGCTGCTGCGACTGCTTCCTCTGCGCTGGCCCCGCCTACTTGAAGAGGCGGAAGGCGGGGCCAGCGCAGATGAAGCAGTCGCAGCAGCATACAGCCCTGGCACCGTGCGGATCCGCTGCAGATAAGCAGCAGAAGATCTCTGTGCCAGAAAGATGATGACAACGGAGCGGAGGGCAGCAGTGTAGCGGCAGGACGACCCGGTGCCGTGCAGCTTTCCTGTTCAGGTAGACTGCGGCGCTGCCCGAAGGGGAGGGAGGGAGGGCCCGAGGGAAAGAAGGCCTGCAGCCAGCATGTCAGTGAGTGGTGTCTGGGGAAAGGGAGGGAAAAAAACCTGCAGCATGCTGGCGGGTGGTAGGTTTGTTGTGTGTGTGTGTGTGTGTGTGTGCGCTGGGGGGGGGGGGTCAGGGAGAGACAGGAGCACTGTTGGGATGAGGGAGTGAGACAGATAGGGGGAGGGACGGAGAGATGCTGCAAGGGAAAAGAGAGGGAGAATGGTTGGATATGGGTGGGATGGGGAGAGGGAGGGAAAGGGCATGAGAGAAAAAAATGTGTTGGACATGAAAGTGGAAGGGAGGGAGAGATGAGAGGGGAAATGTTGAACATGGCATTGAGGTGAGGGAAAGGAAGGATGGAGAGATGGTGGGGAGGGGAGAGAGATGTTAAACCAGGGGCTCAAGGCAGGGAGAGGGAGAAAAGTTGGACATGAAGAAGGTGGAGAAGAGGAAAGGAAAGGAGAGATGCACAAGCGGGGGAGGGTAGAAAGAGGGAAGATGGATCCAGGAAGAGAAGATAGACAATGGATGGTAGGGAAGAGAAAGGGAAAATGCTGGACAATGGGGGAGGGGAGAGAGATGGAACAGGAAGATGCTGGTGGTGGGAGGTAAAGGTATAGGGAAATAGGTTATGAGGGTGAGGAGGGTAGAAAGAGGGAACAGATGCTTGGCTAGGGGGGGGAGAGAAAATTTTGTGCCCACCCACATTGTGCTCAGGCCCACCCAAAATTGGCTGTCTGGCTACGCCACTGGTTTACACTAGGCATTTTTAATTTCAGTGAGCGACATACATTGGAAAATGTTGAACAACTCATTATCTTGGATATAGATGACTGGAACCTGTGAGACAAAATAACATCACTTGGAACAAACAATTCCCGAAACATGATCAAGGCTGCGACCGCATTGTCATACAAGCTTGTTCCGGGTATGACACATTCATTTCAGCTTTCTCTAGATACTGCAATTAAAGCAGTCAACTTGGAAATCAATTAGCCATACAGTATGTGAACAAACAAGGAAACATGGGTTCATACTCCCTCTGCAGGGAAGAAGTTCTAATTTGGAAATTCGTCACATGTCTGAGCAGTTTATGTTCCAGGCAATCTGAACACATTACCAGACTCAGCAGAAAACTTCTACCCCATGAATGGTCTCTCAAGACCACAGTTACGCAAAAGCTTTTTGCAAAGTGGGGTCAAACAGATATTGACCTCTTTGTGTTCCCACAGAACAAATATCAGCAATTTTTCTCCAGGTGACCAAATCAGAACAGTCTCACACAAGATGCTTTTCAAATTTTGTGGTCCCACAGTCTCATGTATGCATTCTCTCCAATACCGATCATTGTTAGGACAATTCAAAAAGCACGATCAGAAGCTGCTCAAATTATTCTTATCACACCTCATTGGACTAGGCAACCATGGTACCCAGTGCTACTCAATCTAGCGAGTTCTCCTCCTCTATTTCTTCCTCGCATACCAGACCTTATAACACAAAATCAAGTTCAACTTTTACATTCAAATCTACAATCACTGAACTTAGTAGTTCGGCTAATTCTTCCTCTCATCTAACACCTGATGTATTCTATCTACAAGTTCTAGATGTACTTCTTGCTGCACGGAAAGAGTCTACTCGTCAATCCTATGCCTCAAAATGGTATTGCTATATTCATTGGTGTCAACTGCAACATATCAATCCAATTTCATCGTCCATATTGTCAGTTTTGGATTATTTGCTTCACCTCTCAAATTCTGGTTTATTTCACTCTTCTATTAGAGTTCATACAGCTGCTTTATCAGTGTTTCATGATACTCTTGATGATCTTACATTATTCAGCCATACCATTGTGAAAGATTTCTTCAGAGGCTTAATGAATCTTCTACCACCGATTCACCCACCTCCTGTGACTTGGGATCTCAATCTGGTACTCAACATATTAACCCAACCACTTTTTGAACCAATGGATTCTACTTCTTTGAAATTTCTAACTTGGAAAACCTTGTTTCTTATCACTTTGACTTCATCTAGAAGAATTGGACAGATTGAAGCATTAGTATCCTACCCTCCTTATACTCAGACTCCAAGACAAGTTAATTCTACGAACTCATCTCAAGTTCCTTACCAAAATGATATCTCCATTTCATTGAACTCTGTTCAATGTAATCCATAACCTATTCGTAACAAATGTATTTCTATTATTCAAGTCTTTTTGTAAGCCACACTGAGCCCGCAAATAGGTGGGAAAATGTGGGATACAAATGCAATAAATAAATAAATAAATAAATCCAAACTCAAGACCTGGTTATTTATACAAGCGTTCAGAGTTACAGATAATTAAGGTTTTCCTACTATCCTGTGTCCATCCTTTTCTCCCCATCCCTTTTATATGATTATCTTATTCCCCCTCTTCCTATTCCTTCCCTAATCTATTATACATGTCTCAGTACTGTGTGAATGCCTGCACTTTCCGATCAAAAAATGGAGTTCCATTTCTTTTTCTCATCTGTGTTGTAGAATGTACACCGCGTAGTCCTGCCCAATCATTAAAGCAGTATAGAAAGCACTAATAAACTATAAATCAGATGGCATTACCAGTTTTCTATCCTCCCCCTCATTACTCTGTCAGATATCAGTGTTTGCATATGCTAGATTGTAAACATGCTCTTACTTTTATCTTCATCACACTTCTTCTTTCACAAGACCTTCACAATTGTTTCTTTCTATCCGTGACCTTTATCATCAAAACCAGTTACAAAGAGAACATTGTCTAACTGGATTTCTGCATGCATCCATTTTTGGTACCTTCAATCTAAATCATATGGTATTTATCTATTCCTTATATTACCACTCACAAGAGCTATGGCATCTACTCAAGCTCATCTTCAACACTCCTCCTTTATTGGACTTGTCGTACAGCAACTTGGTCATCTCTGCATACCTTCACTCAGCATTATTATCTAGATGCTGCATCACTGAAGGATTTTTCATTTTGGTCATACTGTTTTCTCGACCGCAGAGTGAGCGAGAACATTACACCACCACCATACTCAGGTACCAGTCTTACTACGCATATATTTGAATTGCTTTATCTATACTACTTAAGACTGATACCTTAATGTTTTTATTTCTTAGCTTGGGAGTCTCCAGCTGTGTAGCTGAAAGAGTCTTCTATCCATAGAGAAAAAAAATAGTTCCTACCCTGTAACGGTGGTTTTCAATGGACAGAAGACCTCTCAGCCACACTAACCCACCCTCCCTTTCTAAGATATTGCTAGCTTGTCAATGAATTGAGTGCTCCACAGCTGTTACAGTTTTTACATTGTTACTACAGTGGTGGAAAGTGGGGGACATGTGCACAAAGCTCTTTGAGAACTTTCTAAGCTGTGAAAGACCCAGATCAGTGACATAGCCGTGGCATCACTTTGGCTGTGTGGCTGAAAAATCTTCTGTCCACAGAGAACTACCATTACAGATAAGCAACTCCTTTTTAAAGAGGTTTAGGGAAGGAAGAACTGAAGCCCTAGCATATGCCGCTACTGCTTATGTTTAATGATTGTGACCTGGCTGAGGTAAGCCACTTTTTGTTTTCCTGTTTTGAGACTTGCAAGCTGGAGCCAGACCAGGTACTCAGAGAAGAACCGAGAAGAACTTACAGGCTGTATTTGGCATTTGGCAGCCCCACCAGCCACAGACTGTGTTTTGGGCCTGCCAGCCTGTAAGGCCTGCTTAAGACTGAATTTACTGAACTACAGACACATATTATCTTGTGTTCATGGCCCTGTGTTGTAACGGACCTCAGGGTTAAGTTAATACAACACTTGTTTTTCATTTATATACCTTTGCTGTCTGTGTTATTTCACATGCTCACCCTCAACCTTCACTCGGGTATCATAGTAACATAGTAGATGATAGCAGATAAAGTCCTGTATGATCCATCCAGTCTGCCCAACAAGATAAACTCATAGCATGAGGTATTATGTTTATACTACATATGGATACTTGATCTTTATTTGTCCTTGCCATTTTCAGGCAGAGACTGTTCTCCAGATACTGAACCTGTCATTGAAACTCTCCTCCAACCCATCCAAATCTGTCCAGCCACGATCAGGGCACAGACCATAGAAGTCTGCCCAGCACTGGCTTTGCTTCCCAATTATTGATGTTGCCATTTAATCACCACTAAGCCTAAAAGTCTGACCAAGATACTCCACATAACTAAAGGATTGTGTTCTGGAAGACTCTATATACCTCTCCCCGCCAATGTTCCAGCCCCATGTGCAGAAAATTCTAGAACTCCAAGCACACAGGAGCCAAACACTGCAAAACAGAATCAATTCAGTGATAAAATACTGCTCACTTCTCCCAGTTTAAGAAAGCAGTGATAACACACACCTTATCACAGGTAAAGAAGACAAAGCTTTGGGTGGTTTTGACCTATGCAGTCAATAATCAAGTCTGCCACAAGAAAAGAGAAACCTTGTCATTCAAATAATCAATTGAGAAAAAAATACAGCTTAATCAGTATGATCTGGTACAAGAAGGACATAGGATTAGCATTAGGTTCTGGACTGGTCTGGTCTGGTCTGGACGCTTTGCTTCATCCATCTGTACGCACAAAATTACATCTAGAACTAATGGGAAAATAAAGCATGGAAGTAACAGCTTTAAAATACTAGGTGTTACTGTAACATAGAGAAAGAAGAAAAAAAATAAAATTAAATACTTACCTGGGGGCCTTCCGAGGACTGCAGGAAGCAGCACGGGGTTTTTTCTGACTCCCAGGGATGATTGGGCAAGTCCCCGGGAGTGAAGAGGTGGTTCGGCGCCAATTCTGGGTGCTCTGGAGGGGAGCGTTGCAGAGGGTAATGCTATTGGGGCCAGCAGCGCTACTGGGGCCGATTTTAGGCCCGTTCGGAAAAGGGGAGAAGTTGTTGGGGGTAGGAGGAACGTGCGGGTTTCTGGGCCGTCGGGGCGAGAGGAGCGCTGGGGTGATGCTGCGGGAGACAGCGTTGTAGTTCTCGGGGAAGAGTGAGTTGCGAGGGAGACGCTGTCAGGGGGTGTGCTGGTTTTTTGGGGCTCCCGGAGACGATTAAGCACGTCTCCGGGAGTGAAGAGGCTTCCGGGACCGGAACAGGGCCAGATGAAGGAGGAGATGTCAGCGCTCCGGTTCACCGTTTTGGGGGCTGACGAGGGAACGGGCAGATCCCGAGGATCCAACAAGACGGCCGGCGTGGAGGAAAACGTGCGGGCGCGAATCAGGAGCGCGCCTGCTCACATTTTGTCTGGAGCTCCGGTGAGGCCTAGAAGCCTGGGCCTTGATTTTTAATTGGAGTTCCAGCAAAATGGTGGTTTTTGGGGCCGTTTTTATCTTTGGCTCCGTTTTCGGCCCAAAACAAGCGGGACCGGAACCGAGGGCAGGCGTCAGGTGTGCGGAAATTCTACTACAAGGTAAGGGGTTTTAAAACCCAAAATTTTAATTCGTTAATTTTTAAAATGTGTAAATTGGGTTTTTTATTTTTTAAAAATCAGGGGTACGTTGAATTTAAATTCTGTTTGCATATTTGTGATCGGAGTATTTTTGTCAATTTTTGTGGGGGGGTTACAGTTTAAATTTAAATATTTTGGGGGGGTGTTTTGGAGTAGTGTGGGTTTTAAGGGGTTAATTACGTGGGAAATTTTTGTATTCGCCGTAGCAGGTAGAGGGGAGGGTGATGGAACTTTTAGTGTGGGTTTCAAATTATTTCGGGAATTTTAAAGGGGTTTTTGGTGAAGACATATTGGGATGTGTATTTAAAAGGGTTAAAGTTAAATTTTGAAATTACAATTAGGTAGGGAATAAGAGGTTTAGTGTGTAGTGAAGTTTTGGAATAATTTGGTTAAAATTTAATTGGGTTTTTATTTAATTTTAATATTTTTCCATTATTTTCTATGTGGTTAAAATGGGGATTTTGCACTGCTTGCCAGAATTCCGCTGGTCAGCAGTGGAAATTGGAATGTTAAAAGGGGCTGATAATTGGCTGGGGAGACATGGAATCCCAAGCCCAAGACCGGTTTCCTAGGGGACAGAATCACTGGCAGTTGCCAGAGTGTGTTTGACGGTCAAGGTGAGAGGTGGTGCTGTGAGGGATATGAGTGAGAGTGGGATGATTTTAGGATAAAAGTGGAAGTTCTTATAGTGATTCAGGGTAATTATCAGTGAGGAGGGTACTGGAAGAGTGGGGGTGTGGTTTGTAGGAAAAGGTTAATAAATTTTTCAAGAGAGTGTCTGGCAGTGAAAGCGTGTGGATGTGCTGCTGTGAGTGGGAAAATCAGAGAGAAATTTTGTGGAAAGAGAAATGTGTGTGAGAGAGAGAGTGATAAAAGTGTCTTAATGAGAGTGAGAGTAACGGTGTGAGAGAGAGCTAGTGTAGAGCTTGTATGATTCTGTGATACATAGTGGCTGTCAGACTCTCTTACATAGCATAGGGATATAAAAACAAAATAGCTAGGCTTGGAAGTGTTAGGGATTGTTATAGTTAATTTTATTTTGTTAGTTGTAGGTGGCCACAGTATTTGTTAATATGCCCTATCAGTGAAAAGCAGGGAAGACAGGGTTTTGCCTACTTTAAGTTGCTTAAGCGTGAGGTTTAGGAGGAACCTTCGACCAGATGGGACCGGCAGATGATCAGAAACCGACAAGGGCCCCGACACAAGAAAGATTTCTGTGAACTGCGGCAACACCTGTCAGCTAAGTGAACTGGGTTAAATAGTGCGAGGAAGAAAAAAAATACAAACTTACCTGGAAAGTCTCCCGGGAGTGAAAACTCTAGACGAACCTGTAAGAGAAAAACACAAAGAATCAAATTCCTAATAGAAATAGCCACACCCACATAAAAATGGGAAAGAGAGGATAGAGAGGGAAAAAACTGATTTTTTTAAGGCATTGGGTGAAAACACATTAAGCACTTGGACTCCTGTGGTCATATAAAGGGATACATTGAAAAGTAAGGGATAATGGTATATATGTACTTATCTGAATTTCTTTCATGGTGTTGATATTGGAAGAGAATTCTGAAACAGAAAGAGTGACAAAGGGTTAAAAGGATATTTGTTTATGAAATGTTAAAAAAAAAATGCATGTACTTCAAATGGTATAGGTTAAGCTATAAAAATTATTTGACAATTCTTAGATTTATATATATGTTTTTATTAGCAAATAAATTCAAATTTTATTAATCTTCATTAGTAGGACTGTTTCCTTCCAACATCAGGGTAAATTCAATTTTAGTTTCTTTTCCTCTTTCACTTCTTAGGGGTGGAAGGCGAGGTTAGTGACCTGTAAGGCTCTCAATTTCAGTGGTGTGAGCTCAGAACTAGGACACGACTACAACTACAGAAAATCTGATCTCACACATTTTTACTGAAATTCAGGGAAGTCCACTACACTACATCAGATGATAAAACTTAATATTAAGGCGTTGATTTAATCTGTTGTTAAACTTTGTTTCTATACATTTAAATTGATCCATTCGATTTGACATTCATTTCATCAGCTTGCTCTTCAGATATTAGTCCATGCTTTAGTCATTAGTAATTTAGATTCCTGCAATGCCTTTTATCAAGGTATCAAAACTTCCAACATCTAACATCTTTAACTAACTCAAAATATGGCAGACTTATCACATGAGTAAAAAAGTATGAGCATGTTAGGTCTTTACTCAAAGGGACACTGGTTACCCCGTCCCACTGCAATACCTATGAAATACTATTACTTCTTAAGATTCAACAATCGAGCCATCCATTTTTTGTAATGTTTCTTGATTTCATATTCTTCTGTTAGGACACTTATAATAATAAGAAGGTGGAGATGGAATTGATATACTGTCTTTCTGTGGGTGGGTGGGTGGGTACAAACAAAGCAGTTAACTTATGATCCCTACATTTAGGTATTATTAAATAGTAATACATTCAAAATACAATTTTTAGTGTGATTGCTTGTAAAATGTTCTTCAGTCTATTTATGATTAGAATCTTCATTATCAAACCCTTTCTATTGTGACACTTTTATGACATAGTAGTGCCACGGGACAGTTGAGGAGTCCAGAACCCACAGCAATTCAATTTCTTTCCTACAAAGGGTGAAGTTCCATGCAACATAAGCAGCCTTCCTAATCACAACTGTCCAGCAAAATTAAAGGTCTCCATCAGGTCCCATAGGCAGTTCCATCAAATTTACCACCAGGAAAAAAAAAGGGACACATCCTTGTCCCCACTGTGTAAAACTATCTGGGATTCATTCAACCCGAAAACAGAGGAGGCTTTCATAAAACCTTGCATGACTTACAGCCAACATCCTTACAGCTGGCATCAGAGGCCTTTTTGAAAGAGCCACAGTTGTTTACTGCTGTGAAAGGGCAACTGCCAATGGCACTAAAAGGTCTGTCTTGTGCCCCCTACTGACAAGGACAAAGTGTCTAACATCCCTTTTCTGACAAAACTTATAGAACAGACAGTCTGCCTCAAAAAAATACTGTGGGATGCAGTAGGACCCTTTTGGCACTCGGCAGGCGTGCGTTAGGCCACCGTGTTAATTTTTATGTTAATAGCTAACACAGCTTTGTAAGTAGCCCTCAAATGTTACTACTGTTTCCCATTAATACAATCAATGCAGGAAGACTCTGAAAAGCTACTCACATGTATAAGGTTTAATCCAACAAAGTATCAATGACAAAATTGTTATTCACTGTTATATTTATTTAAATTTTATGTTCAAATTGTGAATAACATCTTATTTTAGCTAAAATAATAAAAAAGAAAAATATGTGAACTGTAGGATGGCCTTGACCAGTGATGCAGCTTCTGCAAAAACAAACACAGATAAGTCACTTTGGATTTGCCCAACAAATGATAACAATAATAAATTAATCTATCACTTGCACAAATTGTAATCATTCCAGTTTTTAGTTAGGAATTTTCTACTGTTCCTTTCAGGCCTCAGCAGAATAATGAAGCACTTAGGGAGAAAGATACAGCCCAGAAGTCCAGCACTTGAAGCCAGGATAGCAAATATCTCCACTGCTACCACGTACTTGCCCTTTGTGCTCAGATACGCTGGGAGGAAGGAGATCCAGACACTGCAGAACACTAGCATGCTGAAGGTGATGTACTTGGCCTCATTGAAACTGTCAGGTAGATTTCTTGCTATGAAAGCTATGATGAAGCTGATACCAGCCAAAAATCCTAGATATCCCAGAACACAGTAAAATGCAACTATTGACCCTTCGTTACATTCAATTAGAATTGTTCCAGTTTCAGATCTCATATTAAGATATGGGAAGGGAGGAGCAGTACACAACCAGATGAGACAGAGAAGAGCCTGAAGAAGGGAACAGGAAAGGACTATAGAGTTTGAGAACCTGAAACCCATCCATTTCCGGAGCTTGTTCCCAGGTTTGGTGGCTTGGAAGGCCATGACCACAGTAATGGTTTTTGCTAATACAGAGGAGAGTGAAATGGAAAACGTGATCCCAAAGACAATCTGTCGGAGAATACAAGTCACCTTTTTAGGACGACCAATGAATATCAAAGAACAGAGGAAGCAGAGCATGAGTGAGATGAGGAGAATGTAACTGAGGTCTCGGTTGTTGGCTTTCACTATGGGAGTGTCTTGGTAGTAAATGAAGATTCCCAGAATAACAGCAGTGATGAGAAAGAGGAAAATTATGATGAAAGTCAAAGTTAACCCCAAAGGCTCTTCATAGGACAGGAAGGTTATTACTTTTGGGATGCAGGCATCTCTCTTCTGATTAGGCCATTGGTCCTCTGGGCATGTTATACAGGTAGCCATATCTGAGAATGAAAAATAATGTTGTATTATCTCATAGCATCTGTTGCAGGACTCCTCCCAGGCATCTTCTAGGCACCTAAATATTAGTGTCCTTTTATAAACTTACCCCCTATCAGCCAAACCTTTTTCAACCACACCTCAAATATTGTATAGTATTCGTGTAGTTGCATAGCATTAATATAAAAGATACAAAGAAGTTTGATTAAAAGGATAGATCAAATTTCATATTAGGAAAGGCTAAAGAAGTTAGGGCTCTTCAGCATGGAGCAGAGGGGAGATTTGCCAGAGGTCTGTATGAACAGGTAAACATAAAAAGTTTGTTTACTCTTTCAAATATACTTGGATAGGAGAGGCTAGTAAGAATAAAGGAAATAACCTTTTATGTATAATTAAAAAAATAGAAAATATCCTTTTATGTACAATAAGTAAGAACAAGAGGAATTGTATGTTTTAGAAGAAATGAAATTTATAACAGTATATAAGTACAGAATGAGAAAGCCAAACTGAGCAGCCTTGTAACTCAGTCTGAATGTCTTGCTGGCTGTGTGACAAAAATGCTCCAGAGGGAACAATCACTTTTGTACTGACTAAGAGAATTACCAGTAAAGATTTTACTTGGTTGCTGCTTATCCAAGTCTGATTGTCTCTCTTATACTAGCCAAGGAGTGTATCTCCAAGGCTGAAGTGTCTTTCCCTCCCAAAGGGCAAGGGACAGACGTACAGTAGTTAGCTGCATTATGAAAAAGTTTAAACAAATTCCTGGAGGAAACATTCTTAAACCATTATTAAGGTAGATCTGGGGAAAGCCAAAGCTTATTCCTGGAAAAAAAAGGGACATGGAGTATCTACTTTTTGAGATTCTGCTATGTATTTGTGACTTGGATTGACAACTGTTGGAAAGAGGATACCAAGTTAGATGGACCTATGGTCAAACTCATTGGGGCAACTCTTATGTTCTTATGTTTGCACATTTGGACAAAAATCCTTGATTACCCACAAAACAGAACATTTGCAGGCTCATTTTCGAAAGAGAAGGACGCCCATCTTTCAACACAAATTGGAAGATGCCTGGTTGGTGTCTTGGCATGTCAGGGGGACCAGTGCACTATGAATGCTGGCTCCTCCCACGATCAAAAGGGCTTGCATTTGATCGTTTCTGAGATGGGCGTCCTTAGTTTCCTTTATCGCCGAAAATCAGAAACGACCAAGTCTAAGGATGACCACTCTAAGGACGACCTAAATGTCAAGATTTGGGCATCCCCGATCGTATTATCGAAACGAAAGATGGACGTCCATCTTGCTTCGATAATACGGGTTTCCCCGCCCCCTCCACTGGAACGTTTTGCGAGGACGTCCTCAGCAAAACTTGGACGTCCCCTTCGATTATGCCCCTCCATGTGTTCTAAAGTTCTGACTGATATCAATAGAAGTCAAGAGTAACAATACCACTAAACACTGAGAACTATATAATTGTTCCATCATATCAATTCTGTGTGCCCCATATCTTCAAATTCAAATGCTCCCATAAAGCAGCTGAGCTTACTCTAAAATTTCACCATTAGTGTGGGAACACTTACCAACACCTATTACCAAGGCAGTTAGGGTTCCCTGCTAATCAAGCGCTAATCAGTTGCTGCATGGAATATATCTGCGCTGATTAGCACAGAATATGCCTATTCTGTGCCCCAAAGACACCCAGCACCCCACACTGAATATTGGACCGATAGTTTATATAAAACATATTTATGTGAGTACTAAATTTATCTGGATATTGGTGATCAATACCTTGATTTTTTTTTTTAATAGCCATACCCGTTAGTATTTTTAGAATGCTGACTGCAAAGGCTGGATATGGGCTCAATGATGAATAACCAGTGCCCAAGGGCATGTCTCATTCATCGCTCACCAGTTTGGTTGGAGATCTTGCCTTCTGAACAGCGAATACAGTCATAACAGCAAATGGACTTGCCTTCCCTGGTTAATTTCCTGAACCCAGGAAGGCAACTCGGGCTGCATCTGGACTGAGGAGGTGCCTGAGGATTGAGAAAATAATCGTAGAAAGTTGTGATAACACTGGAATATGACTTTTCAGATGCAGTTTATTTGTAAACGTGAGGTGGTTCTAGCCTTTTACGTTTTTTTGTTTCATTACCAAGCTACTCAGGAGAATATGGGAATGAGGTATGACCACTATATTTTGAATGGAAGATAAAATATAATTGAATTTAATTAATTTTGTTATTCGTAACCATAAAGTTCAAGTTAGTGAGGTTTATACAGTGTAACATAGAACTTAATCAGTACTTGGCCCAATCTGCATATGTACATTTGGAAGACATAATGCTGAATTGTACTATATGGATCATTAGTGGCCCTCTATGACCCACTGATACTCATTTACTAACAATGATGATTAATATTGCAACATCAGACATTCGTCAATGGAGCACCCCAGCTAGTTTGCTCGCTCAGATCCAAAAAAAATCTCAGAGCTTCCACTTCACCATGACATTTACAACACCCTTGCAAGACACCTTCTGTTGAGAAATTCAGTCTGGCTTTACCTTCCAGCCCATACCTGACTGTAAGCAGTCTGAGGTGCAAGATATGGCTGACCACAAAGGCAAACTGGCAACTTTAAAAGTCATTTGTGGTCATGGCTATACCAATTTCAGTCAGCCTGTAGTCAGTAAGCATTCAAAGAATTGCACTGGGTCTTCAGAGGTGATCCACAAGGCCCCTATGGCATCTACCAAGCAATAGAACACATCATCAATGTGTGTCCATTCACATGTCTGCCTGGTGATCTTGAAGCCCTCACCACCCACTGGCAGTAGTACAGTTAGAGGACTCCTACTGAGCTTATAAGGAACAGTGATCAGATTTGGTAGTCTTATATGTTTTATAAAAACAAGCATGATATGTGCATGGTTCACTGGTTTCCATTTTACATCTGACCTGGCTGAACAAGTCCTCCCACACAATTGTCTTCTCATTGATGGTAAAGCTCTTCTCTGGTGGAGCATAAGGATTATAGCTTCCAACAATGTCATTACTCCGTGTCCCATCAGGTAGAAATACTGTGCTTATAATATCATATCCAATGGTGAGATCACCATGCTCATCAAAAAAGATTTCTTCACCCAAAACATTGTTAAAACGAAGCTTCTTCAGACAATGATGAAGCTAATGGGAAGCAAAACATTTTTATTAATGAACTCACTGCAGGAATACATTCATAATATCAAACACATATAATTTCATTTTAGGGATGGACTTTAATTTCAAAGCAACATGATGTAATGGATGTTATCTGGATAATTATTCCAGCTGCATGTACATGGTTATCTACCTATCTATCTCTACCTATATTTATAGCTATATAAAAAGCCCTGTGGCTTACTAGCCCTGATAGTCAGTGGCACTAAACCAGGCATAGCTATTTGAATATCAGCTCTGACCACGCATGTTTAAAGTGGTGGAACCAGCAGTTATGCCAGCACCCGCATAGCTAAGCAGCAAAAATTATGACAGCTAATGGTAATGATGGCTAAATCAAAAGGAAAAGTGAAAGAGAAGCCCTAATCCGCAGACTGCAAGATGGTGGACTTGGATGATGGCACGCTTATTCAAATATTTTCCTCTGCAGTAGTTGTGGCTCTGGATAGCCATTTCAAAAGGTAATCGCACAACTGAATGGCATGGCCTGAGATAAGGCACTGCATGCAGAAGATAGAGAAACATACTTCCACCATGGCAGAGGCCTTGTCACGGACCCAAGCCCAGCTGGCTCTCAAGCAGAAACATTTATCTTTGATGACAAGATAGATAATTTGGAGTAAAAGTTGTGCAGGAACAACCTCTGTTTTATTGGTCAACTTGAATCTCTGTTTGACTCAGAACTTATAGAGTTTTAAGAAACCAAGTTGGTGTATGAGTAAATGTCAGATACAAGGCTGGGGGATTTCCATGCAACTATCAAGGAGATGCTGAAGCAAGGAATTTAAACAAGTCACCTGAGCCGAGAGAAGGTGAAGTGGGGAGAGCTGATTGAGATTATCACAAAAAAGATTGAAAGCTGAGTCTGTTGGGGCATGACTGGGAGGGCAAGAAGTGTGTGGGGGGAGGGGGGTGAGGGTGGAGGCGCAGGAACAGAGCGAGAAGAGGAATCAGACCAGGGAACACAGGCAAGGGAAGTGAGGGGTGTGGGTGGAGGCACTGGAAAAGAGAGAGAAAAGGAAATAAGCAGGTGATTAGACCAGGGAACAGAGAGAAGGGGACCAGAGAAGGAAACCTCACCAACTTGAACTTTATGGTTAGGTAGCTTACATTGCCAACAGAGTGGACAGGAAAAGAAACATGTTGGGTAAGATTAGCAGCAGAGGTTAAACCCAAGAAAGATGATGCAGAGTCAGACAGGGCAGGATGAAGTCACCTAAAAGCAGCAGAGGAGAGTATATGATCAAAAAAAGAAAGCTCATTGAACGCAGAGACAGATGATAAGGGCAGATGTATTGACAAATTGGAAAAAAATGTACCCACTGTGGAAGTAATTTATAAATAAAGGTCTGACATCTGTGCAATTAATTCTACTCTCATCATTTTATATATATGCTTTACAATCCATTTGTAGATTTGAAATTGGTGCACATCTCTGACGGTGAGCAGGAAGCATCTGTGTGACTATACAGACTTCACTGCATTCTGCAATTAAAGACTATCACTTGTTTCTGAAAATAACATTGCTCCATCAAAGGATATTACCTTCCATGGTGAAAAATCCAAAATGTTCTCACTTTCTCCACTTAAAAGGATGCTATTTCTAGAACCAGAAGTGATCATGCCATGCAGTGCATGTGCCAGACCATACACAGCATTGTACACATTATAACTGCTTCCAAGGATTACAGTGTCACAGTGTAAGATGTAGTCAGATGTTTCATCACTGCTGCAGGATCTTTGGATGCTCTTAGGGCACTTGTTGTTACACAGGTCCTTCCACCATGACTCTATGAATGCATCACTTGAAAACAGAGCAGGATTCACCTCACGGACAAATTTGTGAAAGCTTGGAATAGTCCTCTTTCCCACAGTGAAAGCAAAGGTGTTTTTCCTATCGACATTGTTTGAGGGAAAGACAAATAACCATTCAGCTGTTATGATCCAGACCTTTCCTGGTACTTGCCAAATGGGTGTATATCTTATAAAATCTGTGAAGTCTCTATTACAATACAAAATAATCACTTTAGCTGAAGATGTAATGATGGTGTTGTAAATATTAGTTATATTTTGAATCATGAGTGCACTGGACTCATGGACGGTTTCTATGAATTCAATGCAACCTCCACTCTGCTCAATCCCTTCTCTCAGGATCTGCACAGCCCTCATGCTGTTTTCATCATCAGCTGCAATGACACCGACCCAGTTCCAGCCAAAATGCTTCAACAGTTTGACTATGCCAGCACAGAGGTGCAGCTCATTAGGGACAGTCCGGTAAAAATAAGGAAACTTAACTGTGTCGCTCATGACAAGATTCCCTGAGATGTAACTTATCTGTTGAAAATAAAAGATTGAATTCATCACCATCTTAGTCGTAAGATTACATTTCATTCACATATCAAATATTTAGAACAGAATTATACTGGACAGAATAGAGGAGATAAAGCCAACTGGTATGACATATTTGAAAAGCTGTACTGAGCTGTTGGGGAGACACAGCAGAGCAAAAGAGGGCTGTGCACAGAAAATGTTTGTGTTTTATTTCTTCTTTTTAATTCATTTTAAATGTCTTTGGCTTCTTTTCCTTAAAGTCAATGAAACAAATATAAGGAACTAGTAAAAAAGGCCCGTTTCTGAAACAAATGAAACGGGCGCTAGCAAGGTTTTCCTTGGAGTGTGTATTTTTGAGAGAGTGTGTGAGAGAGAGGGAGAGAGCGAGAGAGAGTGAATGTGCGAGTGTGTGTGTGTGACAGAGAGTGAGTGTGGGTGTGAGTGTGTCTGTGAGAATGAGTGTGTGTGTGATGTGTGTGGAAGTGTGTATGTGTGACACAGTGAGTGTGAGAGAGTGTGTTTCACACAGATACAGTGATTGGGAGAGAGAGAGTGAGACTGTGTTCGAGTGTCTGTGTGAGAGAGAGAGTGAGACTGTGCGCGAGTGTCTCTGAGAGAGAGAGTGTGTGTGTGGGAATGAGAGTGTGTGTGAGAATGAGTGTGTGCCAGGATGGTCCCCCCTCCTGCAAGGTGCCCCCTCCCTGTCTCCCTGCCATGTGTGTGTATTTGTGAGAGAGTGAGTGTGTTTGTGAGAGAGTGTGTGTGTGGGAATGAAAGTGAGTGTGAAAATGAGAGTGTGTGGCAGGATGGGCCCCCCTCCCTCAGATGTGGCCCCCTCCCTCTCCTCCTGCCAGGTGCAAGTGTATGTTTGTGAGTGTGAGAGAGTGAGACTGTGTGCGAGTGTCTCTGTGAGAGAGTGTGTGTATGGGAATATGAGTGTGTGTAAGAATGAGAGTGTGTGCCAGGGTGGCCCCCGTCCGCCAGGGTGGCCCCCTCCCTCCCAGGTGCAAGTGTGTGTTTGTGACAGAGAGAGAGAGTGTGTGTGTGGGGGAATGAGCGTGTGTGCCAGGGTGGGGCGCCTGCCTCCCCCTCCCCCCTCCCAGATTTAAGTGTGTGTTAGTGACAGAGAGAGAGTGAGTGTGTGTGAGTGTGTTTGTGAGAGAGAGTGTGTATGAAGGAGAGTGTGTGCCAGGTGAAGGTGAGTGTGTGCCAGGGTGGCCCCCCTCCCTCATTGTCTGCTTTCCTGCCAGGGGCCCCCCTCCCTCTCTGCCCACCTCCTCCTCCTCCAGCCCTCCCTGCCACTTGATCCCGTTCTTCGGTACTCCTCCCCCTGCCTGCTAGCACTGATGTTTACCTCCTCCTCTTCTGTCCCTCCCTGCCTCTTCATTGGCGATCTTCGTGACTCCTCCCCCTGCCTGGTACACACCCACCTTCTCCTCCTCCGGGCCGCCCTGCCACTTGATGTTGTATCTTTGGTACTCCTAGGGCTGGCGCTATAAAAAGAAGCGCTCAGCTGTCCTGAGCGCTAAGTACAAAAAATGTTTTAGAAAATGTAAAAACGCAGCACCGCATGCAGCCTTGAGGCATTGGCTGCTGGCTGTGCAGGCTCCTCCCGTCTCTTATGTCACTGCCCCCGGAGCGACGTAGGGGCAGTGACGTGAGAGACGGGCGGAGCCTGCACAGCCAGCAGCCAATGGCTCAAGGCTGCCTGCGCAGGGTTGCCAGATGGGCGGTTTTCCCGCCCAATTGGGCGGTTTTCCGCAACCCGCCGCAGGAAACTTTTGCCCGCGGCGGGTTGCGGTTGTTTGGGCTGGTTTTGGTTTTTTGGAGCGGGTTTTGGGGCGGATTTTTGGCCGGCAGGGGGTGGGGCTAATGGTGACAGAGGCGGGGGTTTATGACGTTTTGGGCGGGGTTTGCCAACTTATTGGGCGGGGCGATGACGGTGGGGGCAGGGCTGATGACGGTGGGGGCAGGGTGATGATGAAAAGGGACGGGGTTGATGACAGCGGGGGTGGGGGTGATGATGGAAGGGGCGGGGTGATGACAGCGGGGGTGGGGTGTGTGCGGTTTTTGGGCGGGTTTTGGGCTGTTTAGGGTGGGAATTTTTTTTTTTATATGGCAACCCTGTGCCTGCGGTGCTGTGTTTTTGTTTTGTTTTTTTACATTTTTTGTTGTTTGCGCTCAGGTTAGTCAGCTGATTTTTTTTTTTTTTTGTAGCACCGGCCCTGCTGCTGAACATGAAAAGCAGCAGTGGCCGGCAATGGGAGCTGGGGCTGGCGCGGTGGAGGAAAAGTGGGTTGGCAGGGCCCGTCTAGGGCCGGCCGTGGCTACGCCCCTGGCAGCAGTCTTGAGCAGTTCTACTCCTCCCCTGCCTGGGTTGGTGTTTGCTGGGGTGTGGTGTTCAGTGTGTTTGCGGTGTCAACCTTGGGGGGGGGGGGGTGTTTTGGTGACGGGCGGCGACTTTGGTGGGTGGGGGACATGCTGGGGGGTTTTGTTCCATGTGTTAGCGGTGGCAACCTTGGGGGGGTGTTTTGGTGACGGTCGGCGACTTTGGGGGGCAGGGGAAGTTGGGAAAGGCGGATAGTGTGTTTCCAACCTTCTAATGGGACGTCATTTTAGGTTGAGCGCTGTTATTTGCTGAGTGTCATTGCTCCGCCCTCGACGTCATTACGTTTGACGCGTGGGCGGGGCAGACACTCATGGAGCAAAAAAGTGGTCTCAGCCGCCTCACTTTAGAACGTTGGGAAAGTGAGGCTTCATTAGAATGTTGGAGGTGCGTTTTATATAGAGATATAATGAAACAGTAGAAAAAAATCTCCCTTCTCCCCCCAACCTTCCTCCAAGTGACTTCTGTGGCTGCTGCTGAAATACTAAATTAAGAGCCCCCCCCCCCCCCCCCCCCCGGACCTTCTTCAAACCCCTCAAACCTCAGAGACCCTCTGTTTATTCACTTCTTCTAAAGGTGGGAGCACTCAATCGTTGTTCCAGTCCTGCAGCTTCTGTATCTCAGAATTGCTGCTGAAGGGTGGATGTTAATTTTACCTATAGTTGGTTTTTGGATGTTAGTTTTACCTCCAGAAGGCTGGCTATCACCTGCTGTGTTCCAGGAAATGGGGCTACTGAGATGTGTTCGTGGGTTTTATAATTGGTTCGACAGGAGTTACACTGTAGAACACACTTATCTCTGTCCATCCCCAAATATATGCCTCAACAGTCAAAACAATAAAATATCATCTTCCCAGAAACTTCTGCTTAGACATACCTCAAACATCACTGTCACTACTTCTTTCACAATGAAGAGAGAAATAGTTTTTGGGGGGTTACTATAAGCAATGCTGTACACTTCTTGATCGATCCAATAAATTAACTTTTTCTCAAACGGTGTAAATTTAGGAGTTAAAAATTATGATCAGCACCACTTAACTTTCAACAGCTTCTACAGCACCAAGAACCTCCACCAACATGGCCAAGTCTCGCTATTTCTTCAGGGGAGAGGTCCAGATCTATACAGCTTGATAGAGGTCTATAAAATAATGAGTGGAGTTCAACGGGTAGATGTGAAGCGTCTGTTTACGCTTTCCAAAAATACTAGAACTAGGGGGCATGCAATGAAACTACAATGTAGTAAATTTAAAACGAATCGGAGAAAATATTTCTTCACTCAACGTGTAATTAAACTCTGGAATTCATTGCCAGAGAATGTGGTAAAGGCGGTTAGCTTAGCAGAGTTTTAAAAAGGTTTGGACGGCTTCATAAAGGAAAAGTCCATAGACCATTATTAAATGGACTTGGGGAAACTCCACTATTTCTGGGATAAGCAGTATAAAATGTTTTGTACTTTTTTGGGATCTTGCCAGGTATTTGTGACCTGGATTGGCCACTGTTGGAAACAGGATGCTGGGCTTGATGGACCTTTGGTCTTTCCCAGTATGGCAATACTTATGTACATATATATGTACTTATGTACTTATGTATTGTCTTGTTTCTTTTCTCACATAGAAAAAAGATGGGCATCCAAAAGACACATTTCTAGAAACTTAGGCACACAGATTTGAGAATGTACATTTCCACACATTGCGTTAATTCTGTAAAGAGTCACCTAGCTGAAGACGGCATGAACATGTGTAAATATTGTATTCTAGTCATTTCTGCAAATAAATTGACCTCTTACATAATATGGTGCACATATTGTGGATGGCATACACATGTATGGAAGAGGTGCAAAGGTACATACCTAAATTATAGAATCATATGCTATTCTCTGAAGGCAAGTAGGCCATAAGTATTCTCAAATCTGGGTGACATCATCTGGATGAGCTTGGTGTGGACCCTGCCTAGCATATATAGCTACTAGAAAATTCTAGCAGAGTCCTACTGGACAAGCACAAGTGCCTCTTCGCCCGACGTGTAATTGCAGTTCCTCAGTCTATGTTTTTCCGTGGAGCTGGGAGGCCGCTTCTTTGTGGTCAGCACTTTTCACAGATACCTTTTCAGTAGCTTCCCATGCGGGTTTTCCTCATATTTTTCCATAAGTATTCTCAAATCTGGGTGACGTCATCCGACTGAGCTTGGTGTGGACCCTGCCTAGCATATATAGCTACTAGAAAATTCTAGCACTACTACTACTACTTAACATTTCTAAAGCGCTACTAGAGTTACGCAGCGCTGTACAATTTAACATGGAAGGACAGTCCCTGCTCAAGGAGCTTACAATCTAAAAGACAGGTGTACAATCTAAAGACAAGTGTGGAGTCCGTCTGATAGGGAATACTATATTTCACGAAAGGTTAGGTGCCGAACCCAGCATTGAAGAGGTGAGTTTTAAGCAGAGATTTGAAAATGGGTAGGGAGGGAGCTTGGCGTAGGGGTTGAGGAAGATTGTTCCAGGCAAAGGGTGAGGCAAGGCAGAATGAGCGGAGCCTGGAGTTGGCAGTGGTGGAGAAGGGAACTGAAAGGAGGGATTTGTCCTGTGAATGGAGGTTACGGGCGGGGACATAGGGGGAGATGAGGGTAGAGAGGTAGTGAGGAGCCGCAGACCGGGTGCATTTGTAGGTAAGGAGGAGAAGTTTGAATTGTATGCGGTATCTTATCGGAAGCCAGTGAAGTGACTTGAGGAGAGGGGTGGTGTGAGTATATCGGTTCTGGAGGAATATAAGACGTGCGGCAGCGTTCTGAACGGATTGAAGGGGGGATACATGGCTAAGTGGGAGACCGGTGAGGAGTAGGTTGCAGTAGTCAAGGCGAGAGGTAATGAGAGCATGGACGAGAATTCATGTGGTGTGCTCAGATAGGAAAGGGCGAATTTTGCTGATATTGAAGAGGCAGAAGCGACAGGTCTTGACAGTCTGTTGGATATGCGCAGAGAAGGAGAGGGAGGAGTCGAAGATGACTCCGAGGTTGCGGGCAGATGGGACGGGGAGGATGAGGGTGTTATCAACTGAGATGGAGAGTGGAGGAAGAGGAGAGGTGGGTTTAGGTGGAAAGACGAGGAGCTCGGTTTTGGACATGTTCAGCTTCAGGTGGCGGTTGGACATCCAGGCAGCAATGTCGGATAAGCAGGCCGATACCATGGACTGGGTCTCCGCGGTGATGTCTGGTGTGGAGAGATATAGCTGGGTGTCGTCAGCATAAAGATGATACTGAAAACCATGAGATGAGATCAGTGAGCCTAGGGAGGAGGTGTAGATTGAGAAGAGAAGGGGTCCAAGGACAGATCCCTGGGGAACTCCAACAGATAGTGGAATGGGAGTGGAGGAAGATCCACGAGAGTGTACTCTGAAGGTGCGGTGGGAGAGATAAGAGGAGAACCAGGAGAGGACAGAGCCTTGGAACCCAAAAGAGGACAATGTGGTAAGAAGTAAATCATGACTGACAGTGTCAAACACAGCGGATAGATCGAGCAGGATGAGGATGGAATAGTGGCCTCTGGATTTGGCGAGGAGCAGATCGTTGCAGACTTTAGAGAGTGCTGTTTCTGTCAAGTGTAGAGGGCGAAAGCCGGATTGAAGTGGATCTAGGATGGTATGAGAGGAGAGAAAATCAAGGCAGCAACTGTGAACGGTGCGTTCAAGTATTTTGGAGAGGAAGGGGAGGAGAGAGATGGGGCAGTAGTTGGAGGGGCAGGTAGGGTCAAGTGATGGGTTTTTTAGGAGAGGTGTGACTACTGCGTGCTTGAAGGTGTCAGGGACAGTTGCAGTGGAGAGAGAAAGGTTAATGATGCGACAGATGGAGGGGGTAACAGTATTGGAGATGGTGTTAAGTAGGTTGGTGGGGATGGGATCAGAGGAACAGGTGGTGCATTTCGAGGAGGAAAGAAGGCGGGAGGTTTCATCCTCGGTGATCTCAGGAAAGGAGGAGAAAGAGGCCATGGTTGGTTGGTTGTTGGATAGGGCTACAGGCTGAGGAGGAGGTGGCTTGGTAGTGAACTCAAGGTTGATCTTTTGTACCTTGTCGCGGAAGTAGTCAACCAGTGATTGAGGAGAGAGTGAAGGGGGAGTGGGAGCGGGTTGCACTTTGAGGAGGGAGTTAAGGGTGGTGAAGAGACTACGAGAGTTGGAGCTGAGAGAATTGGTCAATTGGGTGTAGTAGTCCTGTTTTGCAAGGAATAGGGAGAACTGGAAGGAGGATAGCATGAATTTGTAGTGAAGGAAGTGTGAATGGGTACGATATTTCCTCCAGAGGCGTTCAGCGGATCGGGTGCAGGAGCGAAGGTAGCGGATGCAAGGGGTCAGCCAAGGCTGGGGACTAGTACGCTTTGTGGGACGGGAGGTGGATGGAGCAAGGGTGTCCAAAGCAGAGGAGAGAGCGGCATTGTAAGCGGAGACCGCTTTGTCTACAGTCTCAGAGGACATAATGGAGGGGAGGAGATTAGAGATACTAGAGGATAGAGTGGGGGTGTCAATAGCCTGAAGATTCCTGGAGGTGGTGGTTAAAATTGGACGGGGCAGAGGGGGGGGGGGTGAAGAAGTGTGAATGTGATCAGGTGATGATCGGAGAGAGGGAGAGCAGAAGCGTGGAAATTGGAGGGTGAGCCGGAGGAGGAGAGGACTAGGTCAAGACAATGGCCGTCACGGTGAGTAGGGGTGGTGGAGCACAGCTGGAGGTTGAAGGAGGATGTTAGGGTGAGGAACTTAGAAGCGTTAGAGTCGGATGGGTCATCAACGTGAATGTTGAAGTCTCCGAGAATGAGGGACGGTGATGAGGGTTCAAGAAAGACAGAGAGCCACGCATCAAAGTCGGTAAGGAAGGAAGAGAAGGATTTTTCAGGGGGGGCGGTAGATGACTGAGACTCTGAGTGGCAGCGGGTAGAATAGCCGGATGGAGTGGGCTTCAAAGGATGAGAAGCAGTGAGACTGCGGTAGGGGGAGGGGTTGGAAACTACAGGAGGGTGAGAGTAATAGCCCAACGCCTCCACCGCGGCCAACTGGGCGGGGAGTGTGGGAGAAGAGATAACCTCCATGGCAGAGGGGAGATCCAGGTTTCAGTTAGGGCGAGCAGTTGAAGGGAGCGAGAGATGAAGAGATCGTGGGTGAAGGGCAGTTTGTTACAGACTTAGTGGGCATTCCACAGGGCGCATGAGAAGGGGAGGGAAGAGGGGGGGAGGAGGGGAACAGAGACGAGATTGGAGACATCTCGGAATCGTTTGCATGGATAGGACGGGGAGGGGGAGGTCGGGCGGCGAAGGCGACAAAGACGAGGTGTACTAAGGAGGAATGGGGATGGGTTAATGGCAGGAAGGAAGTGTTGAAGGTTAAGAGCTAGGAAGGAGGCGGGGGGACAGGAGGGATGGTGAGGTGGTGGGGGATGAGGGTGAATAGGGTATTGCCGTGGCGGGTAGGGCGGGAGGGCAGCGGGTTCTAGTGGTAGACAGTGGGAGTGGGGGGGAAAGAAGATTAGGAAGGGACAGGGCAAGGAAGAGAACGTGGACAGGGGCCATAAGTAGTGACTGAGGTGAGACAGGTGACTATGGAGTGACTGAGGTGACTGAGGTGTTAAGTAGTTAGATAGAGCTGGAAAGCTGGGTTTTGGACTGGCGAGTAGGTAAGTCAATGGCTGAGAAGCTAGCAGGCAGGTAGGTAAGTCAATGGCTGAGAGGCTTGCGAGCAGGCAGGCAGGTTACTCGATGTGTTGACAGGCAGGCAGGTAGCAGCTGGAACAAGCGGTCAGGAACAAGCTGGGGTAGATGGACAGGAGCAAGCTGGAACAAGCCGGAACAAGTCGTAACACACTGGAACAAGCAGGAACAAGGTGGGCAGAAGCAAGCTGGAACAAGCCGGAGCAAGTTGGAACAAGTCGTAACAAGCGCAGATGCTTCTTCGCGCGACATGTAAATGTAGTTCCACAGTCTACTTTTTTCCATGGAGCTGGGAGACCGCTTCTTTATGGTTTCTCTTCAGCACTTTTCACAGATACCTTATCAGCGGCTTCCCATGCGGGTTTTCCTCATATTTTTCCACAATTTTCTTCACCTTCGCCTTTATTTTTTTAGGTTTTCAGTTCATCAAGTATTCTTTCTTTCTTTTTCATTCAGCTTTTCAGGTCCCCTTCAGGCCTGAGCACCAGCCTCAGTTGAGCCTTGCCTCTTTTTGTCACTCAAGATTGAGGAGTCTAATTTAGCCACAATTCTTTACCTGATGTCCAAGAAGATGTCCAGTGGCTTTAAAAGGTGTGCCCAATGCAGTCAGGTGATTTCAGTAGTGGGACTCATATATCCGGTGCCTTGGGCTTAACCATGAGCCTAACTCTTATTCTCTCTGTTTAAAAATACAGTTAAGGACATAGAAAATGCATCAGGTCCAGCAGGAAAATCTTTTTGGTTCCTTGAAGGATGGTCCATCAACATCGGCACTGGAAGCTTCAAATTCGATGGCTGCTCAGACTTTATCTACTAGTGGAAGAACACCAGCATCGAGGAGATGCTGATATTAGGCCCTGGTACCATCCAGCATCGGACCCAACTCCGAAGATGCATTCGGGTTCGATGTCATCCTCATTGGCACCAAAGGATTGTGATGCTGTGTGTCGAGGGAAACCAAAGAAGCATAATCATTGTCCTCTTCAAAGCACCTCGCTAGTGCTTCTCAATTACCAGCAATGCTGATGACCCGTCACTCCTAAGTGGATAGTTTCCCCTCTTTAGTAGAGGTTCCAATGTCCAGTCCCCGAGCAGCCAGGATCCCACTTCTGATTTGACACTGACCCTTTCTCAGGTTGTCCCTGAACCGACTCCCCAGCCTTTGATAATGCCTGCCCTCAATGAGAAGTCCTAGGGCATGTTCAGGGAGGAGCTGGAGCAGATGTTTCAGCTGCACACCATTCAAGCATCAAGGGTGCTTATGCCAGATGCAGCTCAGCCTCAACTCGTTCCTGAGGCCCCTATTCTGTCTTTGGAGCAGGCTCCGACTCCTGTGCCTTGACGGCTGTCGACATCAACATCAACTCATGATGTACCGCTCTCTACACTGGGACAGGAAGATTCTTTGGAATCTGAAAGTAGGGCATCCTTTGGGACATCGATATACTTCTACTGAGCCAGGGAAGGCACAGACTCACTCTACACATCCGGAGTATTGTGAGGAGTCTGACTTGGACTGCTCATGGGAGTCAAAGGAGAATCCGCACTTCTTGGATGTGTGTTCTGTGGAGTCCCTTCTGTCTCCTCCCTGCCTCAAGAGAGATGTAAAGCTCAACCTGGGAGTCTCTCATTCACATGTTTTGTGAAGGAGATGGCTTTGGCCAATCCATTTAATTTGGAGATGGAGGAGAAGCCTAGGGCAAAGATGTAATCTGTCTTGGACTATGTATCTCCTCCTAAAGAAGGGGATCACAGTTCCATTATACCCTATCCTTAATGATGAAGAATTGGGAATCTCCCCTCTCAGTGCAGGTTGTACTAACTAAGATGGATACTCAGTATCGTATCCAGAAGGCTCCCAGATTCAAGAGAGCACAATTGCCTCACCACTCTCTGGTAGTTGAATCCTCCCTAAAATGAGCCAGAAGTTTCAGGAGTTATGCCTTGGTTCCCCCAGGTAGAGAGATGTGGATCCTGGGCTCATTTGGGAGGAAACTATTAGGCCTCAATGCTCATTAACTGCATCCCAATCTACCAGATCTACATGAGCATATAAAGTGCATAGGAGGCTTAAGTCTTATAGACTCCCTTCCTCAAGAGCAGGCCACTGAGCTTCACCAGTTAGCCAACAAGTAGCTGCAGTGCAGGATATATATGGCCAGCGGGACTTATAACATCTTTGATATTGCATCCAGTCTCTCTGCTATTGGTGTGAGGATCCTTAGACTCTCATGGTTGCATGTCTCTGACCTGGAACCAGTGGTTCAAGCGGTTAGTGGATGTACCTTGCTGAGATAAATTTTTTGTTGACAAGGTGGAGGAGGTATCAGACCTTATCAGGAAATATACTGACACCAATTGCTGTTCAAGAGCACATTGTAGGAAAGAGTGCAAGAAACAATGCGGAGAAATATTCAGGTGTGGAAACTCCTACAGTATGTCATCAAAGTCCAAGCGTATTCGAATTCAATGATTGGAATACATAGAAGCCCTGGTTGATACAGTGGAAGTTTGGGATTTTCTGCCCCTATGAAGAGCTTTTAGAGATAGTCTGCCTGCAGATTACAGCTCTGTCTCAAAAGCAACAGCTTTTTCAGAGAAAATACCTTTTAGAGATAGTCTCCCTGCAGAGAACAGCTCTGTCTCTTAGGCTCTTGACCTCCCTTCCCCCACATTTTTCAAACTTAGTGGGTGTGACTAGTTCTCTCTGGGGAGAGCAGATTTCAGCCTCAAAACCAACCGCTTTTTCAGAGAAGCCACCTTTTAGAGATAGTCTGCCTGCAGATTACAGCTCTGTCTCTTAGGCTCAGTTGGCCGCGGTGGCGGCATCGGGTTACTATTTTCGCCCTCCTGCAGTTTTCAACCTCTCCTCCTGCCACAGTCTCACTGCTTCTCATCCTTTGAAGTTCACTCCATCCATCTATTCTACCCGCTGCCACTCAGAGTTGCAGTCATTTACCGCCCCCCCTGATAAGTCCCTATCTTCCTTCCTTACCGACTTTGATGCCTGGCTCTCCGTTTTTCTTGAGCCCTCATCCCCATCCCTCATTCTTGGAGATTTTAACGTACACACTGATAACCCATCCGACTCATACGCTTCTCAGTTCCTCACTCTAACCTCCTTCAACCTCCAACTGAGCTCCACCACCCCTACTCACCAATCTGGCCATTGTCTTGACCTCGTCCTCTCCTCTCCTCTACCTGCTCACCCTCCAATTTCTGCGCCTCAGCTCTTCCTCTCTCCGACCATCACCTGATCACCTTCACACTTCATCACCCTCCCCCGCAGTCCCGCCCAGCACTAACCACTACTTCCAGGAATCTCCAGGCTGTCGACCCTCCCACCTTATCCTCTATTATTTCTCATCTCCTCCCTTCCATCATGTCCTCCGAGTCTGTTGACAAGGCTGTCTCCGCTTACAATGCCACTCTCTCCTCTGCTCTGGACACCCTTGCACCATCCATCTCCCGTCCCACAAGGTGTACTAATCCCCAGCCCTGGCTGACCCCTTGCATCCGTTACTTTAGCTCCTGTGCCCGATCTGCTGAACGCCTGTGGAGGAAATATCGTACCCATTCAGATTTCCTTCATTACAAATTCATGCTATCCTCCTTCCAGTCCTCCCTTTTCCTTGCCAAACAGGACTATTACACCCAATTGACCAATTCTCTCAGCGCCAACCCTCGTCGTCTCTTCGTCATCCTTAACTCCCTCCTCAAAGTGCCCTCCGCTCCCACCCCCCCCCCCCCCCCACCCCCCCACTCTCACCTCAATCACTGGCTGACTACTTCCACAACAAGGTGCAAAAGATCAACCTTGAGTTCACTACCAAGCCACTTCTTCCTCTTCACCCTTCAACCCTCTCCCTCAACCAACCAACCCAGGCCTCTTTCTCCTCCTTTCCTGATATCACCGAGGAGAAAACCACCCGCCTTCTTTCCTCCTCGAAATGCACCACTTGTTCCTCTGATCCTGGGATATAATACCAATTGCACTAGCTCCCAGGTGGTATACTGCATTATATGCCCTTGTGGGCTTTATTACACAGGACATACCAAACGCCCTTTAAAGAATAGACTGGCAGAACATGTCAGCAATTTACGCCTGAAAAAGATGATGAATCCCCTTGTGGCTCATTGGTATGAATGTAATCATACTATAGAACAATTGAGATGTGTGGTACTTACACAGATTCCTCCAAGCAGTAGTAAGGGAGGTGATGTCAGCGTTCGTCTATTATCTATTGAACAACGTTATATTTATACATGGGGAACAGTGGCGCCTGCGGGTCTCAATCAAGAGGTAGAATGGATTTGAGGGAATGTCTTTTTAAATGCAGTAGGTGTGGCAGTGCATGATGGGAGCATTTAAATATGGCGCTCATACCTCCCCAATTAGCTCCAGCGATACGGCAGTTGGTTCCTGAGCTGAGAAGTCTCATTCAGATATGTAGCTGATTTGAAATGAATAAGTAAGTGAATTTAGATAAAAAAATGTATGGTAATTCAATGTGTATGAAATCAAAATTAAGAATTTAGATTTGGCGGGGTGATAATGGGATTGTATTGTTGTAGATGTGGTGGTGGTTCCTCCTGACGAAGCGAGCGAAATGCGGTCCTGCATAGGGGAACCGATGTTTGCGTAAGGAACAAGTTGACATCAAACGTGGGAGTGAAACTCTCATTCCGCTCATCGAGTACCTGGGAATAATCGAAAGCTGTTTCACTCATATGGAGAACTGTATTAGAGACTCCTATAACAACTTCATGGAGACAAGTTTGGAATTGTGAAGTATTGAATACCCATGTGAAAAGTTGGGACATGATATTTAAACAGATACTAATAGTCTGATAAAGTTCATTATATAGTGAGAATAATAAGAGTATTTGTGTGTATATAAACATTACTAGCAGATAAAATGAAGCGCTGTTATACAGGTATTATGAATGAATGTGGAATGAGTGAATGAGTATTGTTGTTGTTATGCTTTTAAACATGATATGTGCTTAAATTTGGAGCACATTTTGGTAATAAAGAAATTTGTAATAATAAAAAAAGACTGGGGCGAGTTTGCATTTAACATTCAATTTTAATTGCCAGACCTTAGACCATTGTTCTAGCTTCTTCAGATCCTTTTTCATGTTTTCCACTCCCTCCGGGGTGTCCACTCTGTTACAGATCTTAGTATCATCCGCAAATAGGCAAACTTTACCTTCTAACCCTTCGGCAAGGTCACTCACAAATATATTGAACAGAATTGGCCCCAGCACCGATCCTTGAGGCACTCCACTACTCACTTTTCCCTCTGCCGAGCTAACTCCATTCACCACCACCCTCTGGCGTCTGTCCGTCAACCAGTTCCTAATCCAGTTCACCACTTTAGGTCCTATCTTCAGCACATCCAGTTTATTTAAAAGCCTCCTGTGGGGAACCGTGTCAAAAGCTTTGCTGAAATCTAAGTAGATTACGTCCATAGCTCGTCCCTGATTCAATTCTCCTGTCACCCAATCAAAAAACTCAATGAGATTCGTTTGGCACGATTTCCCTTTGGTAAAACCATGTTGTCTGGGATCTTGCAACTTATTGGCTTCCAGGAAATTCACTATCCTTTCCTTCAGCATCGCTTCCATTACTTTTCCAATAACTGAAGTGAGGCTTACCGGCCTGTAGTTTCCAGCTACTTCCCTATCACCACTTTTGTGAAGAGGGACCACCTCCGCCATTCTCCAATCCCTCGGAACCTCTCCCGTCTCCAAGGATTTATTAAACAAATCTTTAAGAGGACCCGCCAGAACCTCTCTGAGCTCCCTTAATATCCTGGGGTGGATCCCGTCCGGTCCCATGGCTTTGTCCACCTTTAGCTTTACAAGTTGTTCATACACACTCTCTTCTGTAAATGATGCTGTATCCACTCCATTTTCATTTGTACTTTTTCCAGTCCATCGCAGTTCTGCTCCAGGATTTTCTTCTGTGAAAACAGAACAAAAGTATCTATTTAGCAAATTTGCTTTTTCTTCATCACTATCTACATAGCGGTTCGCCGTATCTTTTAGTCTCACAATTCCCTTTTTAGTCATTCTCCTTTCACTAATATACCTGAAGAAATTTTTGTCACCCCTCCTTACATTTCTAGCCATTTGTTCTTCCGCTTGCGCTTTTGCCAGACATATCTCTCTTGGCTTCTTTCAGTTTTCTCCGGTATTCCTTCCCGTGTTCCTGTTCTTGAGTTTTTGTGTATTTCTGGAACGCCAACTCTTTAGCCTTTATTTTCTCAGCCACTTGTTTGGAGAACCATATCGGTTTCCTTTTTCTCTTGCTTTTATTTACTTTCCTTACATAAAGGTTTGTGGCCCTATTTATAGCTTCTTTCATCCTGGACCACTGTCCTTCCACTTCTTGTACTTCCTCCCAGCCCATCAGCTCCTTCCTCAGGTATTCCCCCATTTTAGTAAAGTCAGCACGCTTGAAATCCAGGACTTTGAGTTTTGAGTGGCTGCCCTCCACTACAGCAGTCATATCAAATTAAACCGTTTGATGGTCACTGCTGCCCAGGTGGGCACCCACTCGGACATTTGACACGCTATCCCCATTTGTGAGCACCAGATCCAGCGTCGCTCCCTCCCTCGTGGGTTCCGTCACCATTTGTCTGAGCAAAACACTTTGGAAAGCATCCAAAGCACTGATAAAGAAGGCTAAAAGATAATATGAAGGAAAACTTGCTGTGGAGATGAAAACTCATAGTAACACATTTTTCAGGTATAAGAAGCAGAAAGCTGTGAGGGAATTTATGGGACTATTAGATCAGGAAGGAGCAAAAGGAGCACTCAGGGAGGACAAGGCCATAGCAGAGAAATTGAATGAATTCTTTGTTTCTATCTTCAGTCTTTACAGAAGAAGACGTAAGAGATCTACCTGGACCAGAAATGGTTCCAGGGGTCGTGATGTGGAGGAAATGAAAGAAATCTCAGTGAAATTGGAAGACGTACTGAGCCAAATTGAAAAATTAAAGAGTGATAAATCAACTGGACTGGATGGTATACATCCCAGGGTAATGAAAGAACTCAAACATGAAATTGCTGATCTGCTGTTAGTGATCTGTAACATGTCATTATAATTGTCCATAGTAACTGAAAACTGGAGGGTGGCTAATGTGACGCTGATTTTTAAAAAGGGTTCCAGAGGAGACCCAGGAAATTATAGACCAGTAAGCCTGACTTCAGTGCTGGGGAAAATAGTGAAAACTATTATAAAGAATAAAATTACAAAAACACATAGACAAACATGTTTTAATGGGACAGACTCAGCATGGATTCTACCAAAGGAGATCTTGCCTTAACAATTTGCTTCATTTCTTTTATGGTGAGAATACACATGTCGATAAAGTTGAACCAACTGATGTAGTGTATCTAGACTTTCAGAAAGATTTTGTCAGAGTACCTCATGAGAGACTCCTGAGAAAATTAAGGAGTCATGGGATAGAAGACAATCGCCTTTCTATTGATTATGAATTAGTTATTGTACAGAAAACAGAGGGTAGGGATAAATGACCATTTTTCTCAATTGAGGAGGGTAAATAGGACAGTGCTGAAGGGACCAATGCTTTTTAACATATTTATAAATGATATGGAAATCTGAACAACAAGTGAGGTGGTTTAATTTGCAGATCACATGAAACTATTCAAAATTATCAAAATACATGCGGATTGTAAAAACTTGCAGGAAGACCTTAAGAAACTGGAAGGCTGGGCATCCAAATGGGAGATGAAATTTAATGTCATCTACTGCTAGGTTCCACTTTTGGAGTCAGTTCTGAAGAAAAGGACCTAGGTGTCATTGTATACAATACGCTGAAATCTTCTGCCCTGTGTGTGGCAGCAGCCAAAAAAGCAAACAGGATGCTAGGAATTATTAGGAGAGGGATGCAAAATAAGACCATAAATATTATAATACCTCTGTAACACTCAATGGTATGACCTCACCTTGAGTGCTATGTTCAATTCTGGTCCTCATATCTCAAAAATGATATAGTAGAATTAAAAAAGGTTCAAAGAAGAGCTACCAAAATGATAGAAGGGATGGAACTGCTCCAGGGGGGAAATGACTGAGGTCTACAAAATCCTGAGTGGTGTGGAGTGGGTGGAGGTAAATTGACTTTTCACTTATTCAAAATGTACAAAGACCAGGGGACACTCAATGAAATTGCATGGAACTATTTTTTAAACAAATAGCAGGAAATATTTTTTCACTTATAGAATAGTTAAGCTCTGGAACTCATTGCTGGAGGACGCGGTAACAGTGGTTAGTGTATCTGACTTTCACAAAATGTATAACTTCTGTTTAAATGTTGACTCCATGTGATCTCATTACTATGAGACCCATATAACCACCAGCTCCAGGGATATATTATTGCAGCATACACTGTTTCTTATAAATTACTCGGGAGACATGAAGGAATTTTTCTTGTTCTCACATTCAATTTTTCAAGACTTTTATAGATCGTCTGCTGTTCCAAAGTTGCACAATAGCACAAACACTGCAAACTGTAAGCAGATTGTATCATATTTCATGCTGTCACAGCACTTTTCAATGAGATAAGAGGTTGGACTAGAGATGACCAAAGAGAAAGGCTCAAGAACAAATCAATTCACAGGTCCATCTATCAGTCTATTAGGGTGTAATTTGTCACAACCTCTCAATAAAAATTATACAGAAGACCTAACACAGGCCTTTTAGGCACCTTACTTTCTTAGGTACTCAAATAAAAGTTGAGCACCCACAAGGAGGTATAACAAAACTCTATCCTTACTAAGCACAATCTCTGCCACTGGGAATGTAAATGGTGGAAGACCAGTAGCAGTTACCACCTGAGTCTCTTTAAGGATTGCTGCTCCCTTAACATGTTACATTTTTAACTGCTATAAAACATTTTATGCAAATAATGACCCCAGCAATGGAATTACCCTCCCTGCTTATGACCCACTTAATCAATTGCTTACTTATTGGCTTGTCTAGTTGCCTTGCTGGGTCTGCATCGCCCTTATTTCTCTCTCTACCACTCCCCAACCATCCAGCATTGTCCTATCTCTTCCCCCTTTTCCCAACAATCACCAACCCATCAGTCTCCCTTTCCCCCTCCTACTTATTCATGTATTGGTCAATTGGCCCACTGCTTCCTGATGTCAGCACGGCAGCAACAGCATCAGTAAACAGAAGGCAAGCACAGGGACATTGCTCTGTGTGTGCCATTGATGGTTCCACAAACAGGAAGTTACTTCAGCGCTGATGTAACTTCCTGTAGTTCTGGTCTGCAGAGCAGTACTTTGGTTTACACATTCTTACACCAACTCACTAATTTCCCTGAATGAAAAAAAGTATCACCTAGCTTAACTTAAACTTCCTGGAAACAAAGCTGAATTCTTCTAACTGATCCCAAGCCAAAAGGCTAATAAATAAACAGCCGTACAACCTTTCTCGCGCACAAAATTCCAAGGAACAGCAGCTGCCAAGGTATAACTTATACACAGGGCAATGCCCTCCATGCCTTCCTTCAGTTTGCTGGTGCTGCCACTGCCATGGAGACCTGGGAAAGCAATGGGTCTGGCAGAGGAGCCAGCGACCAAGTGAGTGAGTGAGAGGGGGAGAGGAAAGGGAGACAAATGGGGGAATGCAGGATGGTGGTGGTGGTGGTGACAAGGAGAAGGAGAGAGATGACATTGCTGGATGGAAGGGAAAGAAGCAGAAAAACAGGCAATATCAGATAGAGGTTGTATGGGGAGGAGAAATGAGACAATACTGGATGGTGGGAGAGAGAGGCAGAGAGGTGATGCTGGATGGTGAAGGTGCAAAATAAAATTAAGATATCCCCTGACCTGTGGGTAGTGGTATATCCTGGACAGGCTGGAAAACTGGCTCGAATGCTCAGCTGGAAGACCTTCAACAACAGCAGCCAGTGGTCCAGATGTTTTGCAGCTATAATTTGGAATCCCAGTGTCCATTCCTGAAAATATATTCATGGCAGCTGAATATGTTAAGAGTACATTGTTGTAAGGGTTATAAATGTGGAACCCCAGTGTGAGGTTGGGTAAGAGCTCCGAGCTGTTGTTAATCTCCTCCACCACAGATACAAAGGCCAGGAAGTTGTAATAGTACAATAATACAGGGCTTCAAAGATAATAAATGTGAGATAATATGAAATTAGCATCAAACTAAAAAATACAGAAACAGAGACATTGATAATAGACATGAGTGAAATAGGGTTAGGATTAGGATTAGAAAAGGAGTTTGTTACATATTTGTCTGCTAACAAGATGAATAAGTGCACACTCCAGGTTTACCCCAAAATAAGCACATTTCTTTCCTCTCTCTCTCTACCTTCACCCATGTTTTTCCTATTCTTCAGATGGTACTTGCCATACTCTAAATCTTACTACTATTTGGGCTTCTGTCAGGTACTTGTACCTGAATTGGTCACTGCTGGAAGCAGGATATTGGACTAAATGGATCATTGGTCTGACCCAGTCTGCCTATTCTTATGTTCTTAATTGAAATATGAGGTGTGATCAGCTGAATATCTGGCAATAAGTAATCTGCTGAAACAGAGACAATATGTGTAATGTCATTAAAAGACATGAAAAGGGAATTCCAACTACTGCAGTAAGGAGGCGTTTAGATGTGTCCTGGAAATTAGAATCAGTAAAAGCTCATTGATTAAGGTTTTAGGAAATTACAATGCTCAGAGGTTCAGTGATACAGCAGAGAAGAGATTTCTTATCATCCAGTACATAAGGGGTTGGAGAACAGAGAACTGATGGAAGACAAAATGGAACAAAATGTAATACAGAAGAAATTAAGTGACCAGCAAAATTTGCACACAGAGAATGACCTTTGTGAGGGTTAAATTAAAGACAGTGTGTATAGGTCTATAATAAGACAACCTTTAGGTACTGGAGACCAAATGCACAAATGGACATCGATAAGGTGGTGTAATTCAAATGACAAGTGACCAAAATATTGCATAATCTGAAGAACAGGTCACACACTGAGAAGCTGAAGGAGCTAAAGATGCAATGTACAGAAGAAGAAAAGCAAAAAGAAGATGTAATGCAAGATTTCAAATACCTATCTGCTTTCACTAATGTACAAGCAAGTAGTATTTTCAAAAGAATGAAAATCTCAATATTAAGGAGTTAAGGGGATGTCAAAGCAATTAAGTAGGAGTGAACCTCAAAAATAAGATATGAATTTTTTCATTCATAGAGAGATTGGTGAATATCTGATATAGTTCAATACAAAACAGCATCAGAACGCACTTGGGGAAGGCACTGTTCACAATCTGTTTACTCAGGATTTAAGGCTGTCTGAATACTTCCCACTCTCTACAGTGGAAAGTGTGCACAGAGAAAAGGGTATTTCTACCTGCCAGAAAGGTATGAGGTCTTGAGAGAGATGACAGCACATCTAGTTTTTTATTTCTATGATTATTTTAAGGGAAAAAATATAGACAGAAAAATATGAAAGTCTTAGCAGGTAATTTTTCCCCCAGCGAAACTTTCAAAAGGAAAACAGTCATACTTTATCTGAGAGAACTAGTAAAATGTCCACAGGTCACATTTGCAGTGTGCAATTCATGCAGAGAAAACTACCAGCCTGTCTGAGATAGGAGCTAAACCATGATGCTACTTACACTGCTTGTCCTTCAAATGAGGGAACAGTTGTGAAGGATGGTTGATCAACTGAATAATATAGTTCTGAAGCTATGAGTCCCCCAATCATGATGTCCCCATCTCTATGGTATCCTGGTTTTAGGTCTCTTGCTAAGTAATTTCTAAGCATGCACTGACACTCGATTGTCTTCCACAGGATGTCACAGAGCATCAATACAATCAGAACCAGATGAGCTTCCATCTTTAACATTATTGAAACAACTTCTCCTATGATAATTCTCGCACTTCTCACTCCAGTTGTTACACTTGGGTTTTGCAGGGATGATGTACAGTTCTCGATAGAGCTATCAAATTGAATATTTGAATGATAGGCAGAAAATATTAAGTATTAATTAGACCTGTGTCTTTATACACATGGAGAATGAGGAACGAATGTGAAATTTAATGCTTACAGTGAGGTGACGGCTCTATTTCTAGCTGAGCTCAAACACTTGTGAGGAGATCATATGGTCTCTGTTGGGCCCTGCTGCTCAGAGGTTCAGCCTTAAGGGATATCTGCTCCTGATATCTGCATTTACCATGAAATAAAGGTTGTTTCTTTTAAATATAATCTTATTTCTTTTAAATATAATCTTACGGATCCTTTGTCTTCATTAAATTAAAGAAACATATTAATTTAATTGAAATGATTGTGCAGTTCATAATAGTGTAACATAGTTGATGATAACAGAAACAAATGAAATGGCCCATCCATAGTGCAGTTATTCTGTCCATACTGCCTTTAATACATCTGAGATTCCAGAGATTGTGACTGATACAAAGGGGGAAAATTATCAAGGAGCAGCAAAAGGTCAGTCTTTACTGTACCTTGATTTACTATGGGAGTCACTCGTTACCTCTGTACAGCAGGTTCTTGACTCCCGAGGTAAAGGACTAACGCTTCAGGGCCACATTTCTCAAGGGTCAGTACCAGACCAAAAGTATCAGTGATATAAGGCACTCCGCCAAACCAAATTTCCCTCTAAAGTTTCCCCTTCCCACAAGACCTCCTCCCAGAGTGATTTCACAGTCTGTCTAACCCCCCCTAGTAGTGGAGGTGAAGTCAAAATGACCTTCCCTCCCAACAAACCCTGGTGATGGGGTTGTGGGTAAGGGAAGCAAGCCCTTTTATAGAAACATGATCCCTAGTGGTAGTGCCAAGGGAATACCTCTAGGGGTCGCCAGCACCATTTTAGTTTTAGGTATCAGCAAGGGCAGGAGCAAGTGGGCATTGGTCCTTGCCACATCACTAACCACCTCCAATTCCATCAAAGTAGGCTCATATGTCCTTTATTTGGGTGGGGATAGGGACTGGGGGTTGTTACCTTGGGCAGCTTGCCCAGAGGGGCAATTCTGCCTGAGCCCCCCCCCCCCAATTTGTTATATATATTTATACATATATATATACAGTGCACTCCATTTAAGTGCATGTTGGATAAGCGCATGCGCTGTTTAACTGCATGCTGTACTTCGGTCCCGTTTTTGGCACCATCAATTTCTATGGGGACAAACTTCGGTTTTGCGCACCACTGATAAGTGCAAGATTCACTTATATGCATGGTTTAAGACTGCTCCCCTGCAGGAAAGACTCCACATAAGTGCATGCACAGAATATGGAAGCTGATTGGCAGGTGACAAAGGGGTGATAAATTTGAAATCTCATTGGTTAACTGCAACAGGCAGAATAAGCGAAAGAAAGTTGTTAGAGTGTACACTGGAGTCGTCGTCGTCATGCAGCTGTAAGACTTTAACACTGGCTGAACAAATAGATGTTCTTAAAAAATTAGAAAACAAACAAAGTCAAGCATCTATTGCTAAAGAATATGGTGTCAATCCCAGTCAAATTTCATGTATCTTGAAGCAGAAAGATCAGCTTCTGGAAGACTGGCAAAACAATACAAATCCACACCGGGAACGAAAACGGGCAGGAAAAGCTGAGGATGTAGAAGATGCTCTTCTTCGGTGGTTTTCTCAAGTCAGGAGCAGACAGTTTCCTGTCAGTGATCCACTGCTTATGGAGAAAGCTAACTAGCTAGCTGAAAGTCTTGGACTAACTGAATTCAAAGCCACTGTTGGATGGTTGGAAAGATGGAAGGAGAGGAACAACATAAAATTAAAGAAATAGCATGGTGAAAAACAAGATGCTGATGACTTTGGTGCTGAAAATTGTGTTGCTTCAGTTCTTCCTACTGTCTTGAACGAGTTTGCACCTCGTGACATTTTCAATACTGATGAAAATGATCTCTACTGGCGAGTGATTCCTGACGGAACACTTGCATTCAAACAAGCCGAAACTACAGGAAATAAAATGTCGAAGGACCGACTGACGATCCTCCTTTGCTGTAATATGCATGGGAGTGAGAAGTTGGAACCACTCGTCATTGGAAAGAGCAAACAGCCCCGCTGCTTCAAGAATGTTAAGTGGCTTCCTGTGTCATACGAGGCTAACGCAAATTCATGGATGACTGGGGAAATTTGGAAGCAGTGGCTAAAGAAATTAGACACTAGAATGCGGGCACAAAAGCGTCAGATTTTGTTGCTTTGTGATAATTGTGCTGCACACAGTGATGATGTCAGGCTGTCTAACGTCAAGGTGGTCTTCCTGCCACCAAAAACTACTTCTCTGATACAACCTATGGATCAGGGCATAATAGCCAATTTCAAACAACATTATTTGGCTCTTGTGCTACATCGTCTGATGAGCGTTATGGATGACCAGACTGGCAAGGATAAACGTGCTGTTGAACTGGCTCGTAATCTATCACTGTTGGATTCCCTACATATGTAGAAAGAAGCCTGGAATCATGTTACACAGGCAACCATTGTGAACTGCTACAAGCGGGCAAGCTTTGTTAAGGATATGGAGAGTGACGAAACAGATGCAGCTGTTGCAAACGCGTCAGATGAACAGGCTATTGGTATCCCAGCTGTTGTTACTGAAGAGGAGTTTCATCACTACGTAGCTGTTGATTACGATCTACAAACAGCTGACGACAGCACTGATGTCGAGATATGCGCCTACACGCAGGCAACAGCTGATGATGAAACAGATGATGAAATGAGCTGCCAGGCACATGCTGACGAAATTCAACAACCTCCTGTCACTTTTGCAAGAGCGCTGGAGAGTCTCAACACCGTGCGGGCCTATCTGGAGGCCACTGGATGTCAGTGCTATGACAGTTTTTACCGTCTAGCAGACGTAGTCTATGGAACTCACAGACACAAGAGTGTACAGAGGACTATGACTAGGGTTATAATATGGCTCCAGAAAAAGGAGGACGGATTGAGCCAGCCGGGTTTTTACTTCCATTGCTTTCAATGGAAGTAATTGAGCCAGCCGGGTTTTACTTCCATTGCTCCCCACGCGACGTAACAACTTGCAAGGGTCTCCCAACATATGCAATGGATACCCAAAAAGCGAAGATACTTACCTGTAGCAGGTATTCTCCTATGAAAGCAAGCTAATTATTCTCACACGTAGGTCGATGTCCACATTGGGCCAGGAATCGGCATTTGCCATAGCAAAAAACAAAAACTTTGCTAGAGCCTTCTGGTGAGTGTGAAGTGTGCACCGCGCATGTGCGTACCTCAGTTAAATCTAAAAGCATAAACAAATAACAGATAACAACTCCAAGAGGAGGGGGGGTGGGATTGTGAGAATAATTAGCCTGCTGTCCTCAGAGAATACCTGCTACAGGTAAGCATCTTCGCTTTTTCTGAGAACAAGCAGCTCAATTATTCTCACACGTGGGGTATCCCTAGCATCCAGGCTCACCCAAAATAACAAACATTGGTCAATTGGGCCTCGCAATTGCGAGGACATAATGTAGGTTGACCTGAAACTATATACAGCTAGTTGAGAGTGCAGCCTGGGCAGCCTGGAACAGAATAAAAATGGGCCTAGGGGGTGGAGTTGGATTCTAAACCCCAAACAGATTCTGCAGCAATGACTGCCCAAACCGACTGTCGCGTTGGGTATCCTGTTCAAGACAGTAATATGAAGTGAATGTGTGGACTGAAGACCACATTGCAGCTTTGCAAATCTCTTCAATGGAGGCTGACTTTAAGTGAGTCACCGACACAGTCATCTCTCTGACATTATGAGCCGTGACATGGCCTTCCAGAGTCAGCCCAGCTTGGGCATGTGAAGGATATTTATTTATTTATTATTTTACTTATTAGGATTTATTTACCGCCTTTTTGAAGGAATTCACTCAAGGCGGTGTACAGTAAGAATAGATCAAACATGAGCAATAGGCAATTAGAGCAGGAAAAATATTCGAACAACAATACAAACTATGGCATGGTATACTACTTGCAATGATATGTCCTAGAACATTATAAATGGTAGTGAAGGGTAAGGCAAAGTTGTAACATATAGATGAGTAAGAAAGTAGGAAGAATTAGAAAGTAAGGTGATTGATTTGAAGAAAGTTGCAAGTGAGGTCAGAGAGATAGTTAAATATTATCTCAGCTAGGGTAGGAGTGGATAAACATGTCCCACTGCAGTATGTGCAGCCCGAGTCATTTTACATTTACTTCTATGGGGAGGGAGATTCTAAACAGATCAGAGGAAAAAAAAAAACAGTCTTTAGCTGACAAGCTGATTGGTTGAGTGATGTCAGGTGTTCCTCTAAGTGGGGGTGAGTTGCCAGGGAGACTGCTGAGCAGATAGAGAAGGGAAGTCTGGGAAAGAAAAAACGTATGGTGTGTCTGTGTAAAGTAAGAGGAATAAAAGTATATTTTATGAGTTTAAAGTGAAATGTGACATTGAAAAAGGGTACTTTGATATTGAAAGTGAGTGAAGGTGAGCCTTGGTACTGAGAATGAGATGATTTGAGCTTAGAAGTGAGTACTTAAATAAACAGACTGCATTTTTCATGGCTGTGTTGCTGAATACGTGTGGGGAAACTGATGTGTTCTGGGTGAGAGAGAGCTGTACTAATAGAAAGCTGTGAGAAAGTTTAAACCAAATTTAGTTTGGTTTGGAGTGAAACAGAGGTATGTCCCTGCATGCAGTGAATGGAATGGTTAAGTTCTAAGGGAATTTAAGGTCATGGAAGGTGGATTGAGAGTCTGTATGCAAAGGTACTAAGAGGACACATGGCTGCCTATCCTGGTAAGAGTGAGAGAGGTTGTGCTTTGTGCTGGAAATTGTACTAAATGAGAAAGCATATAAGGGTGTCAGGAAAAAAAAGTGTGTAAGGATTTTGGAAGGACTGAGAGGTGAATCTGATATTTGGAGAAAGTTGCTAGTAGGCAATGTCAGTGTGGAAGGTGTGTTTTGTGCACATGTTCTGATTGCAGAACAAGGTTTGTCAGGTGGCAGATTAAGCCCTGCTTTTGTATGAGTTCTGTATTGTCCAGATTGATCTGATAGCTGTGCAGGGAAATGTTATGTTTATATGTAAAGTCTGTGAGATGGAATGTTGAATCACCATTTGAATATGGAATGTGTTACTGTGTGAGATCCCTGAATGGAGTGTAAAAGCTTCCGGTCGCCTTATAGAATAGGGAATTAACAGTGAGAAATAGGTTTTGAAGTGAGTACTCCTGTAACTTATTTTATTTCAATTAGAGAGTGTGGCCACAGTATTGAGAACTGATTAATTGTCACCAGAGTGGAGTCTGTTCCTGAGCAAGCCCAGGGAGTTTTAAGGTTTTGAGTGGGTATTCACGTGTGGGGCTATGTATATGAATGCTGAAAAACAAAAGTGGGTTATTTTGACCAACACACTTCCTCCCCTTTTGCTATGCAGGTGATGACAGCCAGTCAAAGGAAGAAGCTGGACCTAGTGGCCACGAGCCCCAGCACACAGAGCAGCAAACCAGTGGGCTTGGAGGTGTGCCTGGACAAGAACACATGCTGGATCAGTCATATGGGATGGAACCACAGGACCCAGCACCAGCAGCAGAGGCTCTCCCTCCACCACCCACAGCATATTTTTATTACATTTGTACCCCGCGCTTTCCCACTCATGGCAGGCTCAATGCGGTGGGCAATGGAGAGTTAAGTGACTTGCCCAGAGTCACAAGGAGCTGCCTGTGCCTGAAGTGGGAATTGAACTCAGTTCCTCAGTTCCCCAGGACCAAAGTCCACCACCCTAACCACTAGGCTCTCCCTCCACCACCCACAACCTTTGCTGATGGTGGCACAGAAGAAGAAGATGCAGAAGGGGGGGCACATCCTCAGAAGAGGCCAGCCAACCAGAGGAGGCAGCTACTGCGCCTCGCGACACAATTGCTGGACCACAATGTGCACCTGGAAGATTACTGGCGCCAGAAATTGGAGCAGCAACGGGAAGTGCTACAGGTGCATCAGGAAGTGGTACAGCAGCTCCAACAGCTGGAGCATAGCATCGAGGGCCTACGCCGTGACCTGAAAGCACCTAGTACAGCCCTGATGCAGCAACAAGTGGCATCTACTTCCACCACTGCACAGCAACCATCCGCAAAGAAGAGGAGCTTGAGATCCTCAGCCTCCCCAGCCACTGGTCCAGGACCCACCACACCAACTCCCCTTCTGGGTCCTGTGCCCAGGTTGCACAGCAAGCCACAGACCACAAGGTGGCCGGACTTCCAAAGGGCAGCTGAGGCAGCAGGCTGTCTTGTGGACACAGAGGAGAAGAGTGGGAGCTCATCAGAGAAGGACTCTCAGAGTTCCCCTGCAGCACCAGCTGCAAAGGAACACGGTGGGAGGGGTAGGAGGGAACGGGGCCAGGGCCAGGGTAGGGGGCGGGGAAAGTGATGGGACATGCTGGAGGGGTGGGGGTGCTGGAAGGAAGGAGTGTGAGGGTTGGAGGGAGGGGAATATGCACAGAGCGGGTGATGGTAGTGGGAGGGGGGTGGTGGTGCTGCTGGTGCTGTGTAAGTACTATTGTGAGAAGGAAGAGGCTGTCCTACCCTGGTTAGGCCCCTAGAGGGTGCTGTTCCCCTAAAATGTCCAGGGAGAAGGGCTGGGTGAGTCACTAAAGGGAGCCAGTAAGGGGTGTATAGCAGGAGGTCGCTAGGACCGAGGAGAATCCTGGGGATAGAAACAGGTGCAGCAGGTTATGGGCTGGGTCCTGTTTGGCCATTAACCACTTAATACCCCGCCTGAGTGGTGAGGGAGAGAGGAGAGCTAGCAGCCAAAGAAGAGGGCTGGTAGGTGAAGCAGGAGGATCCCCATGAGAAGTACTGGCTGAGCCCTTTGGACTGGTGGTGAACGGTGTGCAAAGCAAGGAAGCTGGCTGGGGTAAGAAGGCCCTAGAGTGTCAGGTATAAGAACTGTGTGTTCAAAGAGGGACTGTGTGTCTAGAACAGTGTGTTACCAAGAAGGACTTGAGTTAATACGGCTGGGGTAAGAAGGCCCTAGAGTATCAAGTATAAGAATTGTGTGCTACAAGGAAGGACTGTGTGTCCAGGACTGAGTTAGTACTGAGCCCAGATGCCTGTCTGGGAGGGCTCAGGGGGAAGAAATCTGTGGGTATTGAACTGTGCAAGAAGAATTGTTTGAGCTGGAAGATTGCACTGAGTAGGAAGAAATGTTTAAGCTGGAAGAACTGTTTAAGCTTGTAAAAGTGTTTTAAGCTGGAAGAGGTGTGCCCCAGGAAGCGGGAATAAAAGATTTGTATGAGAAATATCCTGTTGGTGAGACCTGACTATGTTCGCCTTTTGAGAAGCAGGTCACCCTGAGTAGAAAGGGGTTGTAGACTAATTTGCATACAATCTGCATACTGAGAACCAGCTCACCCTGAGTGAAAGAGGGACCTGGGATCCTGAGGTGGGAGCTTCATCTTCACAATAGCCTCGTTATTTTCACACTATGCGATAGCAATAAATATTAACTTACTCTCACACAAAACTTGTCTTGATGAGTCTTTGCCTGGCTCTGATCCTCAGCTGCAGTGCATTCTGCTCTGCTCTGTGAGGGGAAGGTGTAGGGGGCTCCTCATCCTCTTCATCTGGGGCCTGCTACTGTGGTTGCTGTGGCTCTTCTGGAAGGGTCTGTCTCCTGCGCATTGCCAAATTATGTAGCATGCAGCAGGCCAGGAATATCTTTGCCACCTTTTGGGGGCTGTACAGGAACTCCCCTTTAGAGCAGTCCAGACATCGGAACCTGGCCTTAAGTTGTCCGAAGGTGCGCTCGATGATGCCACGTGTGGTCCGATGTCTACTTCTGTAGTTCTTCTCTGACCCTGTTTTTGGGTGCCAACTCTGCTGTGGGTAGCCTCTGTCACCTTTGGGAAGAAAGAGGATGAGAAAGATGAGTGTGTATTGTTTGGAGTGGGTACCTTTTGGAGGTGGGGGAGGGGGAATAGTGGGTTGTGAAGTGAGCTTTAGGGAGACAGGGCTGAGGGTTGCCCAGTGGAGGAGGTATAGTGTGGGCAGATCCATGCTGTACTTACCTAGGAGCCATCCGCCGGTGATCTCCCCTCGGTCAAACCTGCGGAAGATTCCTGAGTGCTGCAATATATAGGCTTCATGAGTGGAACCTGGGTATCGGGCACACATGTCTAGAATCTCCCCCTGGGCGTCACACACAATTTGCATATTGAGTGAGTTGAATGCTTTCCTGTTCCTATAGGTGGCCTCTTGTGCCCGGGGGGGGGGGTCTGAGTGCGACATGTGTGCAGTCAATGGCGCCTATGACCGAGGGGAAGCGAGCTACGGCGTAGAAGTCAGCCATGTAGTTCTGCAGGGCCTGGGGGGTGGTGGGGAAGGTGATGTACTCAGAGGTGTGAGTAAGGAAGGCATCACGGAACTGGGTGAGGCAGTTAGAAATGGAAGCCTGGGTGAGACCCATGTTCACAGCTAGGACAGACTGGAAACTCCCAGTAGCTAGAAAAGATAGAGAAGCAGTGATCTTTAGCTGTACAGGGATGGGGTTGTTCTTACGGGTCCTGGGCTACAGGAGGGGTTAGAGCTGCTCACAAAGGTGCTGAATGAAAGCCCTATCAAACCGGTACCTACTACTACTACTATTACTTATCATTTCTATAGCGAGACACTGCAGGTCAGTGAGGTCTAGGAAACTGCTACAGGGCCTGAAAAATATGGGGCGTGAGTACCTCCTGCGGTGCTTCCCCTCTTCCTCTAACATGTATGCCACCTGTGTATTTAGTGCCTCCATTTCCCACACTAAAGGTGCAATGCAGTGACACCAGTACTCACCTACCAACCTGGTGAAACATAGCAGCAACAAATAGAAGCTGACACTCACTCTCCCACCACCAACAAACAATGTGGTCACACAGCAGAGCCACACTGCAAGCACTCTCTGACCCACTACAAACTCTCCTGCCACACCCTCTAGCCACGCACTCTCCAAGCAGCAAACAACAGTCTTCACAAACATGCTGCAGCAACAAACAGGACAGAAAGACAAACAGAGACTACAAACAGGTAAGGGAATGAATTATGAACTAGGGGACAGTGAATGGAGAGAGATAGGGGGAGGGGATGGGGAGATAGAGGATGGAGTAGTAGTGTGTGGGGAACTCCAACAGATAGCGGGATGGGGGTGGATGAAGATCCATGAGAGTGCACTCTGAAGGTGCGGTGGGAGAGATAGGAGGAGAACCAGGAGAGGACAGAGCCCCGGAACCCAAATGAGGACAGTGTGGCAAGAAGTAAATCATGATTGACAGTGTCAAAAGCGGCGGATAGATCGAGGAGGATGAGGATGGAGTAGTGGCCTCTGGACTAGGCCAGGAGCAGGTCATTACAGACTCTAGAGAGTGCTGTTTCTGTCGAGTGTAGAGGGCGAAAGCCGGATTGAAGTGGGTCGAGGATGGTATGAGAGGAGAGAAAATCAAGACAGCGGCTGTGAACGGCAAGCTCAAGTATTTTGGAGAGGAAGGGTAGGAGGGAGATGGGGCGGTAGTTGGAGGGACAGGTAGGGTCAAGTGATGGTTTTTTGAGGAGAGGTGTGACTACGGCGTGCTTGAAGTTGTCAGGGACGGTTACAGAGGAGAGAGAGAGGTTAAGGATGTGACAGATGGAGGGGGTGACGGTATGAGAGATGGTGTTGAGTAAGTTGGTGGGGATGCGATTAGAGGAACAGGTGGTGCATTTCGAGGAGGAAAGGAGGCGGGCGGTTTCCTCCTCGGTGATGTCAGGAAAGGAGGAGAAAGAGGCCTGGGTTGGTTGGTTGAGGAAGAGGGTTAAAGGGTGAAGAGGAGGAGGTGGCTTGGTAGTGAACTCAAGGTTGATTTTTTTTGCACCTTGTCGCGGAAGTAATCAGCCAGTGATTCAGGAGAGAGTGAGGGGGGAGTGGGAGCAGGGGGCACTTTGAGGAGGGAGTTAAGGGTGGCGAAGAGACGACGAGGGTTGGAGCTGAGAGAATTGGTCAATTGGGTGTAATAGTCCTGTTTTGCAAGGAATAGGGAGGAATGGAAGGAGGATAGCATGAATTTGTAGTGAAGGAAGTCCGAGTGGGTACAAGATTTCCTCCAGAGGCGTTCAGCAGATCGGGCGCAGGAGCGAAGGTAATGGATGCAAGGGGTCAGCCAAGGCTGGGGATTAGTACGCCTTGTAGGACAGGAGGTGGATGGTGCGAGCGTATCGAGAGCAGAGGAGAGAGTGGTATTATAAGCGGAGACAGCCTTGTCGACAGTCTCGGAGGACATGATGGAAAGAAGGAGATTAGAGATACAAGAGGATAAGGTGGGGGGGGCGGGTCAAATAGCCTGGAGATTCCTGAAGGTAGTGGTTAAAGTTGGACGGGGCTGAGGGGGGGGGAGGTGAAGAAGTGTGAAGGTGATCAGGTGATGATCGGAGAGAGGAAGAGCCGAGGCGTGGAAATTGGAGGGTGAGCCGGAGGAGGAGAGGACGAGGTCAAGACAATAGCTGGTGAAAATCTCCTATTTAAAAGGTATGCAGGAGAGGGGGGGATGTTTGAGAGACCATATGGCATACAGGCGAGAGAGGGAGAGATCAAATCACCTGTGGGACAAATGGAATTCTTCTGACCACCCATCTTGGACCCAGGCCCACCCAAAATTGGGTGTCTGGCTACGCCCCTGCTTTGGGAACTTAAAGATTGGGGTTTAAAGGAGGAATTGTAGGTTAGTGTTAGGCAAAAATCCTATATAATAAAACGCACCTCCAACGTTCTGAAGCTGGCAGCGTGGAAACCTTGAAGCATTTGTGCTCCTGTATCCATCTCTGGACATGATGACGTCTCGCACCTCCAGTTGCGTCAGCTACGACTGTGCCCAATCACAGCACAGCAGCGCGAGTCAACGTCACAGACAACGTATTTTTAAAAAAACGCCAACGGCGCAAAAAAAAAAACTTCACAAGAAGAAAAAAAAAGGGCATCAGAACTTGCGGTGAAAACAGGTTAATCCCCACACCCACACAAAAACCACCTAACCCCCCACCCGCATAACTCCCTCTCTACTACAAACACCGCCCTCCAAATCCTCCCTCCCTCTCTTCTACGACGTCGGAACACCGCACCACCTCCTCCCCGAGCGACTACCTCCCGAGTCCCCATACAAGATCCAGGCAAATACAAGATCAAGGCACCCTCCCACCGAAACCATCATAAAAAAAAAAAAAACAGTCTCTGCCCTTTTCTCTCTATCTGAGCTCTCCATCACGCTCTTGCTAAAACAGAACAGCAGAGAGAAAAGGGCAGAGAAATCACGTTTACCACCAAAATTGCTGCACACTGTAACTCCATTCCACACACATGCTAACCCCCAATAAAAAAACAAAACCACAGCAGACAGAAAAGGGTAGAATCAGCACACTTAGCACCACCAATGCTGCACATTGTAAATCCACTCCACCCCACACAATAACCCACACTGACAAAACACCCTCAAAGTCACACACCACTTCGTCCAACTTTGCAAGCAAGGGACATTCACCGACCCCCCCCCCCCCCCCCCCCCCCCAAAAAAAAAAAACACAATACGGGCAAAACCCAATCCCCCCACCCCTCAAAAAAACAAAACAACCCGCCAAGCCCCCTTCATACAACCTATCAATTCAACAAAAAAAAAAAACCTGACATTGTGAGATACAAACAAAATATTAAACAACCACACTGACACATCCACCAACAAACACCCAGTGTGTACAAAACTCTCAGCTACACACACTATCACACAAACAATGTCTTACACTCTCACACACAGACACACAACCACCGCACCCCTCAACAACAAAACAAAACAAAAAAACACTCAAACACACACACTCGCTCTCACCCTAAATATATAACCACCCTTCTCCCCCTCTTACACCAAAACCCTCTCAGCTCAACAACCCACCCACCCTTTCCATTCTGAGACACACACACAACATAACAAAACCAAACAAAAAAAACAACACTCCCAGTCTACTCCACCCTCTCTCAATTTCACACACACACAAACACTCTCTGTAAAACATACATAGACACACTCTCTGTGTCACAAACACACAGAAGCAGAATCAGATATCACAACAGCAGCCCCATCCACAACATATGCCCCCAACCCCCAGGCCAACAAAAAACACAAGAGAAATGCAACTGATTCAAAAAAAAGAAAAAAAAAACACACATCCAGACGGCACCCCACCCACAACATTACTACAGCATACATACTACTACTACTACTATTTAGCATTTCTATAGCGCTACAAGGCGTACGCAGCGCTGCACAAACATGCCCTCGCACTCCAATTTTGACCCTAACTCTTTCACTTCCCCCCCAAAAAATGTATCTTTCAGAAACATCTCTGTATCTCTAAATAACAAACAGTACCGCCCCACACAAAAAAAACCCTTAATAAAAAGCATACACAAAACCGATGCACAACATGAACAGATGGACACTCACTCTCTCTCCCACCACACACTTGCATTTCTCCACCCCGACCCACTATTTCCCCACCCCTCCAAACGACAGACTGAGACAAAAACACAAGATCACACAAACACAGAAACTCACAATCTACCACTCAACACAACCCTCTCACACTTTCAGAACACAAACTATCACTGTGACACACAGCCACACACTCTGTGACACACACACACATACTGATGACACCTAAACCAACACCACAAAACAACCAACAGTACAACAAAACAATAACAAATGACATGCCACATAACACAAAAAAGTCAAATATTCATTACCAACACAACACAATTATAAAATAAACCACTTTCAACCCAATCATTGCAGAAATCAAATACATTGCTAGCACCCGTTTCATTCGTCTCAGAAACGGGCTTTTTTACTAGTAAAAATATAAAAAGCAAATTTGAACAACTAATCTCCATAGTCTTTTCCACTTAGTTTTAAAAGCTTTGTACCACAGCATTAACAGATAGAATCTAACAGCCACTGCAGGATCTAATTTAGTGTCCGTTCTCTTGAGGCTAGAGTAGCAAACTTGGTGGAGCTGAGGGAGACAGAAACGTACATAGAGGAGACCTACAGGGATGTTGTAGAGAAGTCCCACCTCCAGTCTGGTAGCCCCTGTGCTACCTTGGAGGAGGGAGGTCTCCTAGAAGGAGAGCATCACCCTGGTGAAGTAGGAAGTACTCCTGTAGCCAGGACCTGCCCACCAGGGGATGTACTATCCTCTCCCACCGAGGATATGTCTCCAAGTGCTGCCCGGGAGGGAAAGGTTAGGACAGCTGTTGTAGTTGGTGATTTGATCATTAGGCATATAGATAGCTGGGTGGCTGGTGGATGTGAGGATCGCCTGGTGACTTGCCTGCCTGGTGCGAAGGTGGCGGACCTCACGTGTCACCTAGATAGGATTCTAGATAGTGCTGGGGAGGAGTCCGCTGTCTTGGTACATGTGGGTACTAATGACATAGGAAAATGTGGGAGAGAGGTTCTGGAAGCCAAATTTAGGCTCTTAGGTAGAAAGCTCAAATCCACCCATCTAGCTCAAATCCAGATCCTCTAAGGTAGCATTTTCTGAAATGCTACCTGTTCCACACACAGGGCCCAAGAGACAGGCAGAGCTCCGGAGTCTCAATGCGTGGATGAGACAATGGTGCAGGGAGGAGGGTTTTAGATTTGTTAGGAACTGGGCAACATTCTGGGGAAGGGGGAGCCTATTCCGAAAGGATGGGCTCCACCTTAACCAGGGTGGGACCAGGCTGCTGGCGTCGGCATTTAAAAAGGAGATAGAGCAGCTTTTAAACTAGAAATGGGTGGAAGGCCGACAGTCGCTCAAAAGCGCATGGTTCGGGATAAGGTATCTTGCAAAGATACCTCACAAACAGGGAAGATAGGGTTTCTGGATAGTGAGGTTGCACAACGGACCGTGGTAGGCCAGGTGCCCTTAAATACAACTAAAGATCAAACAAAAGATGGCAAATCAGTAGTGTCCAGTACTAAGCATCATGCAAATAGGAACAACAAACATACTCTGAAATGTCTATATGTAAATGCTAGGAGTCTAAGAAATAAGATGGGAGAGTTGGAATATATTGCACTAAATGAAAAATTGGATATAATAGGCATTACTGAGACATGGTGGAAGGAGGATAACCAGTGAGACACTGTCATACCGGGGTACAAAGTATATCGTAGTGATAGGGTGGACCGGACTGGTGGAGGGGTAGCATTGTATAATAATGAGAGCCTTGACTCAGATAGATTACAAATTCAGCAGGACACAAATCACACCTTTGAATCATTATGGGTTGAAATTCCATGTATAAAAGGGAAAAGGACGGTGATAGGAGTGTACTACCATCCGCCTCGCCAGGATGAGCAGGTAGACACAGAAATGATAAAAGAAATCGGAGACACAAACAAAATGGTTAATGTGATAATAATGGGTGACTTCAATTATCCAAATATAGACTGGGTAAATGTAACATCGGGACACGCTAGAGAGGTACAATTCCTTGATGAAATCAAGGACAGCTTTATGGAGCAGCTGGTGCAGGAGCCGACGAGAGAAGGAAAAATTCTAGACTTGGTCCTTAGTGGAGCACATGATCTGGTGAGGGACGTTATGGTTCTGGGGCCGCTTGATAACAGTGATCATAATATGATCAGTTTTAATATCGACCTTGAAGTAACTATACACAGGAAGTCAAATACGTTAGTGTTTAACTTTAAAAAAGGAGACTATGATAAAATGAGAAGAATGGTGGAAAAAAAACTTAGGGGGACAACTGAGAGGGTAAAAACTGAACAACAGGCATGGACGCTGTTCAAAAATACCATCCTGGAGACCCAGGCCAAACATATTCCACTAATTAGAAAAGAAAGACGGAACTCCAAAAGACAGCCGGCCTGGTTGAAAAGTGAGGTGAAGGAAGCTATTAGGGCTAAAAGAAATGCCTTCAGAAAATGGAAGAAGGAACCATCTGAAAATAACAAGAAGCAGCATAAGGAGTGTCAAAGTAAATGCAAGGTGCAGATAAAGAAGGCCAAGAGGGATTACGAAAAAAAAGATAGCATTAGAGGCAAAAAAACATAGTAAAATTTTTTTCGGTATATTAAAAGCAGGAAGCCGGCAAAAGAATCGGTTGGGCCGCTGGATGACCGAGGGGTAAAAGGGGCGATCAAGGCAGATAAAGACGTAGCGGAGAGATTGAATGAATTCTTTGCTTCGGTCTTCACCGAGGAAGATTTGGGTGGGATACCGGTGTCGGAAATGATATTTCAAGCGGACGAGTCGGAGAAACTTACTGACTTCACAGTAAACCTGGAGGACGTAATGGGGAAGTTCAGCAAACTGAAGAGTAGCAAATCTCCTGGACCAGATGGTATTCATCCTAGACTACTGACAGAACTGAAAAATGAGCTTGCGGAGCTACTGCTAGTGATATGCAATTTATCCTTAAAATCGGGCGTGGTACTGGAAGATTAGAGGGTGGCCAATGTAACGCCAATTTTTTAAAAAGGTTCCAGGGGAGATCCGGGAAATTATAGACTGGTGAGTCTGACATCGGTGTCGGGAAAAATGGTAGAGGCTATTATTAAAAACAAAATTACAGAGCACATCCAAGGACATGGATTACTGAGACCGAGTCAGCACGGCTTTTGTGTGGGGAAATCTTGCCTGGCCAATTTACTTCAATTCTTTGAAGGCGTAAACAAACATGTGGACAAAGGGGAGCTGGTTGATATTGTGTATCTGGATTTTCAAAAGGCGTTTGACAAGGTACCTCATGAAAGGCTACAGAGGAAATTGGAGGGTCATGGGATAGCAGGAAAAGTCCTATTGTGGATTAAAAACTGGTTGAAGGATAGGAAACAGAGAGTGGGGTTAAATGGGCAGTATTCACAATGGAGAAGGGTAGTTAGTGGGGTTCCTCAGGGGTCTGTGCTAGGACCGCTGCTTTTTAATATATTTATAAATTAATTAGAGATGGGAGTTACTAGCGAGGTAATTTAATTTGCTGATGACACAAAGTTATTCAAAGTCGTTAACTCGCAACAGGATTGTGAAAAATTACAGAAGGACCTTACGAGACTGGGAGACTGGGTGGCTAGATGGCAGATGACATTTAATGTGAGCAAGTGCAAGGTGATGCATGTGGGAAAAAAGAACCCGAATTATAGCTACGTCATGCAAGGTTCCACGTTAGGAGTTACGGACCAAGAAAGGGATCTGGGTGTCGTCGTCGATAATACACTGAAACCTTCTGCTCAGTGTGCTGCTGCGGCTCGGAAAGCGAATAGAATGTTGGGTATTATTAGGAAAGGTATGGAAAACAGGTGTGAGAATGTGATAATGCCGTTATATCGCTCCATGGTGCGACCGCACCTTGAGTATTGTGTTCAATTCTGGTCGCCGCATCTCAAGAAAGATATAGTGGAACTGGAAAAGGTGCAGCAAAGGGCGACTAAAATGATAGCGGGGATGGGACGACTTCCCTATGAAGAAAGACTAAGGAGGCTAGGGCTTTTCAGTTTGGAGAAGAGACAGCTGAGGGGAGACATGATAGAGGTATATAAAATAATGAGTGGAGTGGAACAGGTGGGTGTGAAGCGTTTGTTCACGCTTTCCAAAAATACTAGGACTAGGGGGCATGCGATGAAACTACAGTGTAGTAAATTTAAAACAAATCAGAGAAAATCTTTCTTCACCCAACACGTAATTAAACTCTTGAATTCGTTGCCGGAGAACGTGGTGAAGGCAGTTAGCTTGGCAGAGTTTAAAAAGGGGTTCGACGGTTTCCTAAAGGACAAGTCCATAAACCACTACTAAATGTGTAGGAGTGGATTACTGAACACTGGATACCACTAGACCAACAGGACAACCTCAAGCTCTGTGCATACTACTGATGGACTTAACTTTATGCATACAACCTCTGGACCCTGCCTTTTGTAGCATACTCTATACTTGAATGTACTGAACATTTAAGATCTCTCGTATTGTGCCTTAACCACAACCTGTCAGCTCCTGCTGCTTAGATACCTAACTGTTGAGACAGGATGCAGGTGCATTAGATAAACAGCTTGTAACAGTTAGTTGCCAAGGCTTGCACACAGAATTCAGCCTGCACGTAGACGCCACATGAATAGATGGCCTGTGAGGGTGTTACCACCCCCATCCTGCATCTCTGAGCCTAACGAACCTTATCTCCTCTGTGAGAAAGGAGCATTGTATTATGTGTGTGTGTGGAACAAGATGTTAAGTTTCGTTTCCTTTGCCAGTATCATTTCAGTATTATGACGTGTATATGTACTGTGAGAACTACAAAACTACAAATGTTTACTGCGCATGTCAACTGTGATGTATAAGGGGCCTAATGCGCAGGCCCAGCAGGGAGGTATAAATGTGAGTGCCAGATGATTTCTGACACACAGTATCCTGAGACTGCACTCAGTACTGTTCATTGCTAGCAATAAAGCTGCATTGCTTTTGGAACCAATTTGCCTTTTGTCTCCTGATTTACTTAGCCGAGGGCCCTGTTTCATTTGGCGAGCCAGCCAGGAGTACAACAGGGAAACGGATTATATTCTTTCCCCTCCCCTGCCGCAGTCAGGTCGGGTGATCTGCCCCCCCCCCCCCCCCCCCCCCCGAGAAGGTGGTGAGTGGCCACCGCTGATTTCAGTGTCCATCTCCCGGCGGAGGGCCGATAGATTCCGGCTGACTGGAGGTGGGGCTGTGTGTTTCCGGCAAGGCACCTTTTCTCGACTCCGGAGAGAAGCGCACCGACAGCGGCCTGCAACGACGACGGACAGGCGAGTATACTCTGGGTAGTGACCGGCCCGGTAAAGGGTCGAAGAAGAGGCTTGATCACCCTCTTAGCCAGTGACTAATACGGACTAGGTCCCGAAACTCACTAGGCTTTGCGAAGGAACCGAACGGGAGGGTTTCTTGTGGCGTATGAATGTTGTGTGAGTGGGCCTGCAGTTTTGGATCGGGCGATCGCATTCCGGTCAGGCCGATTGTTGACCCTTCTGTGTCCGGTGGAACGAGACCCCTTACTCCTCCACCATCCTTTTCCCCCTTTTGTCTGTCTCCTATCCTTTGGCACTCAGGTTAGGATGGGTGGGGGGTGGGTCTACTCCTTTAGACTTAATGACGGAACACTTTAGCGAAGTGTTTGACCCGGACAAATGTAGTAGGGACGGAATGATACAGCGTTGTCAATTTATGTGGCCCGGATTAGGGAGAATTGTCGATTGGCCCCCGGAAGGGTCGTTTGAATATGAGAAGGTGGCGGTGGTTATGGATGTGGTTATAGTTGAGGGAAACCCAGGCTGCCCCGAGGACATTCCATATGTAGAAGCGTGGCTGAATGTAGTCCGGAACCCGCCGGATTGGGCACAACATAAAGTGGAAAAGGCCGCCCTTATGGTGGTAAACCAGAGGAAGGGGCGAAAAACCAAATTAAAAGCCCTGAAAACCCATTCCTTCGCTCTCCAATCTCCGGCAACCGTTGCCGTTACGAAGGCAGCAGGGACCGCCCCCAGTACTGAGGCCCTCCCGCCCCGTACTACCACCACTAAGACCACCACCACTAGCACCACGCCCCGTACTACCAGCACACTGCCAAAACCGAGATCCCTGAAAGAATCCCGAGGGAAAGTTCAGGGCTCACCCGAGAAGGTACCTCCAAAGGCCCCTATACTTACTACGACAGAGGCCTATGAGGAGGATACTGCGCCCCCCCCCCTTACAGTCCCATATATCCCGACCTCGCGGACTTGGCAGAAGGCCAAAATAACGCCGAGGCTTCCGGCCCAGAGTCGGACACTGAAGACACCTCCCGATCAAGTACGCCCGAATCAACAGGCCCCGGGACCTCCAGGAAGAGCCAGAGGGTCACTAAACCAATCACTCGATTTCCCCAGTCGAGCCCGATGAGCACCCTGCCCCCAAATCAGCGGGCGGAGGTCGCCGACCTATTCCTGATCCGACAATCAACAACTTATACCCCAAACCCGGCGGCGGCAGGCCAGCCCATCGAGTCAACCGTCTACAGCCACGTTCCATTCTCCAGTGCCGACTTATATAACTGGAAACTACATGGACCTTCGTACGACCAAAAACCTGAACAACTGGTAGAACTGGTGGAGGGCATAATATACAGTTACAACCCTACGTGGGGTGATCTCAGGCAATTGAGTGCCCACATCCTGACCACTGAAGAATGCCGCCTCTTACAACAGAATATGGAGGAAGCGGTCCGGAGGGCCAATCCGGATGATCCCCACATAGAAGACCGTTTAAAAACGGAGGTACCCACCACACGCCCTGAGTGGGATTACCGAACTGTGGATGGTCAAAATCGTACCCGCCAATATCAGCAGGCCTATCTGACGGCCTTGAAAAAAGGAAAACAGAAAAATTACTAATATGGGAAAAATCCACAGTGTAGTTCAACAAAAAAACGAGAGTTCAGGGGATTTCCTAGAACGCCTGATGGAAGCATTTAGAAGACACAGCCCAATAAATCCCGAAGATCAAAGAAATGCCCCCACAGTAGTCATGAGCTTCGTCAGTCAGTCAGCACCGGACATACAAAAGAAACTCCAGAAGACCGAAGGATTTGAGGGGATGAGTATAAGCCAACTGAAGGCCATAGCCGATCGCGTGTTTGGCTACCGTGATCAGGAAGAGAAGTCCGAGGCTTGGAAGGAGTCAAGCAGACGGATGCGCGAAAATGCGGATGTACTGGCCACGGTGTTGGAAGAACGCCTGGGATCAAGACCACGCGGCAGAGGAAGGGGCCGAAGGGGTAGAGGAACGCGGTCCCCATAGGAAGGAACCAGTGTGCTAACTGCCGAGAAGAAGGACACTGGTGGGCAGACTGTCCGGAGAAGCCACGAGACCAGAATCGAGAGGGGGAGGACTACGACTGCCCACGAGGCCCCAGACAAGGGCAACGAGGCCGAGGCCGGGGACGCACCGAACAACAGGAATGGCAAATGGCCCTTGACGCAGCCTGGGGCTATCCTGCATGAAGAGACCGGGAGGGCAGAGTCCCCACTGACCCTCTGGTGGAAATCTGAGTGGGGACACAACTGATGAAGGCCCTACTAGACACTGGGGCCCAACGATCTGTCATCACCACTGCCATAGCCCCGCCCACGAAAGAAACCATACCGATTGTGGGAGCCTCTGGAAAGTCCCTCACTGCCCCACTCCTCCAGAAACGCCAGGTCCAAATCGGAGGGACGATGGTGTCTCATCAGTTCATACACATCCCCGAATGTCCAGTCCCCCTGATTGGACGGGACCTACTGTGCAAGCTCCAGGCCACCTTAAGATTCAAAACTACAGGAGAAGTAGAAGCCCACTTTGAAAACCGGCCAGTGACACTTATCTGCCCTGTACAAGAAGAATGGAGACTGCACGCCCCCTTGATTGAAGGCCCTGACGACTGCCGGTATTGCCAGGATACCCCTTTTGCACGGCAGAGAAGAGCACTCATGGCTGGGGTGCCCGGCGTGTGGGCAGAAGTGAATCCCGGCGGCCTGGCTATCAATGCCGTCCCCATCTGGGTCGAGCTCAAGCCGAATGCCCAGATCGTGAACCAAGGACAGTACCACATCCCCTATGCAGCCCGCCACAGTATGCAAACGCATCTACAGAAACTCCTTCTACATGGAGTCCTTAAACCGGCCAGATCTGCTTGGAATACCCCACTGCTGCCCGTTAAGAAGCCAGGAACATCAGAGTACAGACCCGTCCAGGACCTGAGGAAGGTCAACAACCAGGTGGCTGACATAGTTGCCCTCATACCGAACCCGTACTCCATCCTAGCCCAAGTGCCAGCCCAAACCAAGTGGTATAGTGTCATTGATCTGAAGGATGCCTTCTTTTCCATCCCTCTCGCTGTCGATAGCCAGCAGTTGTTCGCCTTCACGTGGGAAGACTTACAGACTGGGAGTAAGCAGCAATTCACATGGACTCGGCTTCCCCAGGGATTCAAGAACTCACCTACCCTCTTTGGGGACCAACTTGCCCAGGACTTGAAGGTCTACCAGGACGAATATGGGCCAGTTGTCCAATATGTGGACGATCTGTTGGTAGCCCGGGAAACATACACGGATTGTACAGAAGCTACCCTACACCTCTTGAAAACCTTGGAAGCTCAGGGGTACCGAGCCAGCCGAAAAAAGGCCCAGATATGTGAGATCGAAGTCGAGTATCTGGGATTTCGCCTCCGAGAAGGAACCCGAAGGCTCGGTACCCCCAGGACACAAGCCATCCGCAACCAACCCACTCATGCAAATAAGAAAGAATTGCGTGCGTTACTAGGAGCAGCTGGGTACTGCCGGATCTGGATCATTAACTTCGCTGTTTTGACCCAAGACTTGTACACCAAGCTGAAAGGACCTGAACTCGAGAGCCAGACCCTCCAGTGGGAGAAACACGAACTGAAGGCTCTTCAGGACTTAAAAGAGGCCCTCGTGGCCCCACCAGTGCTCGGATTGCCAGATGTGACTAAACCGTTCCACTTGTTCATCGACTAGAAGAAGGGATTGGCACTTGGGGTCCTAACCCAATTGGTCGGCACCTGGCAACGACCTGTAGCATACCTCTCCAAGGGCATGGACAACGTGGCAAGAGGATGGCCGGGGTGCCTCCGAAGCATTGCGGCTGCATGTCTGTTGATACACGAGGCCAATAAACTCACTTTCGGCCAGACGCTCCTTGTGACTACGCCCCACACTATCCGCGGCCTGCTCGAGAGCCATGGACCCCGATGGATGACCAACTCCCGATTGGTCAAATACCAAGCCCTCCTATGCGAGAATCCGGAGGTGCGAATCCTAGACACAACTAACCTTAATCCCGCTACCCTCCTTCCGGCCCCGGAACCAACACTCCATGACTGTGAAGAGGTAATGGCCACTGTGCATTCTAGCAGACCTGACCTCAAGGATCAGCCCTGGCAAGGGGGCATCACCTTGTTCACCGATGGAAGCAGCCAAGTAGTCGAGGGAATTCGGAGAGCTGGCTATGCTGTCGTGTCTGAGGACCATGTGATCGAGGCTATGGCCCTACCACCCGGGACGTCAGCCCAGAAGGCTGAACTGATCGCCCTCACCAGGGCCCTCCTGTGGGCTGAAGGAAAAGTTGTTAACATTTACACCGACTCCAAATACGCTTTCCTCACCCTCCAGGTGCACGGGGCCTTGTACAAAGAGAGAGGATTTTTAACAGCTGAAGGGAAGGGGCTCGCAAATGCCACTGAGATCTGCCAACTACTCGAGTCTGTATGGAAACCAAAGAAAGTAGCTGTGATGCATTGCAGGGCTCACACAGGCCGGACGGACCCCATCGCCCGGGGAAATCAGCGGGTGGATGATGCAGCAAAAAGGGCCAGTCAGCTGGAGTGGAGGAGTGGCCTAGTGGTTAGGGTGGTGGACTTTGGTACTGGGGAAACTGAGGAACTGAGTTTGATTCCCACTTCAGGCACAGGCAGCTCCTTGTGACTCTGGGCAAGTCACTTAACCCTCCACTGCCCCATGTAAGCCACATTGAGCCTGCCATGAGTGGGAAAGTGCGGGGTACAAATGTAACAAAAATAAAATAGATACTATTGGAGATTCTACATGGAATGTTGCTATTCCACTAGCAACGTTCCATGTAGAAGGCTGCGCAGGCTTCTGTTTCTGTGAGTCTGACGTCCTGCACGTATGTGCGGGATGTCAGGCTCACAGGGGCAGAGGCCTGCGCGGCCACAAAAAAAAAAAAAATGTGGAGGTTAGGGTGGTGGACTTTGGTCCTGGGGAACTGAGTTCGATTCCCACTTCAGGCACAGGTTGTGACTCTGGGCAAGTCACTTAACCCTCCATTGCCCCAGGTACAAATAAGTACCTGTATACAATATGTAAGCCGCATTGAGCCTGCCATGAGTAGGAAAGCACGGGGTACAAAAAAAACAGTTAAAAGAATTTCTTGATGCTAGAGTAGATATGAATGTTGTATGCCCTCCATAAATAGCAGGCTAGGGTCGTTAACCTGAGGTAGCAACTGGTAGATTATTTTTCTTAAATACCTTATGTTACTTATATTTCTGGACTCTTGGAACCAAATTTTTCTTAATTTGTGGACGAATAGGCCTTAAGATTTACCTTTATATGGATTTCCTGATTGTAATGCCGATTGCATATTCACAATTTGTAGTGAAATAATGAAATATACTAATAAATAAATAAATTAAAAAAAAAAAAAAAAAGGGCCAGTCAGCTCCCACATTCCTCTGACCCTGTACTTGTCGTCCATCTCCCCACAGAGACCCCCATCTATGCCCCACAAGAAACTGAGTGGGCCCGGCAAGAGAGTTTGGAATCGCGCAACGGCTGGTGGGTACTACAGGATGGCCGGATATGGATACCGGAAGCCCTGGCCTGGACGGTAGTCAAGGAAGCCCACAACCGCACCCACCTGGGCAGGGACGCCTTGGGACGCCTGCTCGAGAAGACCTATTATGTCAACAAACTATCCCTCTGGACCAAGAATGCTTCCAGCCAATGCGCAACTTGTGCTCGGAACAACCCGCGGACGGGACCTGGTCCTGCACCAGGACACATCCTTCGGGGCACCAGCCCGTTCCACTTCTGCCAGATTGACTTCACGCACATGCCCCCGGCCCGGGGCTACAAAGCCATCCTTGTAGCCGTGTGTACCTACACCGGTTGGATTGAAGCCCAACCCTCCAGAACGGAAATGGCTAAAGAAGTCACCTCCTTACTGATCCATCACATCCTGCCGAGGTACGGCCTCCCCAAACAGATCAACTCCGATAACGGCCCTGCATTCGCCAGCGAAGTGACCCAACAACTTAGTACGAGACTGGGCCTAGATTGGAAGCTACATTGTGCTTGGAGACCCCAGAGCAGCGGAGTAGTGGAGAGAGCTAACCGATCCCTGAAGAACCAGCTTGCTAAGCTATGCCAAGAAGCCAAAGCCAAATGGCCCGACCTGCTCCCACTAGCATTGCTGCATCTTAGGTGCACACCCAAGGCTTCAGGTCTTACCCCTTATGAGATGATGTACGCTAGGCCACCACCTCTGCCCTCCTTTCCCGACTCCTTGCAGATACAGGGTGAGAGTTCCCTAGTAAAACAGTTGAAGGCCCTACGCGAGGTAGTGCAGGACATCCAACAGTACACTGAGAGTGTAGGTTCCCTGGTCCTTACTAGTCCTACACACCAGTTTAGGGTGGGGGATGAAGTGTGGGTGAAAGAATGGGATGAGTCTGACTGCTTGAAGCCCAAGTGGAAGGGCCCCTCCCTTGTCCTCCTAACTACCCCAACCGCTGTTAAAATTGCAGGAAGTCCCGTGTGGATACATTGGACCAGGCTGAAACCCGCCGCACCTACCGGCGACTCATCTAGAGTTTGGACTGCCCACAGACACCCTGACGCTCCACTGCGATTAACCCTGATGAGGAAGTGAACCAGGCCCATGCCTATTCAGCAGCAGAAGCTCAGCTCTTGGACCCACTGCGTCTTTGGTTCACTGTTTATTGGAGCCGTCATCTTAAGCCTTCTTATCTTCTTACTGCGGAAGCTCGGATACCTCGCCCCTTACATATGATGTTCAACCTACTCTTCATCCTCCTCCTTTGCCCAGTCCCGGGACATCCTGCCGCCCTTAGTCTGAACTGTACTGAGTGTTTGCGCTCAGTACGTCACCGCATAGAGGGGGGATATCACTTAGTCACCACCCTCATTCATCAATCACAGCCTCCGGAAGACGATTGCCGGCCCCTTCCGGTTTGTGTTATTACGACCCCGGCTGGACCCAACAGTTCCATAGGTGCCTTAAGGACAAGAACCACACGGTCTGCCATTCTCCCTCAGCCCCTAGGTACTACAATGTTACCCTAAGCGTGGGTCTCCCTCAGTACCCGGGGCAAGCATACAGAGGGCGAATCGTTGCGTCTTCCACCGGGGTCGAGGGGGATGGCACCTTATATTACGTTAACTCCACCCGTGTCCTGGTCGCCGACACACAAGCCATTGCTACCCTCACCTTTGATGTATGTGCTGCCATGGACAAGCACCCCTTGTCTCACAAGTGCGGAAGCCAAAGCTGGCGGAAGGCCTATGCGAACGACCACAAGTATATTTGTTCCCTGACGCTAGACTGGAGATATGGTTCCCCTTGGGCGTGGATACCATGTGGGGCTGATACCCGGACCTCGGGCTGGGAGCGAGTGTGTGCCTACACAGGAGGCGGATACCCCGGATGTGTCGGTCTGGGCGAATTTCGCCGGGGCTCAGAGAACGTTGTGCTCCTTGAATGGCCACTGAGGGGACCCGGGACCCCCTGGAAACAAACCTGGGGTCTTGGCATCGACGGGGCCGGAATGGACCCTATAACCTATATCACTATCAGCCAGAGCCTTGAAGAGAAGGCCCCCACACATTATCAGACCATGGTTGTCGGGTACCAGGACGTATTCGACGAAATAGCTCGCGCAGAGGAGGTAGCCACTAAGTTTCCCATCTCCCCTGAAGCCCGGAACATGTTCCTCAACCTGGCCGAGAACATTGCCCTCTCCCTTGGAATTGCTAACTGTTTCGTCTGCGGAGGCACCGATATGGGTGAGCAATGGCCCTGGGAAGCGAAGGAAGTTCACCAGCACATGTGGGATGCCCTCAATATCACTAACATTACCTTTCCCCAATGTCCGCGCCCGTATGAATGGGCCCTGAGGACCAACATCATAGGTACTCTCTGTGTTAGCCGGGCCCCCTCAAAACGATATTCTGTCCCTGTTGGGGACTCCGCTTGCACGGGGGTCCTTCAGTTTAATGGAAGCCGAACCACCTGGTGGCAAACAGACGGCCTGCCTGCCCCGATGCCCATTTGGAACGAACCCACTCTGAACGCAACATGGACATACGGGGGAAACGCCTCCCTTAAATGGATAGCCCCGGAAGGATACTACTATATTTGCGGCCGCAGGGCCTACGAACAGCTCCCGGTCCGCTGGTTCGGCACCTGTCTCTTGGGCACCGTCCGACCTAGTTTCTTTCTCCTGCCCCTTCAAGTAGGCGAGATGTTAGGTATACCTCTCTACATGGAACAGGGGCCTGGCAATACACGGAGGCGGAAACGGTCCCCCCGCGACAGCAAGCTCAAGGTCCAGATAGGAGATTGGAAGGACAACGAGTGGCCACCAGACCGTATCATTCATTACTATGGACCGGCCACGTGGGCTGAAGATGGCACGTATGGATACCATACCCCTATCTATATGCTAAATCGCATTATCCGTCTGCAGGCCCTGCTCGAAATACTCACTAACGATTCAGCCTTTGCGCTTAACATCTTGGCACGACAAAACACCAAACTGATTACCGCAGTTTACCAGATCCGCCTCGCCCTTGATTACCTATTGGCCCAGGAGGGCGGGGTGTGCGGCAAATTCAATCTCAGCAACTGCTGCCTGCAGATTGATGACCAGAGTCACGTCATCAAGGAGATCACTGACCGCATGGTGAAATTGGCTCACGTCCCTGTCCAAACCTGGAACAGTGCCTGGGATTGGACATCCTCCCTAACCGACTGGCTACCGACCTCTGGGAGCCTCAAGAGTATCCTTGTCATGGGCGGCCTGTTCTTGTTATCCTGCTTATTAATACCCTTGTCTCTCCCCCTTGTTTTCAGGTGTCTCCGCTCCACCATGGAAAGTATTGCCGACCGCCGGGCAGCCGCCCAGCTTATGGCCCTTCAGCTGTATTCCCCCATATCGCAATCCGATGCTGACGAGGATGGAGTCTCTTCTCCCGAGGCGATCGCCGGGCCGACACCCTTGTGACAGCACAAGTCTGGCTACAAAGGGGGGGGGACTCCACTAGGAACCCTCCGTCTCAACCCCGGCGAAGTAACCAATGGCTGCGCAAGGGCCTAGGGCTCTCACATTGCCTCCTCTTGCTAACTGTCTTTGTCTCTCTCTTCCTTTTTAGGGCCCATGTGGATGATACTCTCCACCGGGACGGATGTTCAAGTATCAAAAGGGGGGAATTGTAGGAGTGGATTACTGAACACTGGATACCACTAGACCAACAGGACAACCTCAAGCTCTGTGCATACTACTGATGGACTTAACTTTATGCATACAACCTCTGGACCCTGCCTTTTGTGGCATACTCTATACTTGAATGTACTGAACATTTAAGATCTCTCGTATTGTGCCTTAACCACAACCTGTCAGCTCCTGCTGCTTAGATACCTAACTGTTGAGACAGGATGCAGGTGCATTAGATAAACAGCTTGTAACAGTTAGTTGCCAAGGCTTGCACACAGAATTCAGCCTGCACGTAGACGCCACATGAATAGATGGCCTGTTACCACCCCCATCCTGCATCTCTGAGCCTAACGAACCTTATCTCCTCTGTGAGAAAGGAGCATTGTATTATGTGTGTGTGTGGAACAAGATGTTAAGTTTCGTTTCCTTTGCCAGTATCATTTCAGTATTATGACGTGTATATGTACTGTGAGAACTACAAAACTACAAATGTTTACTGCGCATGTCAACTGTGATGTATAAGGGGCCTAATGCGCAGGCCCAGCAGGGAGGTATAAATGTGAGTGCCAGATGATTTCTGACACACAGTATCCTGAGACTGCACTCAGTACTGTTCATTGCTAGCAATAAAGCTGCATTGCTTTTGGAACCAATTTGCCTTTTGTCTCCTGATTTACTTAGCCGAGGGCCCTGTTTCAAATGGACTTGGGAAAAATCCACAATTCCAGGAATAACATGTATAGAAAGTTTGTACGTTTGGGAAGCTTGCCAGGTGCCCTTGGCCTGGATTGGCCGCTGTCGTGGATAGGATGCTGGGCTCGATGGATCCTTGGTCTTTTCCCAGCGTGCCATTACTTATCTACTTATGTACTAACAAGTTTAAAAATGAAGCTGTATTGTGAATTTTAAAACTGGTTCAAGCCTTAAAATGCTTCTCCACCTCTTTAGAAACCCTTACACCAGCTCCATGCTGGCGTAGGGTTTACAACTATAAGGGTACCCTTGTTCACAGTGTGCTGTTCTCTGTATCAGAGGGAATAGGAAATGACCTTATTTACATCCTTTTGACTGTATTAGCATACTATTTGCCCTGATCTTTGCCAAGCTCATTGTTTCCCATGCTAGGGGCCTCTGAGCACTGTGCACTGGTTAATGTGTCATAACTTGTATTCTTTTTATACTATGTAGTTAATTCTGGTTTGCTGTGCTTTCCTGTCATGATTGGAGTTCCTTTGTCTGTTTTATTGTACCTTTATCTGTTTATTATTTTCAAGGAGGCCTGTGTATCTTGGTTAATGATCTTGAAAATTGTCTTTTGTCTTTACCTAACTGCAACTTGAACATTCCTTTAATATGTCACCACACAGGCTCTGTATGTGAGAGTGTGTCACGTGTGTGTAATGCTGCAGGTTGAAACTAGTAGACAAGCAACAAAGACAGCGACTGACCCCGGGCCGTGACTGTCCTAACTCGGCCTGGAGCTGCAGAGAACAAGTCACAGCGGGAAAAGAAAAGGGAAAACAAAATAAAACATCAGGTGTGCTGAGGCAAAAAAAAAAGATATTAATTAGTTCTCACTCTCTGGACCTTGCTCTGCTTTAATTACACAGCATACTGATTATACCCTTTGTCAGTTATTATTGATTTACAGTCAAAATAATCCTTCTGACAATATGCAGGCTGGAGTTTCATGCTGACTATCAAGCAACTTTATTTTTGGCTTTTCCGGGTCACCCTGAATTCCACTGTGTTTTCCTGCTTCAGATTTGTTTTTAATGAATTAAACAAACAGATCTTGCTTTTCACCTTCTGCATATTTCTTCGGAATTGTCCTATACCTCTGGTTATTGCCCCAGTTTGTTCCTTGCCTGCCCCCTCCCCCCTCAGAATTTCCTTCATGTTAATTGCCTCAGTAATTCCACTTGGTTACTTTGAGGCAGGTTTTGACAGTAAATTCACATAATCTTGCCAGAAAATGTTTGCCTGATGTTAACTGGTTCTACCACAGTGGCTAAATAAAACTTTAGAACCATTCAAAAACTGCCTTTGGAATATTAAGCAAAACAATGACTTCCTTGTCCGTCTAATATCTGCCAGCTCTCTTTTAATGCGGCTACAGAGACACACGTTCTTTCCCCAGTGCAAGCAGCAGGAATATTGTGAATGTTTACAGCCAGCAGTGATCACATTATTTGAAACACCAGTTATAGTATTTCAAAAAACACCCGGCCAATATTCAGCCTGCAGGAGGCAGGCTGGCTAAGTCCCACAATTGACACTGAACCCAGGTATTCAATGCCAGACTGTTTCCGGTGACTGGCAGGGCATATTCATTCTTTTGGCTGGTTTAAACTTAACCGGTCAAGTTAATATCCAGCACTGGCCAGTTAAGCTTATAGTAGCCAAAGACAGGACTGTTATTTAGGCGATACACTTTGGCCATTAACATTAGCCGGCGAAGCGCTGAATATTCATGGCTAGCCGGTTATATTGCGTGATATTGCTGGTTAGCCAGTATCCCCGGATTCTATATAGCATGACGTAAGTTGTGCATGCAAATTCAGTCGTATTCCAGATTTGCGTATGCAACTTAATTAGTTAACAAGTCAATCAGCACTGATAATTGCCACTTTACAAGCAATTATTGACACTAATTGGCATTAATTAGAATTTACACACACAAATTATTATTTTTTTTTGTTACATTTGTACCCCGCGCGTTCCCACTCATGGCAGGCTCAATGCGGCTTACATGGGGCAATGGAGGGTTAAGTGACTTGCCCAGAGTCACAAGGAGCTGCCTGTGCCGGGAATCGAACTCAGTTCCTCAGTTCCCCAGGACCAAAGTCCACCACCCTAAGGAGCCCTTTTACTGAGGTGTGCCGAAAAATGGGCTGCGCTAGTGTAGGTGCTTGTTTTGGGCATACACACCTACACTAGCACCAGCACACCTGTAAAAAAGGCCTTTTTTTATTTTTGCCAAAAATGAATGTGTGGCAAAATAAAAACTAGCACGCGTCAATTTGGGATCTGAAACCTTACCACCAGCCATTGACTTAGCGGTAAGGTCTCACGTAACATAGTAGATGACGGCAGAAAAAGACCTGCACAGTCCATCCAGTCTGCCCAACAAGATAAACTCATATGTGCTACTTTTTGTGTATACCATACCTTGATTTGTATCTGTCCTTTTCAGGGCATAGACCGTATAAGTCTGCCCAGCACTATCCCTGCCTCCCAACCACCGGCTCTGGCACAGACCGTATAAGTCTGCCCAGCACTATCCCCGCCTCCCAACCACCAGTCCTGCCTCCCACCACAGCTCTGCCACCCAATCTCGACTAAGCTTCTGAGGATCGGGTGGCAGAGCCGGTGGTGGGAGGCAGGGCTGGTAGTTGGGAGGCGGGGATAGTGCTGGGCAGACTTAAACGGTCTGTGCCAGAGCCGGTGGTTGGGAGGCAGGGATAGTGCTGGGTAGACTTATATGGTCTGTGCCCTGAAAATGACAGATAACCATGCGGTAATCATCTACGCACATAGAATGATGATTACCGTCCGGTTTCTGCTGTGTGCCAAAAAATAAAAATTATTTTCGGGCAGACGTAGCGGATGCACATCAAAAATGAAATTACCGCAAGGGCCATGCGGTAGCCGGGTGGTAACTCCAAATTGATGTGCATTGGGTGCGCGTGGAGGGGCATAATTGAATGGCGCTAGCCATCTACATGGCCAGTGATCTATTTGGCCAGCGCCAGGAACAGTGGGCCGGAACTGTATTTTTGAAAAAGATGGCCGGCCATCTTTTTTTTTTTTTTTTTTAAATATGGTTAGCGCCAGCCAAATGTCAGAGATGGCCGGATTTGAGATGGCCGGCATCTGTTTTCGCCCATAATGGAAACCGAAGCCGACCATCTCAGACCCGGCCAAATCCAAGGAATTTGGTCATGGGAGGGGCCAGCATTCGTAGTGCACTGGCCCCCCTGACATTCCAGGACACCAACCAGGCACCCTAGGGGGCACTGCAATGGACTTCAATAATTGCTCCCAAGTCCATAGCTCCTTTACCTTGGGTGCTGAGCCCCCCCAACCCCCCACCAAAAACCCACTCCACACAACTGTACACCACTACCATAGCCCTTATGGGTGAAAGGAGGCATCTACATGTGGGTACAATGGGTTTTGGGTGGGTATTGGAGGGTTCCCCACAAGTGTAACAGGTAGGGGGGGGATGGGCCTGGGTCCACCTGCCTGAAGTCCACTGCACCCACCAAAAACTGCTCCAGGGACCTGCATACTACAGTCATGGAGCTGGGTCTGACATTTGAGGCTGGCATACAGGCTGGAAAAAAATGTTTGTAGTTTTTTTTTTTAGGGTGGGAGGGGGTTGGTGACCACTGGGGGAGTTAGGGGAGGTTATCCCTGAATCCCTTAGGTGGTCATCTAGTCAGTTGGGGCACCTTTTCGAGGCTTGGTCATGAAAAAATGGGACCAAGTCTCGCCGGTGAAATGCTCATCAGGGCCGGCTTTCTTTTTTCCATTATGCGCTGAAGCCAACCATCTGTTAGCCACTCCCACGCCCACCTTCGCTACGCTGCCGACACGCCCCCTTTCACTTTCGCCGGCTCTGCAACGGAGTGCAGTTGAAACCGGCCAAAATCGGCTTTCGATTATACCGATTTGGCTGGATTTGAGAGATTGCCGGCCATCTCCCGATTTGTGTCGGAAGATGGTCGGCGATCTCTTTTGAAAATGAGTTGGATAGGCACCTATGTGGCTTAGTAAAAGGGCCCCTTATTGTATTCTGTAATGTGATGCATGTAAATTCTAAGGCGCATAGTTGAAAAGGGAGCATGGTCATGGTTGTGGAATAGGCGTGTCATGCACATGTCTAAAATCTATGTGCATTGTTATAAAATATACACGATATGTGCCTAATTTAGGTGTCGAGAGTTAAACCAAGTTTTACTTGGCATAACTGCCTGTGACTAAATGTAACTGCACAGACAGGTGCTCAGCGTATTCTATAATCCATGTGGAAATTTAGGCTTATTCTAAAATGAAAGCCTACATTTAGGTGCACTTCATCACCCTCCCCCTCAACCTCGCCCAACTATAGCCACTGCCTTCAGGAATCTCCAGGCCGTCGACCCCCCTACCCTATCATCTCACATCTCCAATCTCTTCCCTTCCATCTCGTCTTCCGAATCTGTCGACACGGCCGTCTCTGCCTACAATGAAATTCTCTCCTCTGCTCTGGATACCCTAGCACCATCTGTCTCTCGACCCACTAAGCGCATTAATCCTCAGCCCTGGTTAACCCCTTGCATCTGTTACCTTCGCTCCTGCACCCGATCTGCTGAACGACTCTGGAGGAAATCTCGCACCCTGTCAGACTTCACCCATTACAAATTCATGCTTTCCTCCTTCCAGTCCTCCCTATTCCTTGCCAAACAGGAATACTATTCTCAATTAACTAATTCTCTTGGCTCCAACCCTCATCGCCTCTTCACCACCCTCAACTCCCTACTTAAAGTGCCCTCCACTCCCACCCCCCACCCCCCTCACTCTCTCCTCAAACACTAGCTGACTACTTCCGCGATAAGGTGCAGAAGATAAACCTTGAATTCACTTCCAAGCCTTCTCCTCCCTGTGACTTCTTAACCCACTCCCCTAACCAACCTAGCCTGGCCTCCTCCTCCTCCTCCTCCTTCCCTGAGATCACCGAAGAGGAAACTGCTCACCTCCTCTCTTCCTCTAAGAGCACCACCTGTTCCTCTGATCCCATTCCCACCAATCTGCTTAACAACATCTCTCCTACAGTCAACCCCTCAATCTGTCACATCCTCAACCTCTCTCTCTCCACTGCTACTGTCCCTGACACCTTCAAGCACGCTGTCGTCACACCACTTCTCAAAAAACCATCACTAGACCCCACCTGTCCCTCCAACTACCGTCCCATCTCTCTTCTACCCTTCCTCTCCAAATTACTTGAAAGCGCTGTCCACAGCCGCTGCCTTGATTTCCTCTCCTCTCAGGCCGTCCTCGATCCGCTCCAATCCGGCTTTCGCCCGCTTCACTCGACAGAAACAGCACTCTCTAAAGTCTGTAATGACTTGTTCCTTGCCAAATCTAAAGGTCACTATTCCATCCTCATCCTCCTCGGCTTATCTGCCGCCTTTGACACCGTCAATCATAATTTACTTCTTGACACACTGTCCTCATTCGGGTTCCAGGGCTCCGTCCTCTCCTGGTTCTCTTCGTATCTTTCCCATCGCACCTTCAGAGTATATTCTAATGGCTCTTCTTCCACCCCCATCCCGCTCTCTGTTGGAGTTCCTCAAGGTTCTGTCCTTGGACCGCTTCTTTTCTCGATCTACACCTCTTCCCTGGGCTCGCTGATCTCATCACATGGTTTCCAGTACCATCTCTATGCTGATGACACCCAGCTTTATATCTCCACTCCCGACATCACGGTCGAAACCCAGGCCAAAGTTTCAGCCTGCCTTTCGGACATCGCTGCCTGGATGTCCGACCGGCATCTGAAACTGAACATGGCTAAGACTGAGCTCCTTGTCTTTCCACCCAAACCCTCTTCTCCTCTTCCCCCACTTTCCGTCTCTGTTGACAACGCCCTCATCCTCCCCGTCGCTTCAGCCCGCAATCTCAGAGTCATCTTCAACTCCTCCCTCTCCTTCTCTGCCCATATCCAGCAGACAGCTAAGACCTGTCGCTTCTTCCTCTATAATATTAGCAAAATTCACCCATTCCTCTCTGAACAGACCACCCGAACCCTCGTCCACTCGCTCGTTACCTCTCGTCTTGACTATTGCAACCTTCTCCTCGCTGGCCTCCTGCTTAGCCACCTATCCCCCCTTCAATCTGTCCAAAATTCCGCCGCACGTCTTATCTACCGCGTGAACCAATACTCTCATATCACCCCTCTCCTCAAGTCGCTTCACTGGCTCCCGATCCGCTACCGTATACAGTTCAAGATTCTTCTATTAACCTTCAAATGCACTCAATCTGCAGCCCCCCATTACCTCTCTAACCTCCTCTCCCCTTATGCTCCCACCCATAACCTCCGCTCTCAGGACAAAGCACTCCTATCTGTACCCTTCTCCACCACCGCTAACTCCAGACTCCGCCCCTTCTGCCTCGCATCACCATATGCCTGGAACAGCCTTCCCGCGCCCATACGTCATGCGCCCTCCCTGCCCATCTTCAAGTCCTTACTCAAAGCCCATCTCTTCTCACTTGCTTTTGGCGCATAACCACCTTCCCCACTCATGATACCTACACTGACTACATAGTTTGTAACCTTTAGATTGTAAGCTCTTTCGAGCAGGGACGGTTCTTCCCCATGTTAAACTTGTACAGCGCTGCGTAACCCTGGCAGCGCTATAGAAATGCTAAGTAGTAGTAGTAGTATGCCCAGACATATTTGTTTCAGCGCTGATTTTTCATGCGCCATATATAGAATCTAGTCCTATGCGTTAAGCACTAATATTCAGTGGAGATAAATTATCTTGCATGGAATATTAGCACTTAACTAGTTAAGCGCTATTTAACTGGCCAGGAGCCATTCCTAGCCACTTAAATTGTGCTGAATATCGTCTGGATATATTTAGTGCTGCTATACAAATATGAACTGACATTGAATATGTGTGAAATGCATTCACCACTTGTGGCTATACGTACATAGTAACATAGTAGACGATGGCAGATAAAGAAACGGTCCAACCAGTCTACCCAACAGTCACACTCATTATCAAGTCATCATTAAACCAACAATCAGGGCTTTTTTTGGGGGGGTACTTGGGGGTACTGAGTACCGGCACCTTTTCCATTGTGTGCTGAAATTGGCCCATGGTTCCCAAGTTTTAATGAAAGAGCTCAGGCTCTACACACCAATTCTGCCTGGTCATAGATTCTGTGACTGGTTGCAGGGGTCCTGGCTATTGTGGGGTGAGTCCCTCAGTGATCTCTGAGGGATCTCTGCTCTTAAATAAACTAGATGGGCTGAAGATAGGTCCCGAAGTGGTGAACTGGATTAGGAACTGGTTGATGGACAGATGACAGAGGGTGGTGGTAAATGGAGTTTGCTCGGAGGAGGGAAAGGTGAGTAGTGGAGTGCCTCAGGGATCGGTGCTGGGGCCGATTCTGTTCAATATATTTGTGAGTGACATTGCCGAAGGGTTAGAAGGTAAAGTTTGCCTATTTGCGGATGATACTAAGATTTGCAACAGAGTGGACACCCGGGAGGGAGTGGAAAGCATGAAAAGGGATCTGAGGAAGCTAGAAGAATGTTCTAAGGTTTGTCAATTAAAATTCAATGCGAAGAAATGCAAAGTGATGCATTTAGGGAGTAGAAACCCACGAGAGACTTATGTGTTAGGCGGTGAGAGTCTGATAGGTACTGAGGGGGAGAGGGATCTTGGGGTGATAGTATCCGAGGATCTGAAGGCGACGAAACAGTGTGACAAGGCGGTGGCCGTAGCTAGAAGGTTGCTAGGCTGTATAGAGAGAGGTGTGACCAGCAGAAGAAAAGAGGTTTTAATACCCCTGTATAAGACGTTGGTGAGGCCCCACCTGGAGTATTGTGTTCAGTTTTGGAGGCCGTACCTTGCGAAGGATGTTAAAAAAATGGAAGCGGTGCAAAGAAAAGCTACGAGAATGGTATGGGATTTGCGTTCCAAGACGTATGAGCAGAGACTTGCTGACCTGAACATGTATACCCTGGAGGAAAGGAGGAACAGGGGTGATATGATACAGACGTTCAAAAACTTGAAAGGTATTAATCCGCAAAAAAATCTTTTCCGGAGATGGGAAGGCGGTAGAACGAGAGGACATGAAATGAGATTGAAGGGGGGCAGACTCAAAAAAGATGTCAGGAAGTATTTTTTCACGGAGAGGGTGGTGGATGCTTGGCATGCCCTCCCGCGGGAGGTGGTGGAGATGAAAACGGTAACGGAATTCAAACATGCGTGGGATATGCATAAAGGGATCCTGTGCAGTAGGAATGGATCCTCAGAAGCTTAGCCGAAATTGGGTGGCGGAGCAGGTGGGGGAAGAGAGGTTGGTGGTTGAGAGGCGAGGATAGTGGAGGGCAGACTTATACGGTCTGTGCCAGAACCAGTGATGGGAGGCGGGACTGGTGGTTGGGAGGCGGGAAATACTGCTGGGCAGACTTGTATGATCTGTGCCCTGAAAAAGGCAGGTACAAATCAAGGTAAGGTATACACATGAGTTTATCTTGTTGGGCAGACTGGATGGATCATGCAGGTCTTTTTCTGCCGTCATCTACTATGTTATGTTACTATCACCTCATCCCTGAAGGGTGGTCTGACATTTGAGTACCGGCACCGTTTTTGCTAGAAGAAACACACTGCCAACAATGAATGTGATTTAAAATACTTGATCACTGTCGCTCTTTGACATTTCTGGGACATAGACCGTAGACGTCTGCCCAACATGGTCCTTAGGTTCCAATTACTGAAGTTGTCATCAAAGCCCACTCCAGCCTATCCAAATCTGTCTGCCTGGCACTGTCTTCACATTCCAAATTACTGGAGTTTCCATCAAAGCCCTCTCTAGTCCATCCTAAACTAAAATGCTATATACGGGACCCAGACCATATAAGCTTGCCCATCACCGGCCATGGTTCTTCTCAGCTGCTGTCACTACCTAAGCACCACTCGACATGCAAACACATATGCAACCATTTAAGTTTTATGTTTCTATACCATTCATTTTCTACTTGGAGATCTATGTTCATCCCACGCCTTTTTGGATTATGTCACTTTTTTTTTTTCTCCACCAACTCTCTCAGGAAGGCATTCTAGGCATCAACCACCCTCTCCAATAGTGAAAGTCAGCTTCTAAAGAGTAATTTTAAAGAGAGGATTTTTGCATGTAAAAGACTGTTTTATAAAATAAGTCCATATGTAAAGGACATAAGTACAGAAGTATTGCCATACTGGGACAGACCGAAGGTCCATCAAGCCCTGTATCCTGTTTACAACAGCGGCCAATCCAGGTCACAAGTACCTGGCAAGATCCCAAAACAGCACAATACATTTTATACTGCTTATCCTAGAAATAACAAAAAATATGCACAGAGTGTATAGATGCAAATATAATAACCATAAGGGCTGTTACCTAAGGTGAGGTAGAGTCTCATATATACTTCACGATAGTATTTCTTTCACTCAACAGGTGAATCACTTATTCGTGTTCATTTCTTAATCATTGACTCAACCTCCACCATCCTAAATCTGCTAACAAAATAGTATATAACTAGTGACTTTTACAACACCCTTAATGCGATAATGCACACTGCACTTATCTTAGGCAGATTGGTGCACTCTTAAACCCCAACAGGTCCCTGTTTCATATTCACTTTGTCAAGGGGGAGTGCCACCAAATCCGATTACTGCCGCGAACGTCTGTGTAAGTTCTCACACCTAAATACTTTCAGTTGTGTGCATAACTGACGGTACTGTATAAACTTTGTATGTAAGTGCCTGACATGCCTCTGGCCAGTGGTGTGCTGGTAAATTTTTAACAACAGGCTCTCTCTCCGGTCCACCTCGGTGCCCCCCCCCCCATCCACCTCTGCGCCCCCCCCCCCATCTACCTCTGTGCCCTCCCCATCCACCTCTGCACCCCCCCCCCCCAAAATTGCAGAGCTGGCTATAGCCGTGGGGGGGGGGGGGGGGGGGGCAATGCATTACTCTCTCCAGGAAAAAAAATTAAATGATCCCAGGTTCCAATCTAATTCATGTTTAATGTGGGATAAAATGCCATAAATAAGTAAATAAATATAAACTTTTAATGTTGAGCACCTGATTCTCAAAGTGAACATATTCCAAACGCTATAATGAAAATAAAATGATTTCTTTTCTACCTTTGTTGTCTGGTGACTGTTTTTCTGATCATGCTGGCCCAGTATCCGATTCTGCTGCTATCTGTCCTCTTAACTCCGTTTCCAGGGCTTTCTTTCCATTTATTTCTTTCCTCCTTTCTTCTTCATTTCTGGTCCTCAGCTTCTGCCTATCTTCTTCATCCATGTGCAGTTTTTCTCCTCTCTTCCTTTTCCCTCATCTCATCTCCTTCCTCACTCTTCTCTCCCCTCCATCCATGTCCAGCATTTCTTCTCTCTCCCCTCCTCTCCCCTGCCCTGCATGCACCCATACCCAGCGACCCTCCTCTGTCCTGCCCTGCATGCACCTAGATGTCCAGCAGTGACCCTTCTCTCCCCTGCATGCACCCATGTCCAGCAGTGACCCTCCTCTCCCCTGCCCTGCATGCACCCATGTCCAGCAGTGTACCCTCCTCTCCCCTGCCTTGCATACACCCAGATGTCCAGCAGTGACCCTTCTCTCCCCTGCATGCACCCATGTCCAGCAGTGACCCTCCTTTCCCCTGCCCTGCATGCACCCATACCCAGTGACCCTCCTCTGCCCTGCCCTGCATGCACCCAGATGTCCAGCAGTGACCCTCCTCTCCCCTGCATGCACCCATGTCCAGCAGTGACCCTCCTTTCCCCTGCCCTGCATGCACCCATACCCAGCGACCCTCCTCTGCCCTGCCCTGCATGCACCCATGTCCAGCAGTGTACCCTCCTCTCCCCTGCCCTGCATGCACCCATACCCAGCGACCCCCTCCACCCATGTCCAGCAGCGACTCCCTTTTTCCCCCTGCCACCCCTTCCCAAGTTGTATGGCAAATTCTTCTCCTCCCTCCCTCCCGATCCGGTCCCTCACCGCCCGCTTGTTTTTTGAATTCTTCGGAGCAGGCACTCTTGCCTGCCCGCTTCCAGCGCTGACTGTCCTCCCTTGCCGATTCGCTATTCAAAATGGCCGCCGAGACTTCAGCCGAAGTCTCGCGAGGCTGCCTCTGGAAGTCTCGGTGGCCATTTTTAAAGCGCGAATCGGCAAGGGAGGACAATCAGCGCTGGAAGCGGGCAGGCAAGACTGCCTGCCCCGAAGAATTAAAAAAAACAAGCAGGCGGTGAGGCGGATCCGGAGGGAGGGAGGAGAGCCAGAGCCGGCTTGCTATTTTCAACAACCGGCTCGCAAGCCGGAAGAAAATTTAAAAACCGGCTCTTGCGAGCCGGTGCAAGCCGGCTCCAGCACACCACTGCCTCTGGCACACCAATGGCCCCTCTCATATTAACACCCCCTTTGCAATTACGGGCAATTGAACTAAGGGGTCCTTTTACTAAACTGAAAGAAATCTTGGTTAAACCTGAAAGATATACTGTAAGGAAGAGGGGTAGAAGGGAAGGCAGGGCTAGAGAAAGGAGCAGATCCTAATCCCCAGAGAAGTGGAGAAAGGAGAAAGACTACAACTCCCACCAGTCCCCAAGAGGAGCGCAACCTAGAATGCAGGACTACGTTTCCCAGCAGTCCCAGAGGGAGGCATACCATTGCAGCAGGGACTTCCATTCCCATCAGCCCCCGGAGGTTGAGAGAAGGACAAGGGCGAGGAATTGGAAAACCCTGACACAGAGAACTAAGCTAGGGAATCTGCCCAATCATGGAAAGGAGGGGCAGCTGGGAGAAGGGAGTGGGGAGGAATGCATGGACTGGCAAGGGGCAGAAACAAGAGTAAATATACCACTAACAATACCCCAAACCATATTCTCCCTGTTTCAGATACCTTGAAATTCCTGGGAATTACAATTGATAGAAATCTCTCACTAGAAAGCCATGTGAAAAATGTAACAAAGAAAATGTTCCACGTAATGTGGAAACTCAAAAGAATTAAACCCTTCTTCCCAAAGGAAGGTATTCCGCAACTTGGTGCAATCAATGGTGCTGAGCCACTTAGACTACTGCAATTCCATCTACGCAGGGTGCAAAGCACAAATCATCAGGAGACTCCAGACTGCCCAAAACACTGCAGCTAGACTCATATTCGGAAAGCGAAATATGAATGCGCCAAAACCCTCAGAGAAAAACTACATTGGCTCCCATTAAAAGATCGAATTGTATTTAAAACTTGTACCCTGGTTTATAAGATTGTTCATGGCAAAGCCCCGTCATACATGTCAGACCTCATAGACTTACCAGCAAGGAATGCAAAAAGATCATCACGCACTTTTTTGAATCTTCATTACCCCAGCTGTAAAGGACTTAAATATAAATCAATTTATGCATCTAGCTTCTCCTACATCAGCACACAATTGTGGAATGCTCTACCAACTGCCATAAAAACTATGCATGTTTTGACAGACTTCCGTAAATTACTAAAGACTAACTTGTTCAAAGAGACCTACCTAAAGGATCCTTCATAATGGACCAGACATCGAAACTTTACCATATTAAGTTAACACTGACCTCTTTTTATTTATTTATTTATTTATTGCATTTGTATCCCACATTTTCCCACCTCTTTGCAGGCTCAATGTGGCTTACAGTATATCATGAATAGTGGAAATATTAGAAAATAGACATTTAGTGTTACATTTCTTAATTATTTATTCATTTTATTCACATTATTACTGTTGAATGTTTTACATTTACCCTTAATCTTCAATGCTTGAACTGTATATTTACTTCTTATGACTCATTTTATTTTCTGTACTTTAAATGTAATAATACTCTGTATTTCTCATTCCGAACGGCAATCGCCATTACGGCATAATGTAAGCCACATTGAGCCTGCAAATAGGTGGGAAAATGTGGGATACAAATGCTGCAAATAAATAAATAAATAAATATAATCTTATTGAAACTGTCTTCATTAACATAAAGACAAATATTAATTTGATTGAAGTGCTTGTGCAGGACACAATTTAAAAACATAATAGTGTAACAGATGAAATGGCTCATCCGCTGTGCAATTATTCTGTTCATACTGTTTTGAATACATCTGATATTCCAGTCAGAGTTTGTGACTGATACAAAGGGGGGAAATTATCAAGGTGCGGCAAGGGATGAGTCTTTACTACAGCTTGATTTACCATGGGAGTCACTAACCTGCAGTACCTCTAATCCACAGGTTGTTGATTCCCATGGTAAAGGACTAACACGTCAGGGCCTCATTGCTCAAGGAGAAGTACTGGCCAAAAGTATCAGTGGTCCTTTTACCAAGCTGTGGTAAAATAAGCCCTGCGGTAGCGGTGCCAGTCGTTTTTGCCATGCACCAGGGCCCTTTTACCGCAGCGGGTAAAAAGCTCAAAAAAACCACATGGCTATGTGGTAAGCTTGCACTTACAATGTGGCCATGTGTGGGGGAGCACTTACCACAACCCATTAAGGTGGTGGTAAGGGCTCCTGCAATATCCCAAGGTATATATATTTTTTAATCCAGCAGTGCTGGGAATGCCACCAGTGGTCAAGTTGTGCCAGAGGTAGTTACATATTTCTGCTCTGCAACCCTTTTGTTAAAAGGCCCCTCATAAGGCCCTCCCCCAAAGCAAATTCCATTTTAAGTTGCCCCCTTCTCACAAGACCACCCCCCAAGAGTGATTAATTTCTGTATTCTTGCACAAATGGTATAAATGTTATATTTGGCAAAGAGCTTTTTCTGACTAGTGATGTGCTCTGTGAAAGGCTCCCTGGTGCAGTTTTGGCTGGTATCAGTCACTGAAGCCTTTTTCTCCTTTGCCATTTTTTATGTTTATGAAGTATTGAGTAGTTGGATTTTTATATATTACTCACTTTAGATCTTTTACTGTGTAACTGTTTGTGGCACTATTAGTGGGCTGGTGTTTTTCACATTTATAATGGCCTCTAACTCATGGTGCACTGCTTATGGGTTTTCAGCTTTACTGAAAGATTCTACTATGTTTGGTGAATCAGACAATGCAAGAACTGGATCCAGGTGGGACTGGACAAGGCAACAAGCAAGACAGGCAAGGCTGGGTGTAGACACTAAAGACAAAGCAAGGAATGGAGAATGGCAAGGTCTAGGTAAGATATAAAACAAAAAGTGAGGAGAGTGGATGAGGATACCAACAATTATATATTTATTCACTTAAAAAATAAAAAGTTAAAAAATAACAGTGTACATAAAAATGCATTGGAGCGGAAGTCATAGCAGAGCCATAACACTATCTTTATAAGGAGGGCTGACAAAGGTGGAGTGGTGGTTGATTTGAACAAAAATGATTATGAACTAGAGGTGCTGGGGATAGACCCTCTAAGTAGCCATGGGGTAACACCAGGGAGGTGGCTAGGCATTTTATGACAGACCTGTCCTTTTTTGGTGGCAGCTTGGTGGGATTGTCAGGCTCAGTGTGTAGTGTGAGGGTCACCATCCACTGAGTGGTTCAGAGTTTTTTTTCATCTGTAATTCCATACACAGGTCACAGTGAACAAGTGCAGCAGGGTTGGGGTTCCTTTCCTGTTCATTTTTTTTTTTTTTTGGTACTGTTAGGAGATTAGCAGTGTGCTGACGGTGACTGGTAGCAGCCAGCAGACACTGGAGATGCCTGTCCTAACACAAGAGCAACCGGATAACCTCAGTGAGGAGGAACTGCAGGACCAGCCTATGCAGAGTTCTCCTGGGGGGAGAGGAGACCCCTTGTGGGCAAAGAACAGTGATTTTTTGGCAGGGCCAGATGCCACACCAGCTGAGATCAGATCTACATGCTAGTGTGAAAGCGGCTAGACCAACAACAGCTGCAGCGAGAAGAATGGGAAGAGTGACAGCAGCAAGAGGAACAGGAAGAGTGGCAGTGGCATAAAGAGTGTGAATTCCAGCAGCAGCATGAGGAGTGGGAGCGGGAATTCCAGCTGCAGAAAATTAAACTAGAGATGGAAATGGCTCACATCCGAAGCTCCACCCAAACCCCTGCACCAAGGCCAGAGACAAGATCCACAGCCAGTTTGATGATACCAGAAGTGACACAGATGCAGTGCTTTTTTTGTAGGAAAAAAGGTGCCGGTATTCATACCGTGCCAACCTTAAGGGCGGGGTCACTATCTATGGCTTCGCCCCCATAGTAGCCACACCCCCACATTAGCCACATCCATTTTACTAGCCATGGAGCATATAAAAATGTAGCATTGAAAATAGTACACAAGTTCCTAGGCCCAAAACAAGAACCCCGAAGACTGATTATAAACTAATAAAATTGTACACAAAAAAATCAGCTGAAACCTCCCCAAACCAGACTCTGGAATGCAGGATAACACCAGAAAAACAAAAAAAGTTCACCTTGCAATAAAAATAGCAGACATAAATTTCAAATATTCCATTCACTATATTACAAATTAACAACTACAAATAAAACAAACAAAATAAAAAGGACAGCTACCACTTTATCTTAAAATAAAAATAAAATTCTTTTTTTCTACCTTTGTTGTCATGCATTTCTTTTCATTTATGTTGGTCCCAGTTTGTGGTTTCTACTTTCCTTATATTTTCTTAACTCTATTGCCAGGATTTCCTGTGTGTCATTTTTCTCTCCTCCTTTTCCTTTCAGCTTTCTTTGATTTTATTTTCTGCCTTTATCCATGTTTAGTTCTTTCTTTCTACAAGCATTTCTCCCCTTGCACCCTCTCTCCTCATCCAGTATTTCTCCCCTTTGTCTCCTCGTTCCTTATCCAGCATTTCTCCCCTTGCCCTCTCTCTCTCCATCCAGCATTTCTCTACTTATTTATTTATTACATTTGTACCCCGCGCTTTCCCACACATGGCAGGCTCAATGCAGCTTACATAGTAACAATAAGAAGAATTACAAGCCGTAAAAAGAATATACAATTTGTAGTAAACGTAATATTAGTGGGGTTAACGGATAAGTAAATTGAACAAAGGAGGAATTAGGTGTATAAGTAAATTGAACATAGGAGGAATGAGGTGCAGAAGGAAAAGGGCATTAGGAGGTGGTGTAGGAAGATGGAGAGGAATAGATAGAGAGGAAAAGATTGGGGATAGCAATAAGGATAATGGTAAACATGGTCAATATATAATAATCGGTAAGAATCATGTGGGCATGCTTTAGTTAGTTGAATCGTTAGGGTAGGCTTCCTTGAATAGGTGGGTCTTCAATGCTTTTCTGAAGGGCAAAAGGCCGTTGATTGTTCGGATTGGTCTTGGTAGAGTGTTCCAAAGCTGGCTACCCAGAAAGGAAAAATTGGTTGCATAAAAGGATTTGTACTTAATACCTTTGCAGTTGGGGAGGTGTAAATTAAGGTAAGTACGGGAAGACGTCAAACTGTTTCTGGTTGGGAGGTCGATAAGGTTATTCATATAGGTAGGGGCTTCTCCGTGTAGTGTCTTGTAAATCATTGTGTAAACTTTAAAATTAATTCTTTCTCTGATGGGGAGCCAGTGAAGCTTCTCTCGAAGAGGTGTTGCACTATTAAATCTTGGCCTGCTGAAAATAAGTCTAGCTGCCGTGTTTTGGGTAGTCTGGAGCTTTTTTAATATTAGGGATTTACATCCTTAAAAAACACTGTTGCAGTAATCTGCGTGCGTGAGTATAGTGGATTGTACTAGGTTCTGGAAGGTGTTCAAGGGAAGATATGATTTTACTCGTTTCAAAATCCACATTATGTTGAACATCTTTTTGTTGATGAATTTGGCATGGTTTTCGAAAGATAAATGGCTATCAATTGTTACGCCAAGGATTTTCAAGTTGTCAGATATGGGAAGTTTAACCTCTGGGGTGCTAAGAGTAGTTGGGAGGAGTGGAGAGTATTGAGATGAGAGGACTAAACACTGTGTTTTCTCTTTATTTAGTTTCATCTTAAAAGCATCGGCCCAAGAGGTTAGAGTGGTCATGCCTGTGTTAATTTTATCGGAGATTTCAGATGTTTGATTTAAAAGGGATGAATATGGTGACTTCATCAGCGTAAATGAAGGCCATATTTGGCTAGTGATCTGGTCAGGGGAATCATCATAAGGTTAAAGAGAATCGGAGAAAGCGGACATCCCTGTGGCACTCCGCATTCCGATAGCCATGGAGATGACATGTTTGTAGGCCCTTTGACTTGGTAGGATCTTGTAGTGATGAAGTTTTTTATCCAGTTAATGTTGTTGCCACCTATCCCAAGTTTGTCCAAAAGTTTAGTTAGGATGGTATGATCAACCATGTCAAAGGTGCTGGATAAGTCGAATTGCATAAGGAGGATATGGTTGCCAATTGCTATTTCTTGTTTGAGTTTGGATATTGTTTTTTTTTTTGTTTGTTACATTTGTACCCCGTGCTTTCCCACTCATAGCAGGTTCAATGCAGCTTACATATTATATGCAGGTACTTATTTGTACCTGGGGCAATGGAGGGTTAAGTGACTTGCCCAGAGTCACAAGGAGCTGCCTGTGCCTGCAGTGGGAATTGAACCCAGTTCCCCAGGACCAAAGTCCACCACTCTAACCACTAGGCCACTCCTCAAGGACCGTTTCTGTGCTGTGGGCCGAACAGAAGCCCGATTGTGATTCATGATCGATGGAGAATTTTTGAATATACTCATTGAGTTGCGAAGTCACTCTGTTTTCCATCAGTTTTGTAATTAGTGGAATGGAGGCAATTGGACGGTAGTTGGTAATATCGTTTGCAGGTTTCTTGGAATTCTTTGGTATTGGTGTTAATAATATATTACCATGACTGGTGGGGAAGGAGCCTCGTTGGAGTAGGAAGTTTAAGTGAGTGGTGAGATCAGCAATAAAACACATTGGGGCGCTTTTTAAAAGGTAGTTGGGACATGGGTCGAGTTGGCAATAAGACCTGGAGAGTTTAGAAATGGTTTTGGAGACTTCTTCAGTAGTAAGGAGGGTAAACGTGGTCCAATATCGGTCAGCTGGTACTTCATCTAAGCCAGAGTCCAGTTCGTCTAGAAAGGTGTCTACAGTGGAAGTGACTTGGGAATCGATTTGCGAAGATTAATGATTTTGTCATTGAAATACCTAGCTAATTGGTCAGCAGAAGGATGGTTTGAAGGTGATGAAGTTACTGGATCAACATTTAGGAGAGTTTTTATAATTTGAAATTGTTTTTTTATATCTGTACTAGTTGCTGTAATTCTTTGTGTGTAATAGTCTCTTTTGGCACGTTTAATAGCGTATTTGTAATTTCTTTGTGGCTGCTTCTATGCATTGAAGTTACTCCATGCCTTTTCAAGTTTTCTAGTTTGTGACTTCAAAATTTTCAATAAATCGTTGAACCACGGTGAAGGGTTGCGTATACGTAAATTTTTGGAGTGTAGTGGTGCAATTTCGTCTAAGATCATTTTGCATCTTTCGCCTCGGCCTGTAAGGAAGAAGTCAGAATTGGGTTGTGTTGACCAATTATTGGCGTAGATGTGTTTCCACTTATCTCCCCATCCAGTATTTCTCTACTTGTCCCTTGCCCTCTCTCCCCATCCATCATTTCTCCTCTTGTCCTCTCTCTCCCATCCAGCATTTCTTCCCTTGTCCCCTCCTCATCCAGTATTTCTCCCCTTTGTCCCCTCTTTCCCCATCCAGCATTTCTCCCCTTGCTCTCTCTCCCCATCCAGCACTTCTCTACTTGCCCCTTATCTCCCCATTCAGTATTTCTCTACTTGTCCCTTGCCCTTTCTCCCCATCCATCATTTCTCCCCTTGTCCCCTCTCTCCCCATCCAGTATTTCTCCCCTTGACCTTTCTCTTCCCCATCCAGTATTTCTCCCCTGCCCTCCCCTCCTCTCTCCCCTGCCCTCCTGTCAGGTTTTCCAGGCAGGAACTAGGTTTGTGAGCCCTTGGGCCACTGCCGAGGAGTGGCAGCGGCAGGCAAAACCAACCCACACAGGGATAAGACAGAACTACTACTACTTAACATTTCTAAAGCGCTACTAGGGTTATGCAGCGCTGTACAGTTTAAACAAAAAAGGACAGTCCCTGCTCAAAGGAGCTTACAATCTAAAGGACGAAATGTCAAGTTGGGGCAGTCTAGAATTCTTGAATAGGGGTATAATGGTTAGGTGCCAAAGGCGACATTGAAGAGGTGGGCTTTGAGCAAGGATTTGAAGATGGGCAGGGAGGAGGCCTGGCATATGGGCTCAGGGAGTTTATTCCAAGCATGGGGGTGAGGCGAGGCAGAAAGGGCGAAGCCTGGAGTTGGCGGTGGTGGAGAAGGGTACTGAAAGGAGGGATTTGTCTTGAGAGCGGAGATTACGGGTAGGAACGTAAGGGGAGATGAGGGTAGAGAGGTAGGGAGGGGCTGCAGATCGAGTACATTTATAGGTTAGTAGGAGAAGCTTGAACTGTATGCGGTACCTGATCGGAAGCCAGTGAAGTGATTTGAGGAGAAGGGTGGTGTGAGTATATCAGTCCAGGTGGAAGATAAGACGTGCAGCAGAGTTCTGAACGGACTGAAGGGGGGATAGATGGCAGAGTGGGAGGCCAGTGAGGAGTAGGTTGCAGTAGTCAAGGCGAGAGGTAATGAGAGAGTGGATGAGAGTTCGGCGGTGTGCTCAGAGAAGAAAGGGCGAATTTTGCTGATGTTGTAGAGGAAGAAGCGACAGGTCTTGGCTATCTGCTGGATATGCGCAGAGAAGGAGAGGGAGGAGTCGAAGATGACTCCGAGGTTGCGGGCCGATGAGACGGGGACGATGAGGGTGTTATCCACTGAGATGGAGAAATGGGTTTGGGTGGGAAGACAATAAGCTCGGTCTTGGCCATGTTCAGTTTCAGGTGGCAGTTGGACATCCAGGCAGCAATGTCGGATAAGCAGGCCAATACTTTGGCCTGGGTTTCCGCAGTGATGTCAGGTGTGGAGAGATAAAGCTGGGTGTCGTCAGCATAAAGATGATATTGGAAACTATGAGATGAGATCAGGGAGCCCAGGGAAGAGGTGTAGATTGAAAAAAGAAGGGGTCCAAGGACAGATCCCTGAGGAACTCCAACAGAGAGCGGGATGGGGGTGAAGGAAGAACCATGAGAATGTACTCTGAAGGTATGGTGGGAGAGATAAGAGGAGAACCAGGAGAGGACAGAGCCCTGGAACCCAAACGAAGACAGTGTGGCAAGGAGTAAATTGTGATTGACAGTGTCAAAAGCGGCGGATAGGTCAAGGAGGATGAGGATGGAGTAGTGACCTTTGGATTTGGCAAGGAACAGGTCATTGCAGACTTTAGGTAGTGCTGTTTCTGTCGAGTGAAGGGGCGAAAGCCAGATTGAAGCGGATCGAGGATGGCATGAGAGGAGAGAAAATCAAGGCAACTCCACACAGGGATAAGACAGAACTCTGACAGGGACGGCTAGTCTTCACCTGCACTTGACCACCGTTCCTCTGGAGTTGAGCCCCTGGGTGCAGGTGGCCGGCAGGACTTACCGGACAGGGCAGGAACTGGATACCCACTAGGCAGGAAATGGACAGGCCAAAAAGGGTCAGGAACTGGAAGCTGCAGAGCAGCCACTAAAACAGGGTACAAATACTGACAGACAAGAGACAAGACTGAAAGCTGAAGAGCAGCCACTAAAACAGGGAACAAATACTACATAAGTACATAAGTAATGCCACACTGGGAAAAGACCAAAGGTCCATCGAGCCCAGCATCCTGTCCACGACAGTGGCCAATCCAGGCCAAGGGCATCTGGTGAGCTTCCCAAATGTACAAACATTCTATACATGTTATTCCTGGAATTATGGATTTTTCCCGTCCATTTAGTAGTGGTTTATGGACTTGTCCTTTAGGAAACCGTCTAACCGCTTTTTAAACTCTGCTAAGCTAACCGCCTTCACCACGTTCTCCAGCAACGAATTCCAGAGTTTAATTATGCGTTGGGTGAAGAAAAAGTTTCTCCAATTTGTTTTAAATTTACTACACTGTAGTTTCATTGCATGCCCCCTAGTCTTAGTATTTTTGGAAAGCGTGAACAGACGCTTCACATCCACCTGTTCCACTCTACTCAATATTTTATATACCTCTATCATGTCTCCCCTCAGCCGTCTCTTCTCCAAGCTGAAAAGCCCTAGCCTTCTTAGTCTTTCTTCATAGGGAAGTCGTCCCATCCCCACTATCATTTTAGTCGCCCTTCACTGCACCTTTTCCAATTCTACTATATCTTTCTTGAGATGCGGCAACCAGAATTGAACACAGTACTCAAGGTGTGGTCGAACCATGGAGCGATACAACGGCATTATAACATCCTCACACCTGTTTTCCATACCTTTCCTAATAATACCCAACATTCTATTCACTTTCCTAGCCGCAGCAGCACACTAAGCAGAAGGTTTCAGTGTATTATCGACGACGACACCCAGATCCCTTTCTTGGTCCGTAACTCCTAACATGGAACCTTTCATGACGTAGCTACAATTCGGGTTCTTTTTTCCCACATGCATCACCTTACACTTGCTCGCATTAAACGTCATCTGCCATTTAGCCGCCCAGTCTCCCAGTCTTGTAAGGTCCTTCTGTAATTTTTCGCGAGTTAACGACTTTGAATAACTTTGTGTCATCAGCAAATTTAATTACCTCGCTAGTTACTCCCATCTCTAAATCATTTATAAATATGTTAAAAAGCAGCAGTCCTAGCACAGATCCCAGAGGAACCCCACTAACTACCCTTCTCCATTGTGAATCCTGACCATTTAACCCCACTCTCTATTTCCTATCCTTCAACCAGTTTTTAATCCACAATAGGACATTTCCTCCTATCCCATGACCCTTCAATTTCCTCTGTAGCCTTTCTTGAGGTACCTTGTCAAACGCCTTTTGAAAATCCAGATGATTATTTTTTTTCTTTAGAGCGCTAAAGAGAATAGTGTTTTAAATATGATATATGGGGTAGGAGAGGGCATTCCAAAACCTTGGGGAAACACCCTAGAAAAACTCAGTCCCCCCTTAAAAAAAAACCCTAATTCCACAGGAGGAAGCATAAAACAGAGATGATCTCTTGAGCTTCCACAGCTTGTAACATGGTTTTTGCAGCTCTCCAGCTGCTATCATGTCCAAGTTTGTGTGACTAATATTTCAGCCATCTTGATTTGGCTTTCTTCAGTTTCTTCAGAGATTTGCCTGACGGAGTTCCTGGTGAAGATCATAGGGAGAGATAAGAGTGAAGAGATGCTGAGGAGCTGCAGAGTGAATGTACCTTGTAAGTCAATAAGAGAAGTTTGAACTATATGCAGAAACGGATAGGGAGCTAATGAAGTGACCTGAGGAGAGGGCTAATATAAGCATAGCAATACTGGCAGAATATAAGTCGTGCAGCAGAATTTTGATCAGATTGAAGGAAAGAGAGATGGCTTAATGTGAGACCTCTGGGAAGCAAGTTGCAGTAGTCTAATCAAGAGGTGATAAGAGTATGGACAAGGGTTTTGGTAGAATGTTCAGAAAGGAAGGGACAAATTTTGGTGATGTTTTAGCAGTCTGTTGGATATGTGTAGAGAAAGAAAGAGAGAGGAGTCAAAGATGACCCCAAGGTTGTGAGCTGATGAGACAGCTTGGTGCTGTGTGGTTGGTCTGGGTTCTGTTTTTTATGTAGTGGTTCTCAATCTAGATTGTACAGTCTCTGTGCAATCACATCTAAACACTTGGAGACAAGAGAAGTCGTTGGTCTCTATCTAATCAGTTTAAACTCTTGAAGGTGGGAAAGAGTTGGACACGGAACCACCAGGGCAGCTGCAAGAATCATAAAACAGAGATGTTCACTCACCAAGAATAGCAAGAGTATTGGCCTTTGCCAATGCAATATGCTGTCTTCAAATATTGATCCCTTAAGAAATTATGACAGAACGTGATTAATTGTCTCTTTAGGTCTTCCCAGTAACAATTTCCACCCAAATAATAACAGATGGGACAAGAATATATGAGACACAAGAATTAGAAGGGGTTACTTTCTAATGTTGGAAATTGAACCTACATGGGGTATGGTAAAAATATACAGGTGGTTGATAGGAGTGGAGGAGTGGCCTAGTGGTTAAAGCACTGGGCCTGACATCCAGAGGTAGCCAGGTCAAATCCCACTGCTGCTGCTTGTGATCTTGGGCAAGTCACTTAACTCTCCATTGCCTCAGGTACCAACTTAGATTGTGAGCCTTCCAGGGACAAAGAAGTACCTGAAAAGGTGTGAGCAAATTACTAATAATTATCATAAAATTCTAAGGGCTGCTTTTACCAAGCTGCAGCAGAAGGGGGCTGGCGTCAGCACCGAGGCCCTTTTTACTACAGCATGTAAAAAGGAAGTCTCTCTTTCCTGCAGGAAATGGCTGTGCAGCAAGTAAAGCACTTGCCGTGTGGCCATTTCAGGGGAGAGCCCTTACCACCACCCATTGGTGGTACTTCCTGTTTAGCGAGCAATAAGCCCATGTTGGGCTTACCACCATTTAGTAAAAGGGACCTTAAGTGGGGAATAGGAAAACATACACATAAAACATAATGCAGTAAAATTCAATGCTTCGGTCTTCACCAAAGAGGTTTGGAGAAATACTGGTGACACAAATGGTATTCAAAGCTGACGAGTCAGAGAAACTGAATGAAATCTCTATAAACCTGTAGGATGTAATGGTGCAATTTGACAAATTAAAGAGTAGCAAATCTCCTGGACCGGATGGTGTTCATCCCAGAGTACTGATAGAATTGAAAAATGAACTTGCAGAACTATTGTTAGCAATATGTAATTTTTCTATTGATAATTTATCTTTAAAATCAAGCATGGTACAGGAAGATTGGAGGGTGGCCAATGTAACGCCAATTTTTACAAAAAGATTCCAGAAGTGATCCGGGAAATTATAGACCGATGAGCCTGACGTCAGTGCCGGGCAAAATGGTAGAGACTATTATAAAGAACAAAGTTACTGAGCATATTTAAAAGCATGGATTAATGAGACAAAGCCAACATGGATTTAGTGAAGGGAAATCTTGCCTCACCGATCTATTACATTTCTTTGAAGGGGTGAACAAACAAGTGGATAAAGGTGAGCCAGTCGATATTGTGTATCTGAATTTTCAAAAGGCATTTGACAAATCACCTCATGAAAGACTCCAGAGGAAATTGGAAAGTCATGGGATAGGAGGTAGTGTCCTATTGTGGATTAAAAACTGGTTGAAAGATAGAAAACAGAGAGTAGGGTTAAATGGTCCGTATTCTCAATGGAGAAGGGCAGATAGTGGGGTTCCCCAGGGGTCTGTGCTGGGACTTCTGCTTTTTAACATATTTATAAATTATCTAGAGATTGGAGTAACTAGTGAGGTAATTAAATTTGCTGACAACACAAAGCTATTCAAAGTTGTTAAATCGCAAGAGGATTGTGAAAAATCATGAGGACCTTAAGAGACTGGGAGACTAGGCATCTAAATGGCAGATGTGAGCAAGTGCAAAGTGATGCATGTGGGAAAGAGGAACCCCAATTATAGCTACGTAATGCAAGGTTCCACATTAGGAGTCACCGACTAGTGAAAGGGATCTAGGCGTCATCGTGGATGATACATTGAAACCCTCTGCTCAGTGTGCGGCAGCCGCTAAGAAAGCAAATAGAATGTTAGGTATTATTAGGAAATGAATGGAAAACAAAAATGACAACGTTATAATGCCTTTGTATCTCTCCATGGTATGACTGCACCCACACCATCCTGAAATGAAATGCTTTGATGTACCCATGCATACCTCCTACCCACCCCCACCTTGCTAGACTGTCATTGAAATGCTTTGATGCTTCACTTATATATACTATCAACTAACACATTTGCTTATTTCCGATCTGACGAAGAAGGGCAACCTTCGAAAGCTAATCAAGAAATGTATTAAGTTATGTCCAATAAAAAAGGTACCATCTTATTTTCTTTTCCATGTTTTATTTTGTTTGATTTCTATTGATAACCTTCACTCAACATATAATTAAACTCTAAAATTTGTTGCCAGAGAATGTAGTAAAAGCAGTTAGCTTAGTGGACTTTAAAAAACGTTTGAATAGCGTCCTAAAGGAAAAGTTCATAGACCATTATTAAAATGGACTTGGAGAAAATCCACTGCTTATTTCTAGAATAAGCAGCATAAAATTTATTGTACTGTATTGAGATATTGCCAAGTACTAGTGACATGAATTGGCCACTATTGGAAACAGGATGCTGGGCTTGATGGACCTTTGGAGGGGCATAATCGAACGTCGTCGGCGATCTATTTTGGCGGAGGCGCTACAGCTGGCCGGAACCGTATTATCAAAAAAGAAGGCCGGCCATCTTTTTTTTCGATAATACGGTTTAACCCGGCCAAATGCCAGAGTTCGCCGGGATTGAGATGACCGGTTTTGATTTTCAGCGATAATGGAAAAATATGTCGGCGATCTCAAACCCGGCAACATCCAAGGCATTTGGTCGTGGGAGGAGCCAGCATTTGTAGTGCACTGGTCCCCCTCATGTGCCAGGACACCAACTGGGCACCCTAGGGGTCAGTGTGGTGGACTTCAGAAAAAGCTTCCACATGCATAGCGCCCTTACTTTGGGTGCTGAGCCCTGCAACCCCCCCCAAAACCCACTACCCACAAATGTAGAACACTACCGTAGCTCTTAGGGGTGAAGGGGGCAACTACATGTGGGTACAGTGGGTTTTGCAGGGCTCCCATTTACCAGCACAAGTGTTACAGGTAGGGGGGGATGGGCCTGGGTCCGCCTGCCTTACGTGCACTGCGGTACCCACTAAAAGTGCTCCAGAGACCTGCATACACGCAGACCTCTAGGACTTGTTGCTGCTGTATAACCTTGGCACACCAGTTGATACCTGAAGACTAATCTCTTTGAAAAAGTCCTTTATTGGAATAAGCACGTTTACTCACAGTTAACTGCAGATCAGAGGTTGTGCCCCACTGGCAAAGAGTCTCCCTGGTACTGAGATGAGCAGTAGGTCAGAGCTGGCAGAATGGTGTGCAATGCCCTCTTTCAGCAACATTCAAGGTAATAACTAAGTTCTCTAACGTGGGTAACACATGAAAGGGATCTAAAAGTGGCTTACAAAAATGGCCACTACCTCATGGACTACCGGAAACAAAACTGGACACACTCTGACCCAGTTAGCAGGGGGAAAAGCACCATGGGAGTAGAGCCCACTACCCTACACCCACCACAATGCATTGCTGATGTGACTCTGCAGTGCACCTAACAGAAAAGGTGTCACACTCACCCGAGAGCCACATCACAACCAGGGAACGGCTGTCAAAGGATAGAACACATTCTGCTGTCATGGAGGTGGGTACGGCATTTGAGGCTGGCATAGAGGCTGGCAAAATATGTTTTATTTGTATTTTTTTTATGTTTGAATTTGTTTTATTTCAATATATAAACAAGCATACAAACTTGTTTCAGAAATACAGCAAGAATATAACAAAAGTAAAGTTTCTATATAACTAAACAAATAAATTTCACGCTTCCTTAGACCACTAAATTTATACAAGTGGGAGGCGAAATGAATAGAGAAGTTTACATATACATAATAACTATATGAAATTAAATAGGCAGCATGTCTCTCATTTTCTTTTAAACTTTCAGTTGTTTCATTTCTATAAATAATTTAAGTTGTTCCGGAGAATAAAACACATATTTTGTTGTTCCCAGATTTACTATACATTTACATGGATACGCTAAAAAGAAGGAGGCCCCCACTTCCAACGTCTCCTTCTTTAAAGCCAAAAATGCCTTTCTCTTTATCTGGGTCTGTTTTGTAACATCGGGATAAATCCATATCCTCGCCCCTCCAAAGAGGGATTTCGCATTTTTAAAGTATAGTCTCATTACAGTGTCCAGATCCTGTTCGAAGACAAATGACACTAATAAGGTAGATCTCTGGGTAATATCTTCTAGGGATTGTTCCAACAATAGTGAAATATTATTTGAGTTTATTTGGCCTTTAGCCTCATCTCCCGGCCTTCTCTTTTCCCCTATAGGGCTTTCAATATAATAAATTTTATTTATCGGAGGCATAGAATCTTTCAAGAATTTGAAGTTTTCATTTAGGTATCTTTTGAATAAGTCTAACGGGGCATACCCAGGGGACTTAGGGAAATTCAGGACTCGAAGATTCAGGCGTCTATTATAGTTCTCTATATATTCTATTTTCCTTCTCAACTCAGTATTATCCTTTATTGCGGTTATTTTAAAGTTTTGTAGCTGTCCCAAGTCTTTTTCTACTTTGGTCATTTTCAAATCAAATTCTTGTTTCACTGAGTCTACCGTATTTTTCATTTCATCAAACTTCCCATTAAGGAGCTGTAACTCACCCGATGTTTTTTGCAAAATGTCCTCCATTTTGTTCAATTTATTCCAAATCATTTGTAGGTTCACCTCCGATGTTGTTATTTGAGGTATAACCTCAACCCCCAGCGTCTTCTTCGGCAGTCCTGGACCCTCTTTTGACGACTTCTCTGCCTCTCTTCCTGCAGCAAAGCCCGTCGTCTCCAGGGCTGTTTTCATCGCGGGGCACGGAGGGAATGACTGAGTTGATGGTGATAGGGAGACTTCCTCTCCCCGTGATGTTTCCTCTTCTCCGGCGAACGGCACTAGGGGATCCCCCTCCCGTATATCCTGAGAGAGGCTGGAGAAGAACCGTTCGATTCTCGGTTGTGTTGGCTTAGAGGTAGTGGGAGGCGAGGGAAGCCTTTTCACCACTCCTTTACGCTTTGTATGCGGCATAGTCAGGTAAGAAAGTAAAAGAAATTCTCCGAGAAATAATCGAACGTTCCGCAACCAGTCAACATGCGGCCATCTTGAAACGCCTCCCACTAGTTATTTTCACTCTTATTTGTATTTTTTTAGTGTGGGAGGGGGTTGGTGACCACTGGGGGAGTACGGGGAGGTCATCCCCGATCCCTTCTGGTGGTCATCTGCTCAGTTGGGGCACCTTTTTGAGGCTTGGTTGTGAAAATAAAAGGACCAAGTAAACCCGGCAAAATACTGCTTAACGCCACTTTTTTTTCCATTATCCGCGAAAGCTGGCCATCTGGTAGCCACGCCCATGCCTGCCCATGTCCCGCCTTCGCTATGCCGCCGACATGCCCCCTTGAACTTTCGCCGGCAAGGTGATGGGAAAGTGGGGATGCTGTCAAAAAAGCCGCTTTCAATTATACTGATTTGGCCGCTTTTGAGAGATCGCCGGCCATCTCCCGATTTATGTCGGGAAATGGCCGGCGATCACTTTTGAAAATGAGCTGGTTGGTCTGTCCCAGTATGGCAATAGTTATGAACTTATGACCGTGAGGAAAAGGAAGTGTTTTTAGAAATGCGTGCTTGCCTAAAATCCTTGAGAGCTTGCTATGGTTTGCAATATCCAGCCAAAATGACTGTCACCTTGAACAATACAACTCGTTCTTTCAGCTCCCTAGACCAGCTTCAGCTATATCTGGATCAGTTCCAATCACATGTCATGACCACCTGAATTTTCCTCGTTGTGCATGCTTCTCTGCTTCATGTGGTCTTCTGCTTATATGTTAGACTAATTGTCTCTTTACCTTTGCTCATGCTTGCTAACCAGATATATGTTAATGCATTACTTTATCTGCTGTATTCAATTGTGTTTCTTATACACACATACTAAATATTAGTGACAGTAATTTTACTTTCTTGCTTTTTCCTCAACATTTCTGCACCTCAGATGTTTGAATGGTTACATAAACTATAATAATTGTTCAAATATGATGTTTGGAGTTATATATACTAGTGTTTTTGTTTAGTAAAGCAGGGACTTGTCTTCTGCTCATAGCTCCATTTTTTATATAGGGGTCCTTTTACTAAGATGCTCCAAAAAATGGGCTATGCTAGCGTAGGCGCATGTTTTGGGTGTGAGCAGATCCATTTTTCAGCGCAACTGTAAAAAAGGCCTTTTTAAAATTTTTTTGCTGAAAATGAATGTGCGGCAAAATCAAGATTGGCACACGTCTATTTTGGGTCTGAGACCATACTGCCAGCCATTGACTTAGCGGTAAGGTCTCATGCGTTAACTGTGTGGTAATCATCTACGCGAATAGAATGACGACTACTGCCTGGTTTCTGCTGTGTGCCAGAAAATAAAAATTATGTAGCGGTCGCGTGTCAAAAATGAAATTACCGCCAGGGCCATGCGGTAGCCAGGAGGTAACTCCAAATTGTTGTGCGTTGTACACATGTAAGCGTCTATGCAGCTTAGTAAAAGGGCCCAATAGCTCCCTTTGCTTGAACTGTAATGATTCTTTATACTGATTTTTCCACTATTGTCCACAGATTAACTGCATCACTTTTCTTTTTATTACATGTCAAGAGAAAATGTTTTACACTATTGTATAGTGTTTTTCAGCATAATTTTGATATATGATAATGGCTAACCAGGACATTCCTTTGACCATAGTTTCCTGGAATATCAATGGTTTAAAGCATCCAATAAAAAGAAAAAATAAACATTCCTCCCAATATTCAGTGCTATTTAACTGGCCAGAATGACTGCTGACTGGTTAAATAGCACTTAACCGGCTATCTGTTGATATTCAGTGAGGGATAACTGGCTAACCTCTGCTGAATATCCCTGTTTAGCAGCTAGCAGATAACTGGTTATGAGGGGCATTTTCAATATGACATCTAAGTCCAACTTTGGATGTTTTACAAAAAATGTCCAAAATCCGAATAGGAAAGAAGGTCATTTTCAAAAAAGAAAAAATGTCTTTTGTTTTCGAAAATACTGTTACAAACAACGTTTTGTGATTTGGATGTTTTTGTTTTTTGGTCCGTTTTTGAAAAAAAAAAACGCCCAAGTGCAAAACGCACAAAATCAAGCCATTGGGATGTAGGAGGAGCCAGCATTTTTAGAAGACTGGTCCCCCTGACATCCCAGGACAGCAATAGGGCACCCTAGGGGGCACTGCATTGGACTTCATAAACTGCTCCCAGGTACACATCTCACCATTGCTCCCTTACCTTGTGTGCTGAAACCCCCAATACCCACCCAAAACCCACTACCCCAACTGTACACCACTACCATAGCCCTTATAGGTGAAGGGGGCACCTATATGTGGGTATAGTGGGTTTCTGGTGAGTTTTGGAGGGCTTACAGTTTCCTCCACAAATGTAACAGGTAGGGGGAGGAAGGAGCCTGGGTCCATCTGTCTGCAGTGCACTGCACCCAACACTAGACTACTCCAGGGACCTGCGCACTGTTCTAATGGACCTGAGTGTAACATCTGAGAGTGGCATAGAGTTTAGTAAGTAATGCTTTTCATCACATCTTTTGGGGGGTGGGGAGGTTAGTGACCACTGGGAGAATAAGGGGAGATCATTCCTGATTCCCTCCAGCGGTCATCTGGTTATTTAGAGCACCTTTTTGTGCCTTATTCATAATAAAAACAGATCTAGCTCAAAACATCTAAGTTTTAGTCCTGGATGTTTTTGTTTTGTTCCATTATGGCTGAAAAACATGTAAGTGTTAGGAACGCACAAGTTCCACCCTGAACATGCCTCTGGCACTCCCCTTGAGATTTGGACGCACTTCTGGTGGACTTCAGAGAATAATGTCTAAAAACAGGTTTTGAAAATACTGATTTGGATGTTTTTCTCTTTTGAAAATGAGCCCGTATGTCACCCGATATAACCGGCTATCTGTCAATTTTTAAAGCCAGTTTATTGGCCATATTTGGGCACTTGATATCTTTGGCCGGTTTAAAGTTAACCGGTTAAGTCTGAATATCGACTTAACCAGTTATCTTTAAACCAGCCAAAAATAAACTGGATATTCAATGCCAGTCACCGGAAACAGCTTGACATTGAATATCCGGGTTTAGCACCAACCACAGGAGTTAGCAAGTCTAACTCCCGCAGTCTGAATATCGGCCTTATTGTTCATTTGAAAATATTAAAACCATTCATAATTTGTTTACAGGAAACTCACATCCCTAGTACAAAGGCCTTTAGTAAAGATAACTGGATTTCTTTCTCTATAGACTCTCCAGCAGATGGTAGAAAATGGAGTTTCCATCATTTATCATAAAGATCTTAATCCAGTAATACTAGATCAGGAGACTGATATGTGTGGTAGATGGGTAATTCTGACACTGTCCATATATAATGAAACTATGACTTTTGCCAATATATATGCTTCAAATTCTGACTCTCCAGAATTTTTTACTGCTTTTATTTCAAAAATTGCAAAGATTTGCATCCATTCCAATTGTCCTTGTAGACCTATATGTGTGGACAGACACTCCAAAGTGCTCTTACCGTCTAAATCCTCTGCTACTCTGCATTCTGTTATGACTTACTTTTACCTACTAGACCCCTGGAGGCTGCAACATCCCTTAGCTAGAGAATACGCCTTCTTTTCTGCCTCCCACAACACCTTCTCTACACTTGACTACTTTTTACTCTTACACTCATTACTTGATTCCATTCTTTTTTTTTTTTTTTAAATCTTTTATTTATTTGCATTTACATTTTGCTTCAAGTACATACTCTTGAAACAGAAAAGATGATTACAAGTCAATATAGGTATTAGGAAATTAATTACAAACATTATTAAATCTTAATTTTTGATCTATTTACTCATCTTTAGCCCACAATAAGGAGGCATTATACAATTACAAAGGAAACCTTTAAATTATCTCTAGTTATAGAGAAACAATAGGAAAAAAGCGGCAGAAAAGAAGTACAAGTGATATTATACATATTATAGCGTAGAAGTTATCACATTGCTTGGTTGTGGCATAAGTGAACTAGCTAACTTAGCATCCAAAAAAAAGAGTTCAACTGTTTGGCATCAAAGAAAATATATTTAACCGAATTAAATTTCAAGACACATTTACAAGGAAAATGTAACCAAAATAATGCGCCCAACTGAAGAGCCTTCAGGCATAATTTAAGAAACTCGTCTTTTCTTTTGTGTAGTCTTAGAGACATCTGGGTACATTCGTATTTTACAATCAAGGAAATTTTGTTCTCTATTAAGAAAGTATTACTTGAGCATCCAGTCTCTATCAGGTTGTAAAATAAAAGTTACTTTAAGTGTTGCTGTTGTCAATCCCACTTTATCGTCTTCTAATATTTGTGTTAAATTTATATCCAAAGTTGCACTTCTGCTGTATGTTCATGATCTAAATCTTTCTTCAGGAAAGGCGTTACATAGTAAATTTTTGATATAGGTGGATGTTACTGTTCAGGAATTTTCAAAATCTCAGTTAAATATTTTTTGAAAGTGATAAGAGGTGAGATTGAAAGTTGCTTCAGAAAATTTATAAGCCTAAGGGTATTTGAACGTTGATAATTTTCCAGAATTTCAATCTTATTTTGTAGGTAAAGATTTTCTTTAATCATGTTAACTTGCATCTGTTGGCACTTTTAGAGTTATTTTCAATATCTTTCCCCATAGTTGCAATCTTTGTATCTAGTTTTGGTATTTTTTCAGACATAGAGTAAAGCTGTTGATTTAGAGATGTAAAGTTTTGTAGAAAAGAAGCTTCAAGGCCCACTAGGGCTTCCCATATTGTGTCTAGTGTTATAGTCTCAGGTTTCTTGGGCAGAAAGGACTTACATGGTAAGTCTAGCTGCAAGGTAGGATCCACCGGTAGCTGTTTCTCCAAGGCCAACAGATTTCCTCCAAGGAATTCTCCTCTCCTTCACCCGCTACTTCCAATGCAGGGATAGTCAGCGTCTCCATTCCCGAAATGGTGCCCACGCCTGGAGCCCCTGTTGACGTTCAAACATCCGGGTTCTCCAGAGCCACACTCGGGGATCCCGACAGCATAGGAGGGGGATTACGCATCTCGGGGCTTAATGATGTCTCCGCTTCTAGCGGGGAGCCTGGCTGACCTCTCCCCAGACTTCCCGACAATGAAGAAGCTCCCGCTAAAACACTCGACATTAAGAAGCGATCCAGTGTCTCCAGCGAAGGCAAAGGCAGCGCTGCAGGGCTAGCGCGTTGCCTTCTTCTCCTTTTGGGCGTCAGGAAACAGCGTTTTCAATAAAGTAGAAAGGTAAGTCTGGAGCAGCTTCCCTGACTTCTCATTCGGCCGCCATCTTGCCTCCCTCTTGATTCCGTTCTTAACACTTCTGCACCTCCCATAGTTATCTCTGATCATGCTCTGATCTCACTAACAATTAAGTGGAAAGCATCTGCTCCTCCTAGGTCGCCTGTATGGTGTTTACATAGAGGGGCATAATCGAACATGGCCAGCCATCTCTAAGGGCGGCCATCTCAGAGGATGGCGCCGCAAAGGGGCGGGGCGAACCGTATTATCGAACGAGATGGGCGGCCATCTTTTGTTTCGATAATACGGTTGGGGCCAGCCAAATCTCAACATTTAGGTCGAAATGTTGAAATCGCCGCACTTAGAGATGGTCGGCCTCAATTTTCAGCCATAAAGGAAACCGAAGCCGGCCATCTCAAAAATGACCAAATCCAAGCCCTTTGGTCGTGGGAGGGGCCAAGATTCGTAGTGCACTGGTCCCCCTGACATGCCAGGACACCAACCGGGCACCCTAGGGGGCACTGCAGTGGACTTCAATAATTGCTCCCAGGTACATAGCTCCCTTACCTTGGGTGCTGAACCCCCCAACCCCCCCCCCAAAACCCACTCCCCACAACTATCCACCACTACCATAGCCCTAAGGGGTGAAGGGGGGCACCTACATGTGGGTACAGTGGGTTTTGGGTGGGTTTTGAAGGGCTCCCATTTTCCACCACAAGTGTAACAGGTAGGAGGGGATGGGCCTGGGTCCGCCTGCCTGAAGTCCACTGCACCCACTAAAACTGCTCCAGAGATCTGCATACTGCTGCGATGGACCGGAGTATAACATTTGAGGGTGGCAAAAGAGGCTGGCAAAAAAAGTTTTTAAAGTTGTTTTTTTTAGGGTGGGAGGGGGTTAGTGACCACTGGGGGAGTCAGGGGAGGTCATCCCCGATTCCCTCCGGTGGTTATCTGGGCAATTCGGGCACTTTTTTGGGACTTGGACCTAAAAAAAAGGGACCAAATAAAGCAGACCAAATTCTCGTCAGGGCCGGCTTTCTTTTTTCCATTATCAGCTGAAGCCGGCCATCTCGTAAGCAAGCCCACGTCCCGCCTTCTGTACACTGCTAACACGCCCCCTTGAAGTTTGGCCGGCAGTTGAGGCTGGCGAAAATCGGCTTTCGATTATGCCGATTTCGCCGGCCTTGAGAGATGGGCAGCCATCTCCCGATTTGTGTCGGAAGATGGCCGCCTTTCACTTTCGAAAATAAGCTGGATAGTAACCTGCTAGCTGATGAAAAGGTCATGTCCCATATCAAGCAATTTATAACATAATTTTTTAAATTAATATCTTGCCAGAAGTTAACATTCTCACAGTTTAGAAAGCATTTAAAGCAGCTCTTAGAGGTGAATTGATTTCATTAAATGCTCACAAGATTAAAGAGATTAATGCTATTATAAAAAATATAGAAAAACAAATAAAGGAGGCAGAAAATAAATATATAGCTTCTGATGATCCATTGATACTCAATAAGCTGCATCTATTAAAATGTACCTTAAATAAACATATTAGTGCTAAGGCAGGGCATGACATTTTTGAGTGTAATTCCAGGCACTATGCCGAGTCTACTACTATTACTATTTAGCATTTCTATAGCACTACAAAGCGTATGCAGCGCTGCACAAACATAGAAGAAAGACAGTCCCTGCTCAAAGAGCTTACAATCTAGTAGACAAAAAATAAAGCAAACAAATCAATTAATGTGTAGAGGAAAGAGGAGAGGAGGGTAGGTGGAGGCGAGTGGATACAAGTGGTTATGAGTCAAAAGCATGTTAAAGAGGTGGGCTTTCAATCTAGATTTAAAGATGGTCAAGGATGGGGCAAGACATAGGGGCTCAGGAAGTCTATTCCAGGCATAGTGTGCAGTAAGACAGGAGGAGCGAAGTCTGGAGTTGGCAGTAGTGGAGAAGGGAACAGATAAGAAGGATTTATCCAGGCAACGGAGTGCACGGGAAGAGGTGTAGGGAAGAATGAGTGAGGCACTCCAACCCATTCCATAGCGGCAAACAAATACTTCCATTCCAACTTGTCAAAAATCTTTTCTGCATCAAGGGACAGGGCAACGATAGAGTGGAGGTAGGAATGAGCAATGTGGGAAAGTTGGAAAAAAAGTTGAGTGTTGTCTTGAATAAGATGGTCTGGCATAAAGCCCACCTGATTAGAGTTTATAATTTTCCCTATAACCTTCTTCAGTATCTTGGATTATATTTTATAATCCACATTAAGTAGAGATATTTTAGGGATTACTATGATCACTGCCTCAGAGAAATGACTATTACCAACGGTCTCTGGTGACAGATAATTAAAGAGTTTAGACATGATAGTAGACATGAACTTGAGCTACTACTGAAAAAAAGATGTGAGCAAAATCTAAATAAATAAATAAAATTATAATAGACAGTTCAGTTTTAAATAGTTTGTAAAATACTATTGGAATACCATTGGGCCCTGGTGTCTTATGTGTATTATTTCTTGGTTGGATATCTCTTGTTGAAGAGAATTAGAATCAAGGTCAGACCATTTAGGACCATGCAAGGAGGCTAAAAAATTATCTACTTGGGCAGAGGTACTGAAAGATTCTGATTGATATAGCTGAGAATCAAAGGAATGGAATGTCCTTGAATTGTCAGTCAAGGAGGAGGAGCTTTTGTTCTCAGACAGCTATATAGCTGGAATTTGGACTTTAACATGCATTCACTTTAGATAGTACGTTATAAGATCTTGATCTTATCTTCTCCTCCAACTGTTCACCCTCTAGTTTCCTTGCCTCTGATCTTCCCCTCTCTGATCACCATCTTATAACTTTCACACTTAAATCTCCTCCCTCCCAGTCCCGTCCTATCTTATCTAATTTATCTAGGAATCTTCATGGTATTGACCCTTCATCTCTATCCTCCCATGTTTCAAACCTCCTCTCGACTGTGGCACCATCCACGTCTGTCAACGAGGCTGTTTCTTCTTACAACAATATTCTATCCTCTGCCTTAGACACTCTTGCACCTTTGATGACCCGCCCTATAAGGCGTACAAAACCCCAACCTTGGCTGACTTCTAATATCCGCTACCTACGTTCCTATACCCACTCTGCCGAACACCTCTGGTGGAAATCTCGGGCCCTTGCTGATTTCTTACACTTTAAGTTCATGCTGACCTCCTTCCAATCTGCTCTTTTACGCGCCAAACAGGATTATTATATCCAACTGACTCTCTTGGCTCTAACCCTCAACTTCTCTTCACCACATTGAACTCTCTCCTCAAGGTGCCCCCTCCCCCAACTCCCCCTTCATTATCTCCTCAGACCCTTGCTGAATTCTTTCACGACAAGGTTCAAAGATAAACCTTGCATTCTCTACCTCGCCACCTCTCCCTCCACTAGTCCGTTCCCCTCTCTCTCCTTCCCCTCATTCCCTTCTCTCCTTTCCTGAAGTTACTATTGAGGAAACTACACTTCTCCTTTCCTCCTCAAAATGTACCACCTGTTCCTCTGATCCCATTCCCACCCACCTTCTTAATGCCATCTCTCCTGCTCTTATTCCTTTTATCTGTCACATTCTCAACCTCTCACTTTCCACTGCGACTGTCCCTGCTGCCTTTAAACATGCTGTAGTCACACCTCTCTTTAAGAAGCCTTCACTCGACCCTACTTGTCCCTCTAATTACCGACCCATCTCCCTCCTTCCTTTTCTCTCCAAATTACTTGAGCGTGCTGTTCACCGTTGCTGCCTTGATTTTCTCTCCTCACATGCTATTCTTGACCCACTACAATCTGGTTTTTGCCCTCTCCACTCAACCGAAACTGCGCTTAATAAAGTCTCCAATGACCTATTACTGGCTAAATCCAAAACCGAGCTTCTCATTTCCCCCCCCCCCAAACCCACCTCCCTGCTCCCCCCATTTTCTATTTCTGTTGATGGCTCTCTCATTCTCCCTGTCTCCTCAGCTCGAAACCTTGGGGTCATCTTTGACTCTTCTCTCTCCTTCTCTGCTCATATCCAGCAGATTGCCAAGACCTGTCGTTTCTTTCTTTACAACATCCGTAAAATCCGCCCCTTTCTTTCCGAGCACTCTACCAAAACCCTCATCCACACCCTTGTCACCTCTCGTTTAGACTACTGCAATCTGCTTCTTGCTGGCCTCCCACTTAGTCACCTCTCCCCTCTCCAGTCGGTTCAAAACTCTGCTGCCCGTCTCGTCTTCCGCCAGGGTCGCTTTACTCATACTACCCCTCTCCTCAAGTCGCTTCACTGGCTCCCTATCCATTTTCGCATCCTGTTCAAACTTCTACTGATTTAATGTACTCACTCTGCTGCTCCCCAGTATCTCTCCATACTCAAAATTATCATCCTATATCTCTACTTAATGTGGATTATAAAATATAATCCAAGAGACTGAAGAAGGTTATAGGGAAAATTATACACTCTAATCAGGTGGGCTTTATGCCAGACCATCTTATCCAAGACAACACTCAACTTTTTTTCCAACTTTCCCACATTGCTCATTCCTACCTCCACTCTATCGTTGCCCTGTCCCTTGATGCAGAAAAGGTTTTTGACAGGTTGGAATGGAAGTATTTGTTTGCCGCTATGGAATGGGTTGGAGTGCCTCACTCGTCCTTCCCTACACCCCTTCCTGTGCACTCCGTTCCCTGGATAAATCCTTCTTCTCTGTTCCCTTCTCCGCTACTGCCAACTCCAGACTTCGCTCCTCCTGTCTTGCTGCGCACTACGCCTGGAATAGACTTCCTGAGCCCCTATGTCTTGCCCCATCCTTGACCATCTTTAAATCTTGAAATTCCATGTGTAAAGGGGGAAAGGATAGTGATAGGAGTGTACTACCATCCGCCTGGCCAGGATGAACAGACATGCAGAAATGTTAAAGGAATTTAGGGATGCAAACAAACTGGGCAACACAATAATAATGGGTGATTTCAATTACCCCGATATAGACTGGGTAAATGTAACATCGGGGCATGCTAGGGAGGTAAACTTCCTTGATGAAATCAAGGACAGCTCCATGGAGCAGCTGGTACAGGAGCCGACGAGAGAAGGAAAAATTCTAGACCTAGTCCTTAGTGGAGCACATGATCTGGTGCGGGAGGTAATGGTGCCGGGGCCGCTTGATAACAGTGATCATAATATGATCGATTTGATATTAGCTTTGAGTAAGTATACATAGGAAATCAAATATGTTAGCGTTTAACTTTATAAAAGGAGACTATGATAAAATGAGAAGAACGGTGAAAAAAAAACTTAGAGAAGCGGCTGCGAGGGTCAAAAATTTACATCAGGCGTGGATGCTGTTCAAAACACCATCCTGGAAGCCCAGGCCAAATATATTCCGCATATTAAAAAAGGAGGACGGAAGACCAAACGACAGCCAGCGTGGTTAAAAAGTGAGGTGAAGGAAGCTATTAGAGCTAAAAGAAAATCCTTCAGAAAATGGAAGAAGGAACCGACTGAAAATAATAAGAAACAGCATAAGGAATGTCAAGTCAAATGCAAAGCACTGATAAGGAAGGCTAAGAGGGACTTCGAAAAAAAGATTGCGTTGGAGGCAAAAACACATAGAGGCATATTTTCAAAGCACTTTGGGAGGCTAAGTTCCATAGGTTTCTATGGAACTTTGGGAGGCTAAGTGCTTTGAAAATGAGCTTGATAGTAAATTTTTTTTTTAGGTATATTAAAAGCAGAAAGCCGGTTGGATCGCTAGATGACCGAGGAGTAAAAGGGGCAATCAGGGAAGACAAAGCTGTAGCGGAGAGATTAAATGAATTCTTTGCTTCGGTCTTCACCAAGGAAGATTTGGGTGGGATACCGATGCCGGAAATGGTATTTGAAGCTGACAAGTCGGAGAAACTTAATAAATTCTCTGTAAACCTGGAAGATGTAATGGGGCAGTTCTACAAACTGAAGAGTAGCAAATCTCCTGGACCGGATGGTATTCATCCCAGAGTACTGATAGAACTGGAAAATGAGCTTGCGGAGCTATTATTAGTAATATGTAATTTATCCTTAAAATCGAGCGTGTTACCGGAAGACTGGAGGGTGGCCAATGTAACGCCGATTTTTTAAAAATGTTCTAGAGGAGATCCGGGAAATTATAGACCGGTGAGTCTAACTATTATTAAGAATAAAATTACAGAGCATATTCAAAAGCATGGATTAATGAGACAAAGTCAACATGGATTTAGTGAAGGGAAATCTTGCCTCACCAATCTACTACATTTCTTTGAAGGGGTGAGCAAACATGTGGATAAAGGTGAGCCTGTGTATCTGGATTTTCAGAAGGCGTTTGACAAAGTACCTCATGAAAGACTCTAGAGGAAATTGGAGAGTCATGGGATAGGAGGTAGTGTTCTATTGTGGATTAAAAACTGGTTAAAAATAGAAAACAGAGAGTAGGGTTAAATGGTCAGTATTCTCAATGGAGAAGGGTAGTTAGTGGGGTTCCCCAGGGGTCTGTGCTGGGACCGCTGCTTTTTAACATATTTATAAATGACCTAAACATGGGAGTAACTAGTAAAGTAATTAAATTCGCTGATGCCACAAAGTTGTTCAAAAGTTGTTAAATTGCGGGAGGATTGTGAAAAATTACAAGAGGACCATACTACACAGGGAGACTGGACGTCTAAATGGCAGATGATGTTTAATGTGAGCAAGTGCAAAGTGATGCATGTGGGAAAGTGGAACCCGAATTATAGCTAGGTCATGCAAGGTTCCACGTTAGGAGTCACGGACCAAGAAAGGGATCTAGATGTCGTCGTTGATGATACGTTGAAACCTTCTGCTCAGTGTGCTGCTGCAGCTAAGAAAGCAATTAGAATGTTAGGTATTATTAGGAAAGGAATGGAAAACAAAAATGAGGATGTTATAATGCCTTTGTATCGCTCCATGGTGCGACCGCACCTCGAATATTGGGTTCAATTCTGGTTGCCGCATCTCAAAAAAGATATAGTGGAATTAGAAAAGGTGCAGAGAAGAACAACGAAAATGATAAAGGGGATGGGACAACTTCCCTATGAGGAAAGGCTAAAGTGGCTAGGGCTCTTCAGCTTGGAGAAAAGGCGGCTGAGGGGGGAGATATGATAGAGGTCTATAAAATAATAGTGGAGTTGAACGGGTAGATGTGAAGCGTCTGTTTTCGCTTTCCAAAAATACTAAGACTAGGGGGCATGCGATGAAACTACAATGTAGTAAATTTAAAACGAATTGGAGAAAATATTTCTTCACTCAACGTGTAATTAAACTCTGGAATTCATTGCCAGAGAATGTGGTAAAGGCGGTTAGTTTAGCAGAGTTTTAAAAAGTGTTTATTTACACCTTATATGTATGTAAACAAATTGGCGACCGCGGAAGGACGCGGCTGCCGTTGTTCTGATTTAGTTTTTGGATTGGTAATCGTGTGACTTTCTTTCCTATGATCTCCAGAAATGGCCAGCCTGGATTGAGTAGGTTATAGACTGTCAATCAGCTGAACCGTGAGTATATCTTGAGGCAGTCTTTTGAAAATTTGCTTTTTTATTTTTATTCTTGTATCTTTCATTATCTATATTATTGTTTGCTGTGTATTTTGCTAGCTTAGGCATTGTTTGTTATTACATCATGAGACCTTTTCAGTCTAAGAAGGAACCATCCCCTCAACCCGCTGCAGAGGGTCAGGGAGAAACATCTATCACTCCTTATGTTTTGTATGTAGGTAGCCAAAAGAATTGCTCACCCCTTGTGCATGTTAAGGATACTTTTCCCTTTGAGGCACCCGTTATTCAAAAGGTTTGTGAGAAATGGGCAGGATATGCAACTAAGGACCCATTCCTGGCATGGCCAGGCACGGGCTCATTTGCTCGTCCCCAACTATTGTCAGTTCAAAAGTACATTCAACAGCACAAAAAGGGTAAATCCCTTCAGAAACATCTGCATGTTCTTAATCTCTTTATGGTAACGGCAGATTTGTTTCATTCTGACAAAATGAAAATGGATACACAGGCACGTGAAATTGCTCGTATGAGGGCGGATGAGGAGGCTCAGAAGCAACCCCCGCCATATCAGACTTCGCTAGGTCCTCACCTAACTTGTCCTAATTTAAATAGGGATCCTAAAGACCCTAAACCTGCGTTAGGATACTGTTCTATTTTTGGTGACCCTCCTCCCCAAGAGTTTCTTCAGGATTCGGTAGATCCAATGCCCTCATTTACACCTCATTCCACACCTAAGTCTACTTCCACTTCCCTATACCCGTCCACACAACTTTTAGAGAATTTCCGGTATGAAGCGCCCGACACTGAGAAACCTGCTTATAGTGTTTCAGGAGTTTTAAATATTCAGCCCTTGGACAGCCAAGGAAGCCCCTCCAAGAATCCCTTTGTTACCCCTTGCAAGGGCGCGGAAGGCACGACCAGTGTTCCCGCCACCCCTACTGCTACAATCTCTCAAACGCCCTCATCTTCTCTATCTCTTTATTCTCCTCTTTTACAACATATACAGAAAATCTATGTTGAAAAACATACAGAGCTTTATGGTTACAAGTGGTGGGATGAAGTCGTGGCTCAAATAGCTGCCCATGGGATTCAACTACCCTTTTTGTCAAATGGTCCAAATACTCTTTCAGATTTATTTGAAGTGGAAGGCATTCTTAGAACTAACCTATGTCAGGCCCCCGGTTTTAAGTTTTACATAGAGGGTCTTACAATGGCCAAAGATTGTTTACAGCATAACCCCCTTCAGATAACTGCCCCCATTTTAATAAAACACGATAATACCAGCGCTCCATTGGACACTTATAAGCCCTACACTCCCATTGACATTAGTACTATCATTACCAAATTGCCCAGTATCCAGAAAGGTAGCCGCATCTGGCTGGAAGCGGTTGACCAGAACACTTTGGGTACTAGGCTAGCAATTGGTGATTTTAAAGCTTTGTGTGCAGCTTCGGGAATTAGTCTCCCACAATTGGGGCAACAGGCTGAAATGCAGATGCTTACATTTCCTGATGCGGATGGTCACCCATTTGAAGGGCGCGCACGCACCGGGTTAAGTAATGCCCTAAATGTGCTTTATCCTATACCAGTAGATTTTTCTTCCATTACGTCCCTTAAATGGGATCATAAAGAACCATTCACCACACATTTAAGTAAATGTTTGTCATTATACAAGGCTCAGACAGGACAGGATGGTGATATACAGCCCGGATGCGCTGTTTTCATGCATCTTTTCTACCACACATTACCCACAAATATGAGATCCAATCTAGATGGTGTAGTTGCTCTCATGACAAAGCCATGGCCTGAGATTCGTGCTACTTTACTACATTTCAGCACAATTCACTGTAAGGTTGTTGAGGGCCCACAAAAAGACCAACAGAAACTGGCAACAAAATTACTTACTCTGCAGATCAAAGATCTAGAACAGAAGCACCTCGCTGATCCCGGTCAAGATCAGAAGGTCGCCAAAACACAGGAAACTATGCAAGACAACATTTCTGATCAAATTTTTTGGGTTTCTCCTACTCCCATAGTCCCCCGAGGTAGAGGTATGCGTTGAGGTCAAGTAACTAGGGGTCGCCCATATGGCCGCCCCTCACCCGATCGTAGACAGGTACAATGTTGGAATTGTGGCCTGTTTGGACATTTCGCTTCAGAATGCCGTAAGCCCCCACAACAGCAGTATAATTATCCAAATGTATCTCCTGATCAACAACAGCCCCCTCGCAATACACGTCCACCAGCTTTTCCTACCTGGCAGCCTCCGGCTGGCCAAGATCAAGGGCCAGCGGACCAGGGTATATATTGACTATCACAGCAGCAGCAGGGTCCTACTATCTTTTTAGGTAAAGCCGAACCATATATCACATTGGCTGTAGGTCCTAAGCAAGTTCCTATTAAATTTTTATTGGACACCGGAGCCACTACATCTGTCCTTAGCTATCGGCCTGATGGAATTCAGGTTTCTAAATCTGAAAGTGCTACCATTGGTTTTGATGGCCAATCCCGTAAAAGTATAATGACCACTGAGACGTCAGTAATTCTAAATTTACAGAATCATGAATCTCGCCAAGCCTTTACTGAATTCATTCTCGCCCCGCACTGCCCTGTAAATTTGTGTGGTAGAGATTTACTACAACAGTTAAATTTGAACTTGTCTTTTACTCCACCTTCCCTTCTTACAATGGTCCAGCAAATCGCAGATCCCCTTGACACTTTGCCCCAATCAATATGGAGTACTGACCAAAACCCTTATGGTCTTGCAAAGAATGCTTCAGCACATCACATTATATTAAAGGACCCTGAACAGGGAGGTCCTACTGTAGCGCCATACCCTGTCCACCGTTCTTTAATGGAGAAAGCACAACATCATATTCACAATCTACTTTTTCACCAAATTATTGAACCTTCTTTGTCACCCTATAATACGCCACTTTTTCCGGTGCCCAAGAATGAGACAGATGTTCGTATAGTACATGACTTACGAGCACTTAACGATTTGATTAAACCTTCTTTTCCGGTTTGCGCAAACCCTGCCACCCTTCTGCAAAGTCAACCTATACATGCTTTTCATTCTGTCATAGATTTATCTAATGCATTCTTTTCTATCCCTTTACATGAGGATTCTCGTGATCTTACCTCCTTTGTTTTTCAAAATCAAGCATACCGCTGGACGCGTATGCCTCAGGGTTTTACCGACAGCCCTACTGTCTTTTCCAAACAGCTCATGTCTGATCTCGCTGACTTCATTTCACTTTTACCTTCAAATGTTTCCCTGTTTGTCTATGTTGATGACATTCTATTATCTGCGCCAACTCGAGAATTGTGTATCAAATATACACTAGATCTTTTTCTTTTACTGTATTCTCTCGGGTATAAGTGCAACAGATCTAAATGTCAACTAGCCTCTCCAGTAGTTACTTTCCTCGGTCAACAAATTGGCAAAGATAGACACATGTTAGACAAAGAACTGTTAACTAATGTACAGGCTGTCACAATGCCCACTTGTCTCAAATCCCTACGATCCATTCTTGGTTTACTAAACTATTGCAGACATTGGATACCAAATTATTCAGCACAAATTATGCCTCTTTACTCTTATCTCCAAGTACCTGCCGGTTCCTGTTCACATACCCCAATTGTTCTTACCCCAGAACACCAATCTCTGTTATCCTCCATCATTGCCAATATTTCTGCTTGTGATCCCTTATCCACTGTTAATCCGTCTCAGCCCGTGCATGTCTGGGTTACTGACCATACAGATACTTGGGCTGCTTTCATAAATCAAGAAAATGATCTGACTTTCCCAGTATGCTTTTTGTCAGGGACTTTCTCAGCAATTAAAAGGGGTTTTCCACCCTTTTCCAAACATCTAGTTGCGGTTTGTGCAGCAATTTCCAAATGGAGATCTATTATGCCACATTCATCCATCATTCTTCACACCCAACATTCAGTTCATCATATGATGTCTGCTAGTCAGGCCGCACTCACTAGTACCCGGTACGGAAAATATCAGGCTATTTTACTAGGTCAAGATATTACAACGAAACCAGTAACAGAGCAACAGTCCAAACAATTAGCATTGTTGTTTCCCCCCTCAGTACTCTTAACTCATCCCGACTCTAAGCCACCGTGGCTCACTTTACAGTTTACCCCGGTGGAGGGAGGAGTTATATGGTTTACAGATGGTGCCAGCCATGAAGGTATTTCTGCACTTGCAGCATTACAAGTCAACACTGATTTAAAAATAATACAGAAACACCAACTATTGTGTCCACACCAGCACACAGCACAGCATCAGAATTACTAGCAGTTATAACCGCCATACAACACACGCCGCGGCAAACTTCAGCTACAATTTATTCTGACAGTTCTTATGTTATTAGCTCATTGCAGTACCATCTCCTGAAATGGCAACGTAGAGGTTTTATTACATCTAATGGTAAAACATTACAGCACCTCCGTTATTGGGAATTGCTTTTTGATCTACTTCAGGCCCGTGAGGCTTTAGGGGTTAAGACAGCTTTTATTTGGGTCCCCGCACATACAGGTGCTAACAGTTTTGAAGCCCGTGGTAATCATCTTGCTGATACAGTGGCTACGGAAGTTGTTAGTTCCCAGGCTATTCCCTTATGCATGGTTGTTACACGCACTGGTAAAAGTACTGCCCAGACTATTCTACCCCCCACACCAGTGGAGCAAGCAATCTGGAAAAATACAGGGTGTATCTCTACTTCTACCGGATGGATACATCCTTCCGGCAAAGCTTGTTTGTCCACAGCTGAAGCTATTACTAAACTTACTGCAATACATAGTGAGCACCATGACTCTATTTCAGCTTTGGTTGATTCTTTATCTTTACTGTATTGGAACCCCAATCTTAGGGAACTGGCGGAATCTATTGTTAAAACATGTCTTTCTTGTGCTGTGACCATTCCCCGTAGAGGTCCAGCCATACCCAAGGGATGTTTGCCTACTCCAACAGGACCAGGTATTGAATGGCATATTGACTTTACTGATATGATCCACCCCATACAAGGTAAATGCTATATCCTTTTATGGGTCGATGCTTTCTCAAGATGGGTGGAAGCATTTCCCTGTACTAAGGAGACAGCCCATGTGGTTGTACAATCTTTAATTCGACATATCATGCCAGCACATGGTTGTCCACATAAAATTGTTTCAGATAATGGTTCAAATTTTAACAATGTACTTATGCAGGAATTGCAGACTATCTTGAATATCACTCACCGCAAGGTGTCAGTATATAGCCCGACCTCTAATGGTCTGGTTGAACGATACAATGGTATACTGAAAACTAAATTGAGAACATTGTTGCATGACTTGGAGTCTGTGGCTCCACATAATAAGTACAATTGGTATGATTTACTTCTAGTGGCTTTAATGTCTATACGTAGCTCGCCACTGAGTAAATTAAAAATTTCACCTTTTCAATTGCAAACAGGCAGACATATGAGAACGCCTGTTGTTACTCCGTTGCATACGCCTCAAGTCTACTGGCAGCAATTGCAACCTGTTATGGAACTGGTTCAGTCTTTAGCTAAACCAACTCAGAAAGAGTCTTGTTGGGACAGAGGTGATGATCTTTCTCTTTCCTTTTCCATAGGACAGCAGGTCTTAAGAAAAAACTTCACTCACAAAACCTGGAAGGATCCAGTTTATGTGGGACCATACACTATCACTGATTTAACTCGCACAGCAGCAAAGTTGTCAGATCATACCACCTGGATACATTTATCTGATTTACGCAAGGCTCCTGATCCAGGACCACCTGAGCAAGTTGAAACCATCATTGTACCCCCAGAAGGCATTGGTTAACAACATTATCAGTACAAAAAAATTATGAAGGTTTTTGTAATCTGTCTGCTGGTAGGACTTACTTATGGACTCAATACATATGTTGAAAGAATTCAACATGCCTTAAAGACTCTTAATCTGACTAACTGTATTATTTGCACTCCGCTTGTCACTTCTGTAACTACCATTCCGGCACATGTCCACCCTTATTCTATGATTAAGTTGCAAGGTATTCATAACTGTTTTAGTGATGGTACCTGCCACTTAGGTCAGGGTCATGAGCAAAGGCAATATTGGATCAATGTTACTGCACAACGCCTGCCTTCCTTATTTGTTCATACTACTCCTGCATTAAACTATTGGTGTCTGATAAATTCTAGTTCGCTTCAGGGTGAGAAACCTAATGTTTTATGTAATTACACTTATGACATACTATCCCAGAATTGGACTGTATTACAGGGATCCTATGTCATAAATCAGACTGCAACGTCTGTGGCCTGTGCTAACAAACCAACTTGTAACCGGACAATGACTACCTCTTATGTTACCTCTACTAACCTTACTCTCACTAATTTGACTTTCTTCTTTTCATTATGTCAATTTAATGCCTCTTCCACGCAAGCCATTACTACTGTGCCTACTGCTTGTTCTTCAGATAAGGAACCAAATAATCCTATTTTTCCTTTTTCTCAAAAATTTGCTTTATATCATAACCTAACTTCTCTACGGTCTTTACGGTTAGGGAACTATTTGTTATGTGATAATATCCTGTACACTTATCTTCCATCATTTTATAAGTTCTGCACTCTTGTTCAATTAAATTTATTTGATTTGATCATTCCATTAAATGCCACATCACATGGTTCTAATAGTCAGAAACGACGTAAAAGAGATGTTTCCAGTACCTCCTTTAGTAATTTAACAGGAGATGATCAAGCTTTACAATTAGCATTAGATTATATTAACAGTACATATCCTATGACCAAGAAACGTCTAGATGCCTTATCAGCCACTGGATGGATTCCATTTGCAGGATCTGCCATTGCAGCTGAAATGGGTATGTCAATCAGACGCTTACAATCACTATTACATGTTGTAACACATGAATTAGACATAGCTATAACAGCAATTCAAGAGGAAATTGATGATACAGCAAGATATGCAATGCACACACGCATGGCAGTTGATTTTATGTTAGCACAATCTGGAGGAGTATGCAGAATAGTGAATGATACATCATGTTGTTCAGTTATTAGAAATCAATCAATAATAGTGAAAAATGCAATGCAGCGCATTCTTTCTCTAGCAAGAACTCAAGTAAGTGATTATGAAGGAATATTAGACACGTCATGGTGGGATACCATAAAAAATTGGTTTGGAGGATTAGGTCCATGGTTAAGAGGGATTGTGACTGGATGTATTGTTTTCATATGTGTTGCAGGACTCTTATTATGTTGTTTGCCTTGTTTGCTTAGCTGCTGCAGACGAGCATGTCAAAATTCATTGAAGATGACCATGGTAACTCAGATACAAAATGTAATGCCTGCTGAAACCAGTGACTATGAACCAAACTGTCCTGGGTTACTGATGACTCCCGAAAGTTCTATGGTTTGATAGAAAATGTTTGTCATTGCCATGACGGCCTGAGGTGTTACCTATTTATAGGATGATGCCCAGTCTAACAGTGATGAAAACTATAACCATGAAATTTTGGTGAACCTTGCTTTACAAGGTTCAAGGGAGGATTTGTTAAATATAATGAGGAAAAAAGAAAGTTCCTATGGTCAGTGGAATGCAAGCATTAAGGTAAAAAAGCTATAAGTCATAAACCTGTGAAAATAATAAGGGAGTCATAGAATCAGCCTTGAGCTGGGTAACCTTGTGTGAAGCAGAGAAAGTCTGTGCAAGGAGGCAGAAAGAATGTTTCTGGCATTTGTAGATAAGGAAGAAAAGAAAGAACAGGCAGGCTTCAAAGGAAAGGGTTGCTGACGTGCAGGTATTGGGTGCAGCACGAATGTAAGTGTATATAAACTGAGGAGAATATATGTATCTTAAGCAAGGCAAACATATATCTTTGTATTACTGCTGAGCAAACATATATCTCTGTAGTTTAGCAGAGTTTTAAAAAGGGTTTGGACGGCTTCCTAAAGGAAAAGTCCATAGACCATTATTAAATGGACTAGGGGAAAATCCACTATTTCTGGGATATGCAGTATAAAATGTTTTGTACTTTTTGGGAATCTTGCCAGGTATTTGTAACTTGGATTGGCCACTGTTGGAAACAGGAAGCTGGGCTTGATGGACCTTTGGTCTTTCCCAGTATGGCAATACTTATGTACTTATGTAAATGTAAAGTTTTGAGGGAAATTAAGTCTGCTTGTTTCTGTGTGGTTTAGTGTCCACATCCTGTTTCCTTAGTGACAGGAAAAAAATGTAAAACACTCCAAGATGTAATGAGCATAAAAGTTAAATTTCATTATATTGTGATTTTTATTCTGATTTGTGAGCTGAAATAAGGTATAGAACCTCTTACATAGGTATGACTATGCTCTGACACTGTAAATAATTGGAAATGTTGAATAGTGTCCTAACAGATGGAAAGTTGCAATAAGGGACAAATTAATTGACCAGACCAAAAATAACTGACTATTTCTGCTTCTGCATTATGCAATAGGATGGTGCACAAAAACCAAGGGTCCTGAACGCTTTTCCCAGGCTTTGAGGGATTTATAAGGACCCAGTCCCTCCATTCTGGTACAGTATGTAGATGATTTACTCGTGTTTGCTGATAGTTCACTGTGCTACATCCCTGGGCTCTGTACACTACCTTACGCCTAACTATTACCCGCTTTCTTATATAATACAGGATAATTATCTACGCTTTCCCATTGATCATAGGTCGCTTATGCATCCATTCTTTTATGCACTCCCTAGCCACACGGCTGTTATCTCTGAATGCATTCTATATCCTATTAACCCCCGTTCCTTCGCCTTCAACGTAGCACTGGTAATCTATTCCTTTGACATACCTTTCCTTTTTTTTGTCCGAGCACCCTACTATGGCCTCTTATTGATCACTATCTGTTTTCAATCTTTTTGTGTTTCACTCTCCTTATACTTTATTAAAGTGGGTTCGTTTCTTTTACTATTTTTTTCTTCACACACATTTCAAGAGTGTATTTTGTTTCCCAGTATTTTACAATTTGCTAATCATTCGCTATCATATTGTGTATTCAAGCGAACAAGGGATTACTTTAAGTATGGTGTTCAGGATGTGGTAACAGCGGTTAGCATATCTGGGTTTAAAAGGCTCAATGTGGCTTACATAGTACCGTGAAGTCCAGTAGAGGAACAAATACAAGGTGATGTTGTGGTCACTAAGGTAGATATGCTTCAGGTACAATTAGGGTCGAAGATAGGGAAGGTTATAAAGTGTCCGGTTCGATCTTTGGTGTTGCTGTGTTGCAGAGTTTGAGCCTTTATGTTGGGTTGGTGAGGTATGCCTTATTGAACAGGTTGGTTTTTAGTGATTTCCTGAAGTTTAGATGGTCGTAGATTGTTTTCACAGCTTTTGGCAATGCGTTCCATAGACATGTGCTTATGCATAGGTTGCTTTGTATTTGAGTCCTTTGCAGTTTGGGTAGTGGAGGTTTAGGTATGTTCGTGATGATCCGGTTCTGTTTCTGGTTGGTAGATCAATGAGGTCCGTCATGTATCCTGGGACTTCACCGTAGATAATCTTGTGGACCAGGGTGCAGATTTTGAAAGTAATACGTTCTTTGATTGGTAGCCAGTGCAGTTTTTCTCAGAGGGGTTTGGCACTTTCAAATCGTGATATACCGAATATCACCCTGGCTGCTGTGTTTTGGGCGGTCTGGAGTTTCTTTATGAGTTGTTCTTCACATCCCGTATAGATTCCATTGCAGTAGTCTACATGGCTTAGAACCATTGATTGTATTAGGTTACAGAAAATTTCCCTCGGGAAGAAAGGTTTTGCACGTTTAAGTTTCCACATTGAATGGGACATTTTCTTAGTAGTGGAGTTGGCTCTCAAGTGTAAGATTGTGGTTAATTGTGACGCCGAGTATTTTTAGGCTATCTGAAAAAGGAAGAATGTGGTCTGGGATGTTTATGGTTGTGGGCTTGTAGTTATTGTGTTGGCTTGAGAGGATGAGGCAGTGGGTTTTTTCAGTGTTCAGTTTCAGTTGAAATGAGTTTGCCCAAGAGTTCATGGTGTTCAGGCCGAGCTTGATTTCATTGGTAATATCTGTCAGATCGTGTCTGAAGGGAATGTAGATTGTGACATTGTCTGCATAGATGAACGGGTTGAGGCCTTGATTGGATAAGGACTTGCTCAGTGGGATCATCATTATGTTGAAGAGTGTTGGTGATAATGGTGATCCTTGAGGTACTACGCAGTCTGCTTTCCACGGTGATGATATGTTTGTCTTTGATTTTACTTGGTATATTCTGGTGGTTAGGAAACCCTTGATCCAGCTAAGTATATTTCCGCCAATCCCAAAGTGGTTTAGGAGCCATAGTAGTATATTGTGATTTACCATGTTGAATGCGCTTCACATGCTGAATTGGAGGAGAAGAATGTTTTTACTTGTGGCTATTTCATGTTTGAATTTGGCCAGGAGAGTGATTACTACAGTTTCAGTACTATGGAGGGGGCGGAATCCTGATTGTGATTCATGTAATATTGAGAACTTGTCCATGTAGTCAGTGAGCTGTTTGATCACCAGGCTCTCCATCAGTTTGACTACTAGTGGGATAGATGCAACTGGGCGGTAGTTGGTGAGATCATTCGTTTTTTTTCTTTGTGTCTTTTGGTATTGGGGTGAGTAGGATGTTGCCATGTTCCTCAGGGAAGACACCTTGTTGGAGCATGTAATTTAGGTAGGATGTAAGGTCTACTATAAAGAGATTGGGGGCGGATTTGAGTAGATGGCTGGGGCAGATGTCCAGTTTGCAGTGGGTATTGGAGAATCCATGAATCCCTTGGGTAACTGATTCAGCGATGAGGAGAGCAAATTTTGACCAGGTGCGATCTGCTGGGCATTCTCCCGAGGTTGAGTCCAATCCATTGATGAAGATTTTGATATCGGTGTTGTGCTGAGGAAGTGTGTTGCGTAATTTTATTATTTTTTCATTGAAGTATTTAGCAAGTTTATCTGCAGATGGGATATCCGTGTTGGTTGTGGTGACTGGGGTGGTGTCAAGTAACTTGTTCACAAGTTGAAATAGTTTCTTCAGGTCTTTATAATTTGGTCCTATTTTGGTTTTGTAATAAGTCCTTTTGGTCTGTCTTACAGCATATTTGTATTTTCTTTGTATTTGTTTCCATGCGTTGAATGTGTGTTCATCTTTTATCTTATTCCATGCTCGTTTTAGTTTCCTGGTTTGTGTTTTGAGTTTTTTTAGTTCGTCATTGAACCATGGGATCGAGCTATGTCTTCTTGTTATTCTTGTTCTTAAGGGTGCTATTTCGTCTAGTACGCTTCTGCATCTTTCGTCCCAGTCAGAGAGGTAGTGTATGGAGTCCGGTCGTGCTTTCCATTCATTGTCATATAACTGTTGCCAGAATACTTTTGGGTCTATTTGGCCTCTTGTGCTGTAAGTTGTTTGTTCTTGTGTACGGTATGATCTCTTTTTCCGCCATTGTAGGGATAGGTTTAGTTTGTAATGATCGGTCCAAGGAGTTTCTGATCATTTGATATCTGTTATTAGTATGTTTTGGTTTGTGGACAATTTGGATAGCTTGAAGGTGTGGCCATTTGAGATCCCATGAGTGGAGGAATTCCTTGCATTTTCGTGCGTTGGTAGAGTTTGAGTCTTCTAGGTGGAGGTTTATGTCACCTAGTATTAGTATGTTGGAGTTGGTTACGCAAGTGTTAGAGATGAAGTCCATGAAGCTAGACTGGTTTTCATTCCAATTACCGGGTGGTCTGTAGAACAGGACGCAGTTCAGGTGATCGAGCAGGGATTTGTTGTGGATTCTGATTGAGGCAATTTCAAGTTGGGTTGTTATAGACTCGGCAGTGGATTCAATGGTGAATTGGGAGTGATAAATTAGTGCTATGCCTCCACCTCTCTTTTCCTTTCTGGTACAATGAATGATTTTATAACCTGGGGGGCAAAGGTCAAGGACTATGGGATCCTTTTGATCGTGGATCCAGGTTTCATTGATGAAAAAAGTTGAGGTTTTCTGATGTGATCCAGTCTGTTATTGTTGTTGTTTTGTTTACTACGGATCTGGCGTTAATGTAGCCCACTTAAATGTTTTGGTGTGGGGCTTCTATAATTGGTGATGTGTGGATTATTGTCGTTTCTTAGTTAGTGTATGTTTATTGTACCCATTCTTTTCGTTTTGTTGATGTTGACCACATTTAGGTATTCTTCCTTTATTTTGGTGATTGTTGGTTTGATGAGGTGTGAGTGTCTGATCAGTCTATGGTGATTCTGTAGGATGGGTATGATATTGTTTTCTGCTAGCGGAAGGGATAGTGTTAGGTGAATCAAGGATAGGGAGTGAATTGTTAGGAATAATTTGACTGTATTCATATTGGTGTCAGTTTGGAGGTAGATAGAATACTCACAATCAGATGATCAGGGGTGATGTCCAAGGGTGTAAAGGCTCCGTGGATCTGGGCGCAGTGCTGCTGGTTGGAGGGAAAGACTGGGAAGTTTTAGGAGAGTTCTGTTGGTGAATGGAGGGGTAAGTTAATCACACTAGTTGCAGTGTCTCTCTGGTGCTAGGGAAGCCTGCAGAGCGGGCTGTCCTGGTCATCCACAGATGGTTCTCTTGTGGATCTTCTGCTGTGGTGTTTATGGGGTCCCACCTGCGATCTCTCCCCTCTCAGCAGCAGTCCCAACACAGATGGTTTGCCTGCAATAACCCTCTCCTCAGAACATGGGCAGGCCTCCTCCGACTCAGCCGCTGGCTGGTGTATGGGGGTACAGGTCCGAATGGGCCTGGTCCCTGCGCTCCCTCGTGGCGTGGTTCGCCTGCTGACACTGCAACCTGCCTTGCTCTCCTGCCCTCCACTGTCTTTGCCACCGCGTGTGAAACATTTATCACATTCTGAACACTTAAATGGTTTCTGGTTTCTCTCCTGTATGAATCCTTTCATGCTGTTTGAAATCAGACATCCTTTTGAAATATTTATTACATTCCAAACACTTAAATGGTTTCTCTGCTGTATGAATCCTTTCATGCCGTTTCAGCCCAGACATGGTTTTGAAACATTTATCACATTCTGAACATTTAAATGGTTTATCTTCTGTATGAATTCTTTCGTGGACTTTCAGGTGGGCGTTGCTGCTGAAATTTTTATCACATTCTGTACATTGAAATGGTTTCACTCCTGTATGAACCCTTTTGTGCTGTTTGAGCTCAGGCATACTTTTGAAACATTTATCACATTCTGTACATTTAAATGGTTTCTCTCCTCTATGGGTCAACTTGTGAATATTTAAGAGTTCTTTCCTTGTGAAACATTTATCACATTCTGTACATTTAAATGGTTTCAATCCTCTATGGCTCAACTTGTGAATATTTAAGAGTTCTTTCCTTGTGAAACATTTATCACATTCTGTACATTTAAATGGTTTCAATCCTCTATGGCTCAACTTGTGAATATTTAAGAGTTCTTTCCTTGTGAAACATTTATCACATTCTGAACATTTAAATGGTTTCTCTCCTGTATGAATCCTTTGATGCTCTTTGAGCTTAGACATTCTTGGGAACGTTTTATCACATTCTGAACATTTAAATAGCTTCTCTCCTTTATGAGTCATTTTGTACCTTTTCATCTGGAACATGCTCTTCAAACACTTAACACATTCTGAACACTTAAATGGTATCAATCTTGTATGAGTCCTTTCATGAAGTAATCTAAAGTGGTCTGGGGTTCACCAAAACTGGTTTCTTACAACGTTTTCACGAAACATACATTAGAAACCTAACTATATATAAATATCGTATAGAATCCTCTCCTTATAAATGCAAAATGATGTATAAATAACGTTCTTTTAGTGCTCAGATTGCAGTGTATATATTGCAGCTATGAAACAGCTTATAACATATCACTGGGACCCACCATCATAGCACTACCCTCCCTCCTTTCCAATAATAGTTAAGAATCAACAAAAGATGGTACTTAGCTTCAGATGTATGTTAGATCCCTGTGAATAATGAGGCTGCTTTGACACTAGCAATCTTGCTTCATTTTTTGTCTTTTTCTTCTACTGCTATCGGTGCAAATGTGTATATTAGTGTTCATGTGCTTAGTGATTTAAAAAGTTCATGTTCTCAACATGCTGCATGTTTTGCCAAACTGGCTTCTTCAGGAGAACAGAAATCTAAAATGAAATCAACCATAATCATATTATACATCATTGCTATAATCTTGTTCCTTCAATAAACATATTATGCTTCTATACTTTCTTAAAATTATGTTTGCCATGGCTACTCACAGGAAGGCAACAGCCCGCAATCCCATCATTTAAATGGTTTCTCTTCTGTATGAATTCTTTCGTGGACTTTCAGGTGAGCCTTGCTTCTGAAACATTTATCGCATTCTGAACATTTAAATGGTTTCACTCCTGTATGAACCCTTTCATGCTGTTTGAGCTTAGGCATGCTTTTGAAACATTTACCACATTCTGTACATTTAAATGGTTTCACTCCTGTATGAATCATTTCATGCTGTTCAAGCTCAGACATCCTTTTGAAACATTTATCACATTCAGAACAGTTAAATGGTTTCTTTCCTGTATGCCTCCTTTGATGCACATCCAGTTTGGTTTTCCTTCCTAGATATTTATCACATTTGGAACACTTAAATTGTTTGTGTACTGTGTGAGCTACTTGCAGGCTCCTTTTCTGACTGACACTATCACATTTGCAATATTTAAATGGCTTGTTTCCTGTGTGAGTTATTTCATACAATTGCACATAGTGTTTGCTTTTTAAACATTTATCACAATGAAAACATTTAAATAGCTTATGTCCCACACGAACCATTTTATGCAATTCTATGCTCCTTTTCTCACCGACAGAATTTTCACATTCAGAACTTTTAAATGGTTTTTCACAGTGTCCAGATAGGTTCGTTTTATTAGTACCTTCACAGTCATTAATTTCAGTCCTAAGACTGCTTCTGTGGCTTCTCTTTTCTCTGTCTAATTTTTCTCCTGGCTGAGCTCCTGCTTTCACACTGCTCAGTATCATGCTACTGATACCTCCCTGACAGTCAGCTGAAGGATCAATGTAGCCTCTGGAGGGGTCTCTGTGTTTCCATTCCTTTTTCTGCTGTTCATTGCACTTTCTCACTCTTTCCCTCTTATTCCTAAATCCATCATCTGTTGAATAAAAAAATAAGAGTATGATCCTTAATTTTACAGCTATGGAAAACAACATACTTAAACAAAGGAGGCTGCGTTCCTACTCTGGGACAGATGTAGACCCGGGGAAAGGGACGGAAAGGAGGGAGCTTTGTCAGGAGGGTGGGAGGGGGCTCAGGGGGTTCAAAAAATAATTATTTTTAAAGTGATGTGGGTGCCAGCCCAATACTCAGTAGCTCATGTCCTGTGAGAGCCAGCTGCTAAATGCAAATCCCTGGGCTCCTCCGAAATGCCACCCCCTGTACTGCCCCTGACCTGTCCACTTTTTCTGTGAGCAGAGGCAATATTCAGTGGTACTGCCTGCTTTAGTGCCAATTAATTTGGGGGGGTCAGGCAGTTCCAGGGGATTTAAATGGACAGGAGCCTCTGCTGCCCATTTCAGTTGCTTTCAAGATTGTAATTGTGAACCACCAAAGCCCAAACTCACTGCAAACATAAATGTCTTGAATGACATATCCCCCAATCTGTGTGTAAATGCCAATATTCTGACCATGCAATATTCTGAAAATATCCTCTTAACTTTCATAGGGAGACATTTGGTCTTCCCTGATCATTTTTCTTCCATTAGTTCCTCCAGAACAGTTCAGATGAGGGGGTTTTGCACTCCTACCAGCAGCTGAAGAGCATTTTCTGTAATCAAAACACTAGGTTAGTTCTGAACTGCTCTGAAGGAACTACAGAAAAGAAACCTAAGATCACGTCTCCTTCCTTAGCGTTCCTCCAGAGCAGTTCAGATGAGTGACAAATACCATACCAGTGACCTTCACAAGGGTGGGACAGTAAAATCCATGGACTACACTCTCTATCCAAAGACTGCATCCTGTCTTGCCTGCAAATCCAAATTATAATGCCTTAAAAATACAAAAGAATGCCCAGGACGCCTTACAAATTTCTAGAGGTGCCACCAGACCACTCCCTGCTCAGGAAGGAGCTTGTCCCCTCGTATCATGCACGTTTAGCACTTCTGACATGAGGCAACCTCTAAGGCAGCTGTTCCCAAACTGTGGGTCATTTGCAAAATCCTCATTTGGGTTAAGAAGCAGTTAGCACAACATTTGCATTCTCCTGTTTCCCACTACCATCACTGCCGGGCAGCTGCCTCTCAAGGTTGGCGGCAGCAGTGGTGAAAATAGCAGCAACCCACAGGGGTCCCTCTCCCTGCACTCAAGACTGATATTTCTGCTGGTCCTTCCCACAACTCTCAGCTTCACATGTAAGATGAGAGACCCACGTGGCCTGGTGAGTTGTTACGCTGCTCCTGCCGACTACAGAGGAAAACAGGTTGAGTGTTGAGCGGGATTGAGAGAAAAATGCATTAGTGAGAAGCAGAAACAAAGAGGAAGGGCTGCAGAACAGGGGGACAGAGAAAGAGAGTAAGAAGAGGCTGGATGGCAAAGGAGACAGAGAGAGTGAGACAGACAGAGAGAGAGGGTGAAGAGAGAGAGAGAGAGTGAAGAGGATCCATGGCAGTGGGGGAGGAGGAAGGGGAAATCCCGGTAGGGCAGTCCACAAATCTACATTTGCCTAGGGCCCGATATAATGTTAATCCGGCCCTGGTGGAATACCCAGGACAGCAAACAATTGAAGGGTGGAAGACTGTAGGTTGTGGTTTGGAATGGGATGTCCCATAAGAGGCCTGACTACTGCGGATCCTAAATTTCTGAGTGTTATTATCTTGTCAGATTCAATTGCTCTTCCTTTGCCTGGGGTTAGGTATCCTAATAACTTCAGGATTAGTTAATAGTGTGTGTTATCTTTAACTCACTCCCTTGACAGGTACTTAAGATATTTTACCATCATTCCGGGTGTTTTGCATAATACATCGTGTCTGAATTCATTTTTCATTGCTGCCAATTAGAGAATGACACAGGGAAAAATTTCTCCCCGTCCCCATGGGTTCTGTCTCCGTCATCACAGGCCCCATCTCCATTCCCGTCCCGCAAGGCCCTGTCCCCGTCTCGTGGGCTCTGTTCTCATCTGCAGAAGCCTCAAACACTTATCTAATATAATAATTCGCACCTCCAACGTTCTGAAGCTGACTCCGTGACAGTGTGGCAGTGAAGCCATGCAGTGTTCATAGGGTTCATAATCGCACTCCTGATCACTGCCCCACCCTCTGAGGGCAGGGAAGGCTGCATGGTAACGCGACATCAGAAGGAGAAGGGACCAACCATACGGAATCGCACTCACATAGCGCCCCTCCGAGTTCCACGCCCCCCCGCCTCCCTCCCTCGAAGTGCAAACAGGACCTGTCCTCCGGCAGCCCCTCGCCATCCTGCATGCTGGCTCTAATTTAAAAATTGTTACCTCGGTGTCCGGCATCAGCATTGAAGGTGAGCGGCACTACTGACTGCCTTCCCATCTGTCTGAGCTCTGCCTCTGGTCCCACCCTTCCGGAAACAGGAAATGAGGGCGGGACCAGAGGCAGAGCTCAGACAGATGGGAAGGCAGTCTGTAGCGCTGCTCACCTTCAATGCTGAAGCCGGACACCGAGGAAACAATTTTTCAATTAGAGCCGGCACGCAGGAAGGCGAGGGGCTGCCAGAGGCCAGGTCCTGCTTGCACTTCAAGGGAGGGAGGCGCAGGAGCGTTGAACTCGTAGGAGATGGGGGGCATGGAACTCGGAGGGCAGTGGAGGGAGGGAGGGCGAGAGGGAGGGGAGCGTGGAACCTTGCTAGCGCCCGTTTCATTCCTCTACGAAATGGGCCTCTTTTACTAATGATTTTATATTTAAATGTTTTCATTAAAGTATAAAAAGGAATAATATCCTGTGCAACTGTGGTTTATAAATCACAAATAGAAAACAATAATAACAACGAGCAACTACAATAACCCCACCATCACCACCTTCTACCCTTCCAACCCCAACAATAGCTGACTTCTGCTACCCCAAGGTGTCCTAATTCACCTTGTTAAAATGTTCAGGGGTACAAAATACAACCCATTCTGCGTGCCCTAGAGGGGAGAAATCTGCCCTATGAAGCAATGTTATGATTTTTTAATCTGTGGATGAATAAGAAGTTATCAACAATTTCAAGTTGTCCTGTCTTCCACAGTCCCTTCCTGCAATAGAAGATGTCTTCTTAGAAGATGTGCTGGTAGCAGGATCTACAGGATCCCACATGCAAATTTTGCTAGCTCTGGTCAGCATGTTTGCTTGTTTTTCCAAAAAATAAAAATATTGTTGTCTGCATCAATCAAACATAAATAACAGTCCACTTCATTACAAGGCTTCAAAGCAGAAAGTAACACGGGGACAAAGTTTGTCTCCGTCCTCACGGGCTCTCTCCCCATCCCCGTCCCGTGGGCTCTGTCCCCGTCCCCGCGGTTACTGCGGGTCCCTATCCCTGTGTCATTAACTACTGCCAATATTGTCCAATAAACAGCTTTTCTATTTTTATTAACTTCTGAGCCTTATGTCCGATCCTCTTAGTGTTTATGTTTTAGGACTGCGAGTGGGAAGTCTTGGTCTAATTCCCAGAGTACTAATTTACCATTATTTCTTTATTTTTGCTTCTCACTTGTTGCTGTTCCTCTCTTGGGGTTTGGCAAAACGTGATTTGTCCCCTAGTCAGTCAGATTTTCAGGAAATCCACAATGAATATTCATGAGAGAGATTTGCATGCACTGCCTCCACTGCATGCAAACCTCTCCAATGAACATTCATTGTGCATATCCTGAAAACCTGACTGGCTGGGGTACCTCCAGGACCAGGCTTGGGAACACTGGCACAGAGTGTTTATCTGGACTCCACAAGGCAGTTTTATAAAGATAAGAAACAAAATAAAAAAACTTGCCTGTTACAGGACAGTGAACCTGTTCAGATGTCTTTGATTCAGGAGGATCCATGAAGTGGAGATCTTCTTCTTGTTTAATGTTCAGTGAGAACACAGATGTTACAATTGGGAAGCCTGTGATAAGAAAATAAGGGTATTCAGCGAGCCCTGATAAAATCTGTTTTCTAATATAAGATTAAGTTTCCACATCTTTGATGTTGATGATCCATCTCCTGTGATCTGAAAATGCAAAGCCCTTTAACTCCAAAACATTCACTTACTTGTTCTGGGGTTCTTCATGTTTTCTTTTCCCTCCAGTTCAGTGTTGCACAAAATATTTCTAGGGGGTTCAAAAACGAACTGAATCTCCCCACTTTTGTACACCTTACACTATCTGCTTTATTTAAATTAATGTTGCTGGTTTTTAAAATACTAGGGATGGCCCCAGCAATGTTATCACTTTATATACTCCTTGAAGAGATTTGCATTCTTTGGATGACGTTCAATTTCAACTTCCACCAAGAAATGACATGTGTTCACGTGATACAAGAAAGAGAACGATTCCAGGACAGGGTCCAGTTAGACTGAACTTGTCACCAACTCAATTACGACGTCAACCTTTTTATAAGATCTTTGGAAATGCACTGGTGACTCAACATGCTTCGATTGAACGCAGACCCACATACAATGCAAACAGCTTGTGGACCTCAACTTATCGTTCAGCCTCTTCAGGGCTTATTGAGTTAAATTGGCAATTAACAAACAATAAACCGTCAGCTCTTCCCGTTCATGTGCAGAATATACTAAAGCATAGCACTAAGAAATGTCTTCTAAAAGTAAACAAAAAAAAATGGACAATCAAAGAAAAACTAAATGCACTGGATATGCTAAAGCCGAGCCTTACTCATGCAAATGTGTCTTGTAAGCTTGGTGTTAGAGAAGCAATTCTTCATGGCTGGATCAAGAAAGAGTCCAAGCTAAGGGAATCCATCTTGGATTTCGACGAGAGTGAGGGTTTGCAAAGGAAGAGATTAAAACTCAGCACAGACAATGATTTGGATAAGGCTGTGTTCACATGGTTCACACAGGAAAGGGCAGAAGGAATGCCAACTTCTAAGGCAAAGTCTCTGAAACAAAACCTTGACAGTGAGCAAGGAATTTCAAGGTATTTCAAAGCAAGCAATATAGATGGTTATGGTGTTTTAAACGTCGTCATGGGATTTGGCAACTTGCCATATCAGGTGAAATTCATCCAGCTGACATATTTCCTGCTAATGACTGTGCAGATAAACTATGCACCTTAATAATTTAAAATGGATATTCTCCAGAGCTAATCAAGCTATAATGCAGATGAAACGGGGTTCTGTTAATCGAAAGCTCTCAGACAAAACACTTGCCTACAAAACTGATGAACAAAAGGCAGAGGGCTTCAAGGAGATTAAGGATTATGTAACACTGCTTTTTTGTATGAAAAAAAGGGGTTCACACACACTGAAACTACTCTGCATTGGGAAGTCAAAATCCCTGCACTGCTTTCACCATAACAATATAAACACGCAAGTATTCAAAAACAACAACAGCAAAAATGCTTGGATGACGTTGGACATATTTCAAGAATGGTATCATAAGCATTTTGTGCCATCTGTTTGGGCTCATACAAGGCACATTAAACTTGAGCCAAAGGCAGTACTCCTTCTCGACAACTGTCCTGCGCGTTCTCCGGTGGAAACACTAACCAGCAAAAATGGAAAAATCAAGGTAAGCTGTCTTCCCAAGAACACCACCTCCAAAATACAACCGCTGGACCAGGGAATCATTTCTACTTTTCAGATGAAGTAGAATATTTGCAAAGGTTACTAAAGGCAATCTGATTACTGGGTTAGATTCAAAGGGCTTCCTTGAAGCAGTTTCCTTAGAATCCAAACTATATAGAGAGGAAAGGTCCCAATTAACTTTCTTTCTGAGACATTCTGAGAGAAGAGGACATTTCTCTGGGTAAGTGATGTGATTTTGCTCTGTGCTTGGTAACTTAAAGACCGGGTCTATAAGAGGAAATGTATGTTATTCATAAACACAGAATTAAAAAGAAAAAAAAAAAAGAAGCAAACTTTGTTAACTATTCTCCATACCCTTTAACCCATAGTTTTAAAATTTGAATTTTCCGCAAACAGCATTAACAGACAGACTCTAGAAGGCACAACAGGGCCTAGTTCAGTCCTTATTCCCAACCCCTACCCAGCTCCCACCCACCCTAGCTCAACATTTATAGTCAATTATTCTAATTAGGACAAGAGGAGGGGAGAGAATAGGACATGACATACCTCCTTTCTGTGGTTTTTGCAAGTACATTCAAAGTGGTTTACATAGTATATACAGGTACTTATTTGTATCTGGGACAATGGGGGGTTAAATGGAGGAGCTGCAGTGGGAATCGAACCCAGTTCCCCAGGATCTAAGTCTGTTGCACTAAGAGTTTATATTAGAGTACTGATAGAATTGAAAAATGAACTTGCAGAACTATTATTAGTAATATGTAATTTATCTTTAAACTCAAGCATAGTACCGGAAGATTGGAAGGAGGCCACTGTAATGAAATTTTAAAAAATGTTCCAGAGGAGATCTGGAAAATTATAGACCAGTGAGCCTGACGTCAGTGAAGGCCAAAATGATAGAGACTATTATAAAGAACATAATTACAGAGCATATTCAAAAGCATGGATTAATGAAACAAAGCCAACATGGATTTAGTTAAGGAAAATCTTGCCTCACCAATCTATTACATTTCTTTGAAGGGGTGAACAAACATGTGGATACAGGTGAGCTGGTCGATATTGTGTACCTGGATTTTCAAAACATTGTACAAGCCCACCTTTAAATGCTCCTGTAAACGACTTGAAAACTGTGCTGCCTACTAATACTACAGCATACTGAACGCTCCTTCAAATGATCTCAATGCTGTGCTAGATCAATAACACTGTAGCAATCTGATTTAAATGCCGTGCATGCTCAATAATACTGTAGCAATCTGATGCAAATACTGTGCTTGCTTAATAATATTGTAGCAGCCTGATTTAAATGCTGGGTTTACTTAATAACATCTTAGCAGACTGGTGAAAACAAAAATCTCCCTTTAAATGTTCTAAAACTTCCTTAAATGCTGTAAATCGTTATGTTGCTAGCACTGTTTCTATGCATGGCAGCGTAGTAGATGCCTAAACACTGTTTATACGCTTGGCAGCTATTAGATGTTTAAATGCCTATATCTGATGCAAAACGCTGTAAGGCCGCTAATGCCTCCGCCTACTCTGAGCTAAGTGCACTGTTTACCGAATATAATACACTGTTTCGAATATAATGCTTTACTGACCTAGATTCTGCCTCACACACAAACTAACGTGCATACAAACACTGATATGAACACCAGTAAAATACTCCTAACCATTAACTGCCTCACCCTACTCCTGCATGCACCTACAACCCCAGACACAGACAACCTCACAATTCACAAACCACAAACAAATCACGAACATAACATGTAGACCCAAAAAGACAAAGAAGACCACGAAAAACCTAGCATCCACGGACCCCAGCAAAGAATAGGAAAGAAAGAACGTTCCAAACCATTACATCAAGGAGAAAGACAACTAATAAATATTACCACAAACCCGAACCCAAAAGAACACCAACAAATACAAAAAGGTTACACTAATGCCAGATCAGTAATCAAGAAAACCACAACACTGACCGACTGGATCACGGATGACCACCTTGATTTCCTACTCATTAGCGAAACCTGGATCCATGATTCCAAAGACCCAATAATCTTAGAACTATGTCCACCAGGATACAAAATTACCCATTGGACAAGAGAAGGAAAAAGAGGAGGAGGCATAGCCATAATCTATAAATCACAATTTACAGTTACTACAACAGCAGAATCAATCCTACCCCAACTTGAAATAGCCTCAGTTAGAATTAACCACCCCGATCTACTTGATCAACTAAAACTAATCATTTTCTACAGGCCCCCGGGCAATTGGCAAGATTCACAAACACACTTTATGGACTTCATATCAAACACTTGCGTGTCTTCGCAGAACCTCCTCATAGCAGGGGACATCAACCTTCACCTTGAAGACACTAACATAAAGAACGTAAACGATTGCAAGGAATTTATCCAACTATGGGAACTCCACTGGCCTAATATGCAACCTACCCACAAAAAAGGACACACACTAGACATTATAACTTACAAATTTTCATCAGAGCCCATTTTCACTATCACAGACACGAAATGGACAATTACACCATGGTCAGACCACTACAAAGCAAATACCTCCCTCTACTGGAAAACAAAAGGGTCACAATGAAAACAAGAAAAAAGAACCTACACTACAAGAGGCAAAATAGACCCACTAATATTCTGGCAAGAACTATACACTGACGAATGGGTAACTCCTACAGACTCACCCCAATTTCTACAAGAATGGGACAACAGATGCACAGCAATACTAGACAATATAGCACCGCTCCAAACTAGATCCTCAAAAAGAAAAAACTCAATACCATGGTTTAACGAAGAAATGAAAGCCTTAAAAACACAGGTCAGAAAACTGGAAAGAATATGGAGCAAGAAAAAAGATGAACTCACTCTTAACGACTGGAAACAGTTGCAAAGAAAATACAAAATCAGACAAACCAAAAAAATGTACTACAAAACCATAATAGGACCAAACTACAAGGATACACATAAGCTATTCTCACTCGTGAACTAACTCCTAAACACTACACCGGTTACCTCTAACAATACAGACACCCCATCCGCAACCAACTTAGCGAAATATTTCAATGAAAAAATTATAAAACTCAGATGCATGTTACGTTCTAATCCCACCGATTACACAAGCATCCTTGAATGCCTAGATCCAAAACCAGGGGAATACCCAACAGATCGTTCTTGGACCAAATTCGACAAAATTTCAGTAGATGAACTCTCACAATGGCTTAAAAAATATGGCAAGTCTCAATGCAAACTAGACATTTGCCATGTTAGCCTAATAAGAGCCGCCCCCAAACAATTCAAGAAAGACCTTACGGACCAAGTAAACCACAGACTCCAAAACGGTTTATTCCCCACGAATAAAGGAAACATCCTACTCACTCCTCTGCCAAAAGACGCTAAGAAAAGCACAATGGACCTAACTAATTATCGACCAGTTGCATCTATTCCGCTCAACCCAAAATAATGGAGGGAATAGTTATGAAACAATTCACTGATTATCTAACCAAACACTCAATTCTACATGAGTCACAATCAGGATTTTGATCAAATCACAGCACCGAAACTTTACTAGTGGCGGCAATGAACTCATTCAAAAAACAATTGCAACCGGGAAGAACATACTCGTACTACAATTTGACATGTCATGCGCCTTCGACATAGTTGATCATGGCATATTACTTCATATACTAGAATACTTCGGAGTCGGAGGCCCAGTCCTCAAGTGGTTCGAGGGATTCCTCACCACCAGATCCTACCAAGTAATAACAGACGCCGAAAGATCACTTCCATGGACACCAGAATGCGGAGTCCCTCAAGGATCCCCCCTCTCACCAACTATCTTCAACCTAATGATGACACCTCTAGCTAAACTATTAGCCGATCAAAACTTCAATCCTTACATACACGCAGACGATGTCACGATCTACATCACGTTCAAACATAATCTAAACGAAATCACTAACGAGATCAACCAAAGCTTCAGAACCATGCACAGCTGGGCAGATTCATTCCAGCTAAAACTCAACACAGAAAAAACCCAATGCCTAGTACTCACTTCTCAATACAACACTAACAATTATTCCACTATAACCACACCATACTGCACCCTTCCTATATCAGAAAACTTGAAGATTCTTGGAATCATCGACCAAAACCTCACACTCGATACCCACGTGAAGAACATGATGTGGAAACTCAAAAGAGTTAAGCCTTTCTTTCCGAGAAACATTTTCCGCACCTTGGTACAATCTATGGTAATTAGTCACCTGGACTACTGTAACACTCTGTACGCTGGCTGCAAAGAACAGACTATTAAGAAACTCCAAACAGCCCAAAATACCGCAGCTAGACTCATATTTGGAAAGACCAAATACGAAAGTGCGAAACCCTTAAGAGAGAAACTTCACTGGCTACCACTCAAAGAACGGATCGAATTCAAGATCTGCACGATCGTACACAAGATCATTCACACAGACGCCCCGTTGAACATGCTTAACCTTGTGGACCTACCGCCCAAAAACGCCAAGAGATCAGCCCGCAAATTCCTCAATCTTAACTTCCCCAGTTGTAAAGGACTTAAATATAAGCAAGCATACGCCACTACCTTCTCCTACAGAAGAACACAGATATGGAATGGGTTACCCCCAGTCCTAAAAACTATGGACAATCTAACCAAATTTCGCAAATCTTTAAAGACGCATCTCTTCAATAGAGCCTACAAAAAGAACCCTTAAAGTCACAAGTCACCACTCAACCCACCCTAAACAGCTAAATAAAATACATCTCCTAAGCTATCCTATCTAACACCATCTTTTCTAACACCATCTTTTCTAATTCCTCATCCATCTTCTGCTTACTCTTGATTGTATCCAAGATCGTGTCATGACCTTGTCATAACAACACTCTGTAAGCAGGGCCGTGCCTAGGGTCTCCGGCGCCCCCCTGCAGTTGACTCTCCGGCGCCCCCCCCCCCGAAAACGAGCGCTACACTACCCGCGCTCTTCTCCCCAGATCCTTTTTTTTTTTGTTTAAATTTACCTCTCCGGCGCTTGCAGCGTAGGCAGCGTTAGTAAGAAGGAGGCGGCGCTCCCCCGCCCCGACGTGTCTTGCCTTCGCTGTGTCCCGCCTTCTTCTGACGTCAGAAATGACGTCAGAAGAAGGCGGAACCGAGCGAAGGGAAGACACGTCGGGGCGGCCGGGGGAGCGCCGCCTCCTTCTCACTTACGCTGCCGCGCGCCGGAGAGGTAAATTTAAACAAAAAAAAAAAGGATCTGGGGAGAAGAGGGCGAGGTAAGCACGGTGCGGCGGGGCGCCCTCCTGCCATGCTTACCTCGCTTACCGCATCGGCACGGCCCTGTCTGTAAGCCACATTGAGCCTGCAAATAGGTGGGAAAATGTGGGGTACAAATGCAATAAATAATAATAATAATAATAAAAGGTATTTGACAAAGTACCTCATGAAAGACTCCAGAGGAAATTGGAGAGTCATGGGATAGGAGATAGTGTTCTATTTTGGATTAAAAACTGGTTAAAATATAGAAAACAGAGAGTAGGGTTAAATGGTCAGTATTCTCAGTGGAGAAGGGAAAAGAGTGGGGTTAGCAAGGGGTCTGTGCTGGGACCGCTGCTTTTTAACATATTTATAAATGATCTAGAGATGGGAGTAACTAGTGAGGTAATTAAATTTGCTGATGACACAAAGAGGGGAATAATCGAAAGGGACGCCCACGTTTTTCTGAGGACATCCTCGCAGGATGTCCCCGTGAAGGGGTGGGGAAACCCGTATTATCGAAACAGGATGGACGTCCATCTTTTGTTTCGATAATATGGTCGGGGACGCCCATATCTTGAAATTTAGGTCGTCCTCAGAGATGGTTGTCCTTAGACTTGGTCATTTCTGATTTTCGGTTATAATGGAAACTGAGGACGCCCATCTCAGAAATGACCAAATCCAAGCCATTTAGTCATGGGAGGAGCTAGCATTCGTAGTGCACTGGTCCCCCTGACATGCCAGGACACCAATCGGGCACCCTAGGGGGCACTGCAGTGGCCTTCAAAAATTGCTCCCAGGTGCATAGCTCCCTTACCTTGTGTGCTGAGCCCCCAAAAATCCACTACCCACAACTGTACACCACAACCATAGCCCTTATGGGTGAAGCAGGCACCTAGATGTGGGTACAGTGGGTTTCTGGTGGGTTTTGGAGGGCTCACATTTACCACCACAAGTTTAAGAGGTGGGGGGGGATGGGCCTGGGTCTGCCTGTCTGAAGTGCACTGCACCCACTAAAACTGCTCCAGGGACCTGCATACTGCTGCGATGGACCCAAGTATGATATTTGAGGCTGGCATAGAGGCTGGCAAAAAATATTTTTAAAGATTTTTTTTAGGGTGAGAGGGGGTTAGTGACCACTGGGGGAGTAAAGGGAGGTCATCCCCAATTCCCTCCGGTAGTTATCTGGTCAGTTTGGTCACTTTTCATGACTTGGTCGTAACAAAAAAGGACCAAGTAAAGTCGTCCACATGCTTGTCAGGGACGCCCTTCTTTTTTTCGATTATGGGTCGAGGATGCCCATGTGTTAGGCATGCCCAAGTCCCGCCTTCGCTACGCCTCCAACATGCCCCCGGGGACTTTGGTCATCCCTGTGACGGAAAGCAGTTGGGGACACCCAAAATCGGCTTTCAATTATGCCGATTTGGGCGACCCTGGGAGAAGGACGCCAATCTTGTGATTTGTGTCGAAAGATGGGCGTCCTTCTCTTTCGAAAATAAGCCTTAAAGTTATTCAAAGTCGTTAAATCATGGGAGGATTGTGAAACATTACAAGAGGACCTTACGAGATTGGGAGACTGGGCGTCCAAATGGCAGATGACATTTAATGTGAGCAAGTGCAAAGTGAGGCATTTGGGAAAGAGGAACCCGAACTATAGTTTCATAATGCAAGGTTCCACATTAGGGAGTCACCTACCAAGAAAGGGATCTAGGTGTCATTGTTGATACGTTGAAACCCTTTGTTCAGTGTGTGGCGGCAGCTAAGAAAGAATGTTAAGCATTATTAGGAAAGGAATGGAAAACAAAAATGTTATAATGCTTTTGTATCGCTCCATAGTGCGACCGCACCTAGAATACTGTGTTCATTCTGGTCACCACATCTCAAAAAAGATATAGTGGAATTAGAAAAGATACAGAGAAAGGTGATAAAAATGACAAAGGGGATGGGACGACTTCCCTATGAAGAAAGGCTAAGGTGACTTGCCAGCTCATTTTTTAAAGTGATCGCCGGCCATCTTCCGACACAAATCGGGAGATGGCCGGCGATCTCGCAACGACGGCCAAATCGGTATAATCGAAAGCCGCTATTTTGACACCATCGCCGCTTTTCCATCACAGAGCCAGCGAAAGTTGAAGGGGGCGTGTTGGCAGCGACGCAAAGGCGGGACATGGGCGGGGTTACGAAATGGACAGCTTTAGCCCATAATGGAAAAAAAAAAGGGGACGATGAAGAGCATTTGGCCACTTTTACTTGGTCCCTTTTTTTTCAGGTCCAAGCTTCAAAAAGCTTCAAAAAGATTACCTCCCCGTACTCCCCCGGTGGTCACTAACCCCCTCCCACCAAAAAAAAAAACCCTTTAAACACTTTTTTTCCCAGCCTGTATGCCAGCCTCAAATGCCGTACCCACCTCCATGACAGCAGAATGTGTTCTGTCCTCCGACAGCCTTTTCCTGCTTGTGATGTGGCTCTGGGGTGAATGTGACACCTTTTCTGTTATTTGCACTGCAGAGTCACATCAGCAATGCATTGTGGTGGGTGTAGGTATTGGTAGTTGGTAGGCTCTACTCCCCTGGTGCTTTCCCCCTGCTTACTGGGTCAGAGTGTGCCCTGTTTTGTTTCCTGTTGTAGTCCATGCGGTAGTGGCCATTTTTGTAAGCCAGTTTTAGTTCCCTTTCCTGTGTTACACACGTTAGAGAACGTAGTTCTTACCTTGAATGGTGCTGAAAGAGGGCATTGTACACCATTGTGCCAGCTCTGACCTACTGCTAATCTTAGTACCAGGGGACTCTTTGCCAGTGGGGCACAACCTCTGATCTGCAGTTAACTGTGAGTAAACATGGTTATTTCACGAAAGGACTTTTTCAGAGAGATTAGTCTTCAGGTATGAACTGGTGTGCCAAAGTTATATAGCAGCAATAAGTCCTAGAGGCTGTATGCAGGTCCCTGGAGCAGTTTTAGTGGGTGCAGTACATTTGTGGGTAGTGGGTTTTGGGGGGGGGGGGGGGTTGGGGGGGCTCAGCTCCCAAAGTAAGGGAGCTATGCACTTGGGAGCTTTTCTGAAGTCCACCGCAGTGACCCCTAGGGAGCCCGGTTGATGTCCTGGCATGTCAGGGGGGCCAGTGCACTAAAAATGCTGGCTCCTCCCATGGCCAAATGTCTTGAATTTGGCCAGGGTTTGAGATGGCCGACATAACTTTCCATTATCGCTAAAAAACGAACCCGGCCATCTAAACCCCCGCCAAATCCAAGGCATTTGGCTGGCCGGAACCGTATTATCGAAACAAAAGATGGTCGGCCATCTTTTTCGGAAATACGGGTCTGGCCAGCTGTTTGCGGCGCCGCCAAAATACATCACCGGCCATGTATTTCGCCGGTGCCGTTCGATTATTCCCCTCTTGGGCTCTTCAGGTTGGAGAAAAGATGGCTGAGGGGAGATATGATAGAGGTCTATAAAATAATGACTGGAATGGAATGGGTAGACGTGAATCGTTTGTTTACTCTTTCCAAAAATACTAGGACTAGGGGCATGCAATGAAGCTACAACGTAGTAAATTTAAACAAATTGGAGAAAATATTTCTTCACTCAAAGTGTAATTAAACTCTGAAATGCCTCTTTGATCAGGAACCAGTTCAGGTCTGAAAACACAGCTGAAATCACTTCAGAACATCCTTCAAATTGGATTTTTTTTCCATATCATAAGGTCAGTTTGTATAGATTTTCTTTAGAAATGCCAATGCATCTGAACCTTGCAGATGTTTTTGTAACTAAAGTTCCAGCTTCTCCTGAAGCAATAGTATAACCAATAAAGATTAATATTAAGATATATCCCAAACTATTGATGAGATGGATTTGAATGTATGTGTAAAGAGAGAAACTTATTTATATTTAGGTAATGACTAAGAGGGGCATAATGGAACAGAAACGCCTATCTCCATGGGCGTTTATCTCCGAGAACGGGTCCGTGAAGGGGCGGGGCGGATCGTATTTTTTAAAAGAAAAAGACGCCCATGTTTTATTCGTCAAGGTGTGAGCTGGGCGTTTTTGCTTTTCAGCGATAATGGAATATGAAATCGCCCAGCTCAAAAACGAATAAATCCAAGGCATTTGTTCGTGGGAGGGGCCAGGATTCATAGTGCACTGGTCCCCCTCACATGCCAGGACACCAACCGGGCACCCTAGGGGGCACTTTTACAAAAACCAAATAAAAGGTAAAAGAGCTCCCAGGTGCATAGCACCCTTCCCTTGGGTGTTGAGCCCCCCAAATCCCCCTCAAAACCCACTGCCCACAAGTCTACATCATTACTATAGCCCTAAGAGGTGAAGGGGGGCACCTACATGTGGGTACAGTGGGTTTGGGGGGGTTGGACGACTAGTAGCATTAAGCAGCACAATTGTAACAGGTAGGGGGGGGATGGGCCTGGGTCCACCTGCCTGACGTCCACTGCACCCCCTAACAACTGCTCCAGGGACCTGCATACTGCTGCTTGGGAGGAGGGTATGACATTTGAGGGTGAAAGTAAAAAGTTGTGAAACATCATTTGTTGTGGTGGGAGGGGGTTAGTGACCACTGGGGGAGTCAGGGGAGGTCATCCCCGACTCCCTCTGGGGGTCATCTGGTCATTTAGGGCACTTTTGGGGGCCTTATTCGTCAAAAAACAGGGTCCAGGAAAAGTGTCCTAAATTCTAGCTCAAAACTGTTCCATTATCGGCGAAGGGCGCCCATCTCTGTTCGCCCGATAACCACGCCCCAGTTCCGCCTTCGACACGCCTTCGATACGCCCCCGTCAACTTTGTCCGCATCCGCGACGGAGTGCAGTTGAAAGCGTCCAAAGTTCGGCTTTCGATTATACCGCTTTATTTGTTTTTGTGAGAAGAACGCCCATCTCCCGATTTAGGTCGGAACTTGGGCGTTATTCTCGTTCGATTATAAGCTGGTAAATATACCAAGGCATTTTCTTAAGGTATAACCACACTTGAAACTTCAACTAGTTATTTCCAAAACTGAGTAAGAAATCATCTCCCTCCCCCCCCCCCCCTTTTACAAAAACGTGATAGCAGGGCTGTGTCAGAATTACCACACCAGCAGTCGCTAGCTCGGCTTCGTATAAGTGGGCCCATATATGCGATGATCTGAATTTTCCACTCAGAATGAGGAAAGGATACATAATTCAAACATACTAACTCAAATGATATGGCCATTCCTTAAACACTTCTTCACAAAAGGGTAGTAAATTCGTGGAACGGCCTCCTGGTGGAGATGAACACTGTATCTGAATTCCAGAAAGCTTGGGACAAGTATATAGGATCTGTAAGGGATGGAAAGGGAGAGCAGATGGCATGGATGGGCAGGCAGACTGGGTTTGCAGGTGATCTTTTGATACCAGGGGCGGACTGAGAGTGCTCTGGGCCCCCCCCCCCCCCCCCACTCATGCCCACACACACACGCAGATGCTACCACTGCACCCCCACACACACATAACACCGCCACTCCTGCAGCCATTACCTTGAAGGGGTGGTCTAGTAGCTTGTTCGGGGCAGAGATACCAAGGGTGGCCCATCCCAATGCTGAAGATTGAAGGCTAAATGAGTGAGATTTTTCTCACAGGTCCCTGCCAAGTCTTAAACCAGCTCTAGCATATGTACATTCTTAAAACTGACATATTCTAATTAATAAATAGTAAATAATTGCTTTTTTATTCAAAAATTTATTATACATACTTAAAGAGATTGACAAACATCACAAAATCTACATCAATGCGGAGAAGAGCAAACCAAACATTAATCTAAGGAACACAACAACATAACCTCTCTCCAGCAGCAGGCATATTATGAATTTATACAAAACCCTACAAAAGTCACTTGGGACCTGAATGACCAAATCTACCATTCCATAAAAGCACCAACGAGGACCTTCCTAGGAAAAGGCAGCATTGGAAATATCACAGTGAGGCCAGAGCATCAATACACTTATCAGGAAAATTGAACAAGCAGGATTACTACTACTACAGGTCCCCACAATCAACATGGTCACACCTACAGACACAAATACAGGATAAGTGACCACAAACTAAGGGGCATTTCACTAAATATTAGCGAGTACTAATGGAATTCGCTGTGCTAAATGCTGCATGTCCTATTTTATACCTATGGGCCACAGGGCACTTAATGCACACTAATTTTTAGTAAAAGGACCCCTAAGAGTAGAAATATGTAAACAACAATTAGCGTGAAAGCTCAAGACGCCAGACTCTACATGCAGCACAACACCAGAGAAATAGAAAATGTTGCATTTCCTCATGTACAGTGCAAAATATAAAGATAATTCCCAAAACTGACACATTGCAGTCAATAAATGGAAAATAAAATTATTTTTCTACCTTTATGGTTCCAGTATCTGCTCCTTCTTATCTCTTAAATCACTGTCCAGAGCCTCTTGTCCATTTGTCATGTTTTTCTCTCCTCCTATCTTCTTAATTTCTTCCACGCATTGATTTTTTCATTCTCTGCATGTCACCCTAATATTCCTTTCCACCCTTCTCCATGCCCAGCATGACCCCCCCCCCCATTTCCCCTCCCACATTCCTCCATGCCCAGCACATCCCACGATCTCCGCTTCCACCATGTCCCCCTGATCTCCCTTACCACCCCCTCCATACCTAGGCCAGAATGTTCCCCAGTCTCTCCTCCCCCATTCCTCTGTGCCCAGCACTCCCTTCAAACTCCCCTTCCACCATATGCAGCAAAAGATTATTAGAAATAATGGACTGCCTATGCGTGGTCCATCTGTAAAAACTCTAAAGCTGTTCCCTATTTCCATTCTTAATTCTGATGTTAAAATTATAGCTAAGGTCCTAGCGAATCGACTAGCGAAAGTCCTTCCTGATCTAATCCGTTCCCCAAAGATAAGATAAAGATAACGTTTGCCATATGGTTAACTTGCTGCATGTGGCTAACAAGTTAAAAACCCCCTTGTGTCTTTTAGGATTAGATGCCAAAAAGGCATTTGACCGGGTTCATTGGCCTTTCATGATTAATGTTATGTAGCAATTGGGATTTGGATATTATTTCTGCGCCCTCGGTTTTCTAAGTTGTCCACTTTGTATTGCAGATCTTCATAATACTCAAAAAGCTTAAATAATTGTAATTCAGCCCCGCTCAGCTGCTCATCCGTACACGCCTCCAAGTCCACCACACGCCCGCCCAACTCTCGCAGATCAATGCACAGGATATCCATGCACTCTAGAATTTCCTCTTTGGAGGATTTGATCTCCTCCTGAATCTCTGTTAAGCATTTGGTTATGTCTTTTGAAAGGCCCCGTTTAGAAGAAGCTTTACCTGCCTCATTAAGGAACATAGTGGAGTCAGAGTCTGAGTGCGAGGCACGAGCCGACGACAACACATGGCGCCACGGGGCCTTGGCAGCTTGCCTTACCGGTTGGCGCTCGCTCTCCTTCCGAGCTGTTGACATAGCTTCCATACGACCAGAAAAGCCCTCACTCAAATCAAAAACGTTGCCCCGATGAAAAGATTTTTCAAATTAGGGGTGGGTGGTTGCTGATATTGCTTAAAGAAGGCAGGGACGCGTCGGAGCTACAGACTCAGGCAGCCATTCAGGTCCTAAGTGTCCAAATTGTTATGTTTCTGCTAGCAGGTAGAGAAGAGGCTGGAACCCACTCTGCTATGGGCTGGGGAGGGGCTGGAAACCTCTCTGCTAGGGTAGCTGGGTGGGACTTGCTTGCTATTGGTCAGCTGAGTAGTAGCTGACATCTGCAGCTCAGTCAGTAGCCAGGATCTATTTTTACCTGCAGTTTCTGGTAAATTGCTGTAAGCCTCTTATCTTATCCCTGCTGGTTGTCAGCAATTGTTCTGTGTTCAGTTTTGTGTTTGTTTTCCCAGGGTGTGGTTAATTGGCTTCCCTCTGCAGCTGGGCTGTGGTCTATGGTTGACAGTCAGGTCAGTGTGTGTCTTTTCAACTTGTTTGTTTTAAGTTCTGTCTGTTGTGGTTCCACCTCTTTCTCTGGGGTTAGTGTGCTGTGTTAACCCTTTGGTTTCTGTGTCTGGCTGTGTGGGTTTTGTGCCCAGAAGTCTTTGCTCTGGCCAGTACTCCTTTTGCTTATAGTGCTGGGTTCTGTCTGGTCTGTCCTGCCTGTCAGTTTGGTTCAGCTTTACCTGTTACTACTGCTGCTTCCTGTTGGCCCTAAGTCCTGCCGGCCGCTTGCACCCAGGGGCTCAACTCCTGGGGAATGGTGGCCAAGTGCAGGTGAAGTCTGGGGAAGCTGTTCCGGTATCTTTGTTCCTGTTTTTCCCCGGGGAGTACCTGTTGTTGCCAGTCCGTTCCTGTGGCCCCGCTTCCGCTATCTGGGTGCAACCTAGCCTGTTAGTGCAGGCCGTGCGTATCCTGAAGTTCTCTACCTTTGAAGAGTTCTGCACCTCTCCTCGGGAGATGGAGTCCTGGGTGAGTACCCTGTGGGCTATTTCTTTTATGAGTTGTGGTTCGGTCTACCTCAGGCCTCTCCTAGATTTCCTTTCTGTCTGTGGCCTGGGCTCAAGGGCTCACAAGCTGGGTACGAGTGACACAAATGTTTGATGTTTTACACCATCTCCTGTGATCTAAAAATGCAAAGCCCATTAAATCCAAAACATTTACTTACTGTTGGAGTCATTTGGATTTTCTTTTCCCTCCCACTTAGATTGTTGAGTGAAATATTTCTCATCTTCATTTTTAATCTTGAATACAACATCAGGATTAACAATTGAATAACCTGCCAATAAAAAGTAGGAAAATTACTGGAGCGGTTCCGTCTCTGATGGAGCAGTGTGTGATGTGTGCATGGAGGTGTGTGTATATGTGTATATACAGAGATCTTGGGGTGTGTGTATTTGTCTGGCAAAGCTTGGAGAGAAGAGGCAGCAGTGGCCTGACACTTGGTTAGATTATATCATAGAGTTTTCCTGGTACAGAGATTTCTCTTCATAGTCCTCCTAGGTGGAAGCATTGCAGGTGCCAATCTTCTGGTTATCATTTGGAGAGGTTATATGTTGTACACTATAGTTGACTCGTGTGCAGCTGATATGTCATGGCCTTATGCAGAAGTCTCGGAAGAAATCTTTGAGGTAAATCCTAAATCTTACTGCACAGATTGTGTGTTTTTAGGTTTCATTGGACATTCAGGCAAACACTTCACTGGTAAATGCTGTCAAGTGATGGATGTAATCATCTGTGCAATAGAGGGTTGCACTGAGCTTCAGCACAAAATGCTTTAATGCAAGTGCAGAACGTTACTCTTGATACAGTAAACTAATGACAAGTAAACTACTGATGTACTAGAAAATGTGCAATGATAGAAAAACAGCACAAATTACGGATTGACTTTGGAATACAAAAAATGGTTCCATGTCGGGAACGGTATAGGAATTCAGAAGAAGTGTTTGCTCTCACGTTGTCAAGCATTTAACACTGGATTGCAAATTGGACTGTTTTTGAGTGATTACCCAGAACCTAACAACAGTAAGACATTTGATTACTGGAGGAGAATTTAAAAGTGCAGGTCATTTATATATTTAAATCATTTTTATTGGCAGAAACAGAATTACAACAGTTCCCAATGAAAAGGCAAGCGCATTATTCCAACCGTTGATCTAAGATCACTAGACAGTTTCCCCCCCTCCTCCCCCCACCCTCCCCCCCTCTATTATCCACCCCGCAACAATACTAGAATTCCAACACTTTATGGCGTAACTTAGTATACACTAAATGTGAAGCATTACATTACCCAACATGGTAAGTACATCAAACAAGCTCAGCTTTAGCCGTTTATTCCCTCCCCACCCCCCATCCACCCCCTCTCTGCCTACCTCCTCCCGCTCCAAAGTATGGCTCAGCAATTTAATATGTGGCTTTTTCCCTTATGTGGTAGGGTATTCCACTTGGGTTCCCATCTGGCCTTGAATCGAAGACCAGGAACACTATCCCATTGACGAAATCCACATCTGTCCACCCTCATTTGCTGTATCATTTGAATTCTCCACATTTGAAGAGAGGGGCACAACGGGGAGAGCCAGGCCCTCAAAATGGTAGCGATGCCAAAATAATTGGCCATTCCTAGAAATCCCTTAAAACCCACCGGAGGATCCGAGGTAAACTTAAATTGGTGAAAAAGAAGCAGCGGGTCATACACCAACGAACAGTCCCACATTTCATCCACCCTCTTTAGTAGGTTCTGCCAGAAGCGACGCACCAAGGGACAGTGCCAAAACATATGCCCCAAGGAGGCCATTCCGGCTCCACATTTCAGACACGCACCAGTACCACCAATGTTTGCCATCTTTGCCCGTTTAGGTGATATATACAGTCGCATGATAAATCGATACAATTTTTCTCGTTGAAACACCGAAAGTCTCAACGAGTATATACCCTTAAGATATGAGCGACAAAGGTCTGTATTAATCTCACACCTCAAATCATTCTTCCAACTCAAGGCCAGCCGTGTGTAATTTATTTCGGCCATAGTATCCTTTAGTTGCTGATGATGAAACCTCAGAGGGACCGACAATTGTGACCCTAAAGAGTAACTCTCTGTTAGAATGTCAGTTACATCTTCAGTTAGATTGGTCCAAAGCAGTGAGGAGATACAATGATGCAATTGGAAGTAGGCAAAGTAATGCCCAGGGGGAATCTGTGCAGGTCATTTATAAGAATAACAGCAGAACCACTTAAGCAGATAAGTTAATGTTTTTAGTATCTTTGGATGAGTGACCCACATTGGACACTTGTATACACATGAGAAAAACAACCAGTAAGACAATAGTGGACAGTACAAATAATATACATAAAGGCATATTTTCAAAGCACTTAGCCTCCCAAAGTTCCATAGAAACCTATGGAACTTAGCCTCCCAAAGTGCTTTGAAAATAAGCCTGATAGTAACATAGTAACATAGTAGATGACGGCAGAAAAAGACCTGCACGGTCCATCTAGTCTGCCCACGATAAACTCATATGTGTATACCTTACCTTGATTTGTACCTGTCTTTTTCAGGGCACAGACTGTATAAATCTGTGCAGCAGTATTTCCCACCTCCCAACCACCAGTCCCGCCTCCCATCACCGGCTCCGGCACAGACCCCGTATAAAAGTCTGCCCTCCCCCATCCTAGCCTCTCAACCACCAACCCCTCTTCCCCCTGCCACCCAATTTCAGCTAAGCTTCTGTGGATCCATTCCTTCTGCACAGGATTCCTTTATGCCTGTCCCACGCATGCTTGAATTCCGTTACCGTTTTCATCTCCACCACTTCCCGCGGGAGGGCATTCCAAGCGTTCACCACCCTCTCTGTGAAGAAATACTTCCTGACATCTTTCCTGAGTCTGCCCCCCTTCAATCTCATTTCATGTCCTCTCGTTCTACCACCTTCCCATCTCCGGAAAAGATTCGTTTGCGGATTAATACCTTTCAAATATTTGAACGTCTGTATCATATCACCCCTGTTCCTCCTTTCCTCCAGAGTATACATGTTCAGGTCAGCAAGTCTCTCTTCATACGTCTTGGAACGCAACTCCCATACCATCCTCGTAGCTTTTCTTTGCACCGCTTCCATTTTTTTAACATCCTTCGCAAGGTACGGCCTCCAAAACTGAACACAATACTCCAGGTGGGGCCTCACCAACGTCTTATACAGGGGCATTAAAACCTCCTTTCTTCTGCTGGTCACACCTCTCTCTATACAGCCTAGCAACCTTCTCGCTATGGCCACCGCCTTGTCGCACTGTTTCATCGCCTTCAGGTCCTCAGATACTATCACCCCAAGATCCCTCTCCCCGTCCGTGTCTATCAGGCTCTCCCCACCTAACACATACGCCTCCCTTGGATTTCTACTCCCTAAGTGCATCACTTTGCATTTTTTCGCATTGAATTTTAATTGCCAAACGTTAGACCATTTTTCCAGCTTCTTCAGATCTTTTTTCATGTTTTCCACTCCCTCCGGGGTGTCCACTCTGTTGCAAATCTTGGTGTCATCCGCAAAAAGGCAAACTTTACCTTGTAACCCTTCGGCAATGTCACTCACAAATATATTGAACAGAATGGGCCCCAGCACCGATCCCTGAGGCACTCCACTACTCACCTTTCCCTCCTCCGAGCGAACTCCATTCACTACCACCCTCTGGCGTCTGCCCGTCAACCAGTTCCTAATCCAGTTCACCACTTCGGGTCCTATCTTCAGCCCTTCTAGTTTATTCAAGAGCCTCCTGTGGGGAACCGTGTCAAAAGCCTTGCTGAAATCTAAGTAGATGACGTCCATAGCATGTCCTTGATTTAATTCTCCTGTCACCCAGTCAAAGAATTCAATGAGATTCGTTTGGCACGACTTCCCTTTGGTGAAACCATGTTGTCTCGGATCTTGCAACTTATTGGCTT